>NC_053491.1:89184655-89528893 GCF_905171775.1 Rana temporaria
CTCTATAGCAAAGCCAACGGTCCTCTGAATGTCCACCATGTATCGAGCCTATCAACCAACTTTGCCGACAACCAACCTTTACTTACAGGAGAAATGGGACAGAAACAGATATACAGAACACAGAAGAAGGGTAAGTGCCCTTTCAGGAAGGTAATACCAGCTGCCATCTACTTCCAGACGCTGCCATTGTTTGATGTCTAGAAGCCATACTGGCTCTAGGGCAAGGGTAGTAATGTATGTACCTATCTACATGGAACTGGCTCTGCTTCCAAGACTGGGTGACTGACAGCTTCTGATAAAAGGTGCCTTAATAGATTCCTTTTAGCTATTAATATATGTTGTAAGGTTATTTTTACAATATATATTGCTCATCCATTCCAGTGCTACAAAAAATCATAAGCATTTGATCCTCACTGTATATCAGATGTGAACTCCAGTAAGGAATATATTTTATTTACTTAACCCAATGCCATGATTATTATGGAAGGTCTTTTCTATGAATAATCTTTAATTGGAAAGGTCTTTCTATAGACAGTAAGGGCCCTTTTACACAGGCATTGGAAATTGGCGTTTGGGCCTATCAACGCCATTCAAAATTGTTAAAGTTGGGAGCAGATGAACACACTGCAACGTTAGTGTTGACTCTTGTCGCAGTAAGGCAAATATAACGCTGCCTGTAGAGTTCAGCAGGTGTTAATGCTTTGCAACTGCCTCCGTTCACTTCTATTGGAAGAAACCATAAATGCACTGTAAATGCCCCTATGGCATTCACAGCACCTTTAAGCACAACTGCAAAGCATCAAATGTTTCTATTTTAACCTTGCCTGCTGCAACTTGAATGCCTGTGCAGCTCATCCGAAATGCTAATTAACTGTTTGGGTGCTTTAAAATTCAATGCGTATGTGAAAGAGCCCTAACAATCTCATATGTGAAAAGAGGCAATATTTGGTACTAGATGATAATGAAATTAGGCTTCCATGTACAGAAAATATGTATGTGTATTCTGTGCAAACTTGATTCTAAACAGTTTTTTTGCCTGTGTTCCTTTGGGGAGATTTCTCCTGTCTTTATGTCTCAGAGTAACTACAAAAAGTGGGAAAAATCTCCCCAAGTAAGGGTAAGTCGTGACAGTTGACACAGGAACAGAGCTTTGACTTTTATTTCTGTTCCAGTGACCACTCAAACTTTTTCTGTTTTGATGACATTAACTCCATGACAAAATATGAGAATAAATCTCCCAACAGGGCTCAAAGATGGCACTAAAGCCCTGACAGAGAGTCTTATGCCGCGTACACACGGTCGTTTTTCAGCATTAAAAAAAACGACGTTTTTAAAAACGTCATTTGAAATGATTGTTTGTGGGCTTCAATTTGTTTTTCGGCTTCTGAAAAACGCCAAAAAAAATATTCGAACATGCTGCATTTTTTCACGTCGTTTTTTAAAATGACGTTTTTCGTATTGTTAAAAATGATCGTGTGTGGGCTAAAACAACGTTTTAAACCCGCGCATGCCCAGAAGCAAGTTATGAGACGGGAGCGCTCGTTCTGGTAAAACTACCATTCATAATGGAGTAAGCACATTCATCACGCTGTAACAGACAAAAAGGCGCGAATCGTCTTTTACTAACAAGGAGTCAGCTAAAAGCAGCCCAAAGGCGAATAGAACTTCCCCTTCAGAGTGCCGTCGTACGTGTTGTACGTCACCGCACTTTGTTCATCATTTTTCAAAAACGATGGTGTGTGGGCAACATCGTTTTTAATGATGAAGTTGGAAAAACTTTGTTTTTAGGACATGCGGAAAACGACCGCGTGTACGCGGCATTATGCTCTGTACACACGATCGAAATTTCCGATGGCCTAAAATCCGATGGAATTTTTTCAGTGGAATTTCGTTCAAGCTGTCTTGCATACAAACTGTCAGACCAAATTCCGACCGTCCAAAACACGGTGACGTAAAACACTACGACAAGCCAAGAAAAATGAAGTGTAATGCTTCCGAGAATGCGTCGACTTGATTCTGAGCATGTGTGTTTTTTTTCTCCGTCAGAGTTCCACACAGAAGATAGAAATTTACGATAGGAATTTTTTCCATCGGAAAAAAATAAAACATGTTCTATTTCTAAACTCCGACGAAAAAAGTCAGATGTGGCCCACACATGGTCGGAATATCCAATGAAAAAATTCCGTCTGACTTTTTTCATCGGAAATTCTGATCGTGTGTACAGGGCATTATCCTTTCCTACTCTATCCAAAAATAAAAAAACAAACTTTTAGTTGGAGTTCCACTTTAAGGTGCAGCAAAAAAGGCATGCAAAAAAATTGTTAAATACGTTTCTAGCTCTGAATATCATGTTAACTGATAATGTTCATTAAAGCTGAACTTAAGTCGCAAAAACTTTAATATAAAGGGGGTATTAAAGGTTTGATTTTTTTTTAATAGCAAACAAGTCATACTTACCTTCACTGTGCAGCTCGTTTTGCACAGTATGACCCCCGAACTGCGTCTTCTGGGGTCCCTCGGCAGCTGTCTCGGCTCCTCCCCACATCAGATAACCCCCTTTAGGAAGCGCTCTCCCAAAGGGGTTACCTTGTGGGTGCGCTCCTGAGTCCAGCATTAGCATCCATAGACGCGAATGCAGGACTCGACCCCGCCCCCCGGCGCCCGCGTCATTGTATTCGATTGACAGCAGAGGGAGTCAATGGCTGCGCTGCTATCAATCTATCCAATGAAGAGCCGAGAAGCCCGGGCCGAGATCCAGCGTGTTCTCGGCGTGAGACTTTCGAGGGCTCAGGTAAGTAAAATGGGGGGTCTGTAATTATCAGATGTTTTTTCACCTTAATGCATAGGATGCATTAAGGTGAAAAAACAGGAAGGTTTACAACCCCTTTAAGAATGTTCTTCAAAAGCAACAAAGGATATAAATTCACTTTGTGTGCACCAAATGCCTTTGCAAACCCAGATATTACCATAAAGAAGTAGGAGTGATATCATCATTGTGCTGTGTATAACCTATGCATAGGGCAGAGCTATGGGAGGAATCCAGCAGTTCCGCCCACTACAGGCTACCTGCAGAAAGCTACAAGAGGGGGCGGATACAAGACCAGTCACCCTGCACAAGGAGAGAGAGCAGCAGTAACCCATCTTTATTACACTAAGCGCCTGCACAGAGGCAAATTTTCACATTGGATTACTGCTCAGAAATACACAAAGCATACCAAGATTCAAGGAAGAACACACATGACTCTTTTATGTAGACAATATTTGATTACCCTGGTGTTCAGTTTTAAGGAAATGTCTCTTGTAAAAACATATACTCCTTGGGGTAGATTCAGGTATCTCCGCCTAAAGTTATTGGCCCAGATTCAAGAAGCACTTGCGCCCGCGCAACCATAGGTTGCGCGGCGCAAGTGCTTACTTGCTCCGGTGTAACGAGTGCTCCTGATTCAGGAACCTCGTTACACCGAATGCAGCCTAGGATGTGACAAACATAAGCCTCCTTATGCCTTCACATCCCAGGCTGCATTCTTGCGTTGGCCGCTAGGGGGCGCGGCCTTTGTGATCGGCGTGTAGTATGCAAATTGCATACTACCACCAATTCACAAAAGTTGCGCGGGCCCTTCTCACGCAAGGTACGGAGTTTCCGTACGGCGCCTTTAGCATAAGGTTGCTCCTGCTATAGCAGGCGCAGCCAATGCTAAAGTATAGCTGCGCCTCCCGCTCGCGACGTTCAAATTTAACGTCGTTTACGTAAGTGAACCGTGAATGGCGCTGGACGCCATTCACGTTCACTTACAAGCAAATGACGTCCTTGCGACGTCATTTGCCGCAATGCACGTCGGGAAAGTTTCCCGACGGAGCATGCGCTGTTCGCTCGGCGCGGGAGCGCGCCTAATTTAAATGATTCCCGCCCCCGGCGGGATCATTTACATTAGGCAGCCTTGCGCCCGGCTGCTTAGCATATTGCCCGCGCAATTTACGGAGCAACTGCTCCGTGAATCGCGGGCAAAGCGCAATATTTGCGTGGGCGCAGAGAAAAAAATTTGCTCTTGGCCCACGCAAATATTGCGCGATTCTACTTGAATCTGGGCCATTGTATTCAGAAAGCACTTGCTCCGTAATTTGCGGCGGCGTAGCGTAAAAGGGGCCGGCGTAAGCGCGCGTAATTCAAATGATCCGGTAGGAAGCGTCGATCATTTAAATTAGGCGCGTTCCCGCGCCGAACGTACTGCGCATGCGCCGTCCCTAAAATTTCCCGACGTGCATTGCGGTAAATGACTTCGCAAGGACGTCATTGGTTTCGACGACGTGAACGTAAATGGAGTCCAGCGCCATTCACGGACGACTTACGCAAACGACGTAACATTTTCAAATTGCGACGCGGGAACGACGTCCATACTTAACATTGGCTGCGCCTCCTAATAGCAGGAGCAACGTTACGACGAAAACGACTTACGCAAATGACGTGAAAAACTACCGCCGGGCGCACGTACGTTTGTGAATCGGCATAAGTATGCAATTTGCATACCCTACGCTGACAACTAGTGCCACCTAGCGGCCAGCGTCAGAATGCACCCTAAGATACGACGGCGTAAGAAACTTATGCCAGTCGTATCTTAGGCTACAGTCGGCGTATCTAGCTTTCTGAATACAGAAAGTAGATACGCCGGCGCAACTTAGCAATTACGCGGCGTATCTATGGATACGCCGGCGTAATTGCTCTCTGAATCTACCCCCTTGTTGAACTTGCCTTTTTTTTTTTCTTTTTTTTTTACTCAGGCTGCTATCTAATGCCCATGGGTAATCTTAGATGCACTATATTATCTCTGAGTATTTAAACATGCTCAGCATCATCAGGCTAGGTAATTATTTACAACCTCATTTGTTGAGCTTGCGTTCATCTTGTTGGGTTCACATTGTAAAATACATTAGTACATTGTATTGTTGAGTTTTATCAGAATATTACAACATACAATGCAGGCCTGTACTAAATTCTCACATCCAATATTCCTCTATACTGGTACTAAAGACATAACTGTTTGTGGAGAATCAAATGTCATTTTGTAGCTTTAAAAAAAAAAAAAGTGTATAGCAACTGATTCTGACATACATAAATAAAGTGAGCAATAGTTTACGTTTGAGAGCTTCTAGCTCTCTTACATATGCGTGACTAGGGTCATACATTATGCAGGCTCCCAGTTTGTTTGTTATTGGATGCTACTTTGTAAATGACTGTGGCCCATGTGATAAGGTGTCTACAATTTCAAATTTAAATCAGGGACAGGGCCGGTGCTATCACTAGGCAAACTAGGCAGCCGGCTAGGGCGCACTGCTGCCTAGGGCGCCTGGCCACTGGTGTTTCTACTCTTTTCTCTTTGCAGCAAGCAACTAAGTCTCAACATCAGCAGGCAGCCGCTGCTCCGTTCGCACATAGTGTCAGAGGCGCAGCGGCAGCGGAGAGCTGTGTCTGTGTCCTGACTCCTGAATGAAAGGAAGCAAGCAAACATTCATTGATGGACACTGGTAGGCTGCATTAATGGGCACTGGTAGGCTGCATTTGATGGGTGCTGGTGGGCTGCATTTGATGGGCACTTCATTAAAAAGGTGGGGTATACATGGGCAGGGTAAAGGGGGTGGAGTCAAGGGGGCAGCAACATTTGGTTTTGCCAAGGCTGTCAAAAAACCTTGCACCAGCCCTGATCAGGGACACCAGCACATGCATAACACAAAACATAGTGCAGCCTGTGTTCTTCAAAACACAACCATACACCCATGATTGTATTCTCTGTAAAGCGTTCTGTGCCATTGCTTGCCTTTATAGAGCCATTTAAGGGCAGCTACTGCTCACTTGGGCTACATGCTCATAGGTGCATTTGCCTATTCAGTTTTAACATACTGTATATTTTTGGTGCCCAGGATGTGCTGGTGCTGCATACAGCTGTCCATAGAAGTGAATAGATGAAGGCGGCTGTATGCAGATTCGAGTAAAGGAGAACATGCGCATAGCAGTGTTAATTTTTACTTCAAATTTCGATTTCGTTTTAGTCATATAGGGCCAGATTCACAAAAGGGATACGACGGCGTATCTCCTGATACGCCGTCGTATCTCTGTTTCTATCTATGCGACTGGTTCATAGAATCAGTTACGCATAGATATCCATAAGATCCGACAGGTGTAATTTTTTTTACACTGTCGGATCTTAGGATGCAGTTCCGCGGCCGCCGCTGGGGGGGGTTTGCATCGTAAACCAGCGTCGGGTATGCAAATTAGGAGTTACGGCGATCCACGACGGATTTTCGCGTTCGCTACGTTGCCGCTAGTTAGTCGTCGTTTTGGGTGCCCTAACTTTAGTCAGCAATCGTATTGCTGTCTAAAGTATGGCTGTCGTTCCCGCGTCGAAATTTTTAATTTAACGTAGTTTGCGTAACACGTCCGGGAATACGGAAGTACGCTACGCGCGTCGCCGTTCGAAAAAATGACGTCACGGCGCGCAAAGCACGACGGGAATTGCGAAACGGAGCATGCGCAGTAGGTCCGGCGCGGGAGCGCGCCTAATTTAAATGGCACACGCCCATTTGAATTGGCCCGCCTTGCGCCGGAGGCTGTCAGCGTAGTTTTCATCGCAAGTGCTTTGTGAATCAGGCACTTGCGATGAAAACTTACGGCGGTGTAACGTATCTACGATACGTTACGCCGCCGCAGTTCTATGTGAATCTGGCCTATAGTCTTTAAAATAAAATGCCATTTTAGTTTTAGTCGTATTTTAGTCAACTAAATTGTTCTAGTTTTAGTTGTATTTTAGTCATCTGAATTGTTCTAGTTTTAGTCAACTAAAATCTCCAGTACATTTTAGTCTACTAAAATCTCAGACTAAAATTTCTAGTACATTTTAGTTGACTAAAATCGAATGGGTTTAGTTAAATTGCAATGCATTATTTAAGAATTTCTCTAGATTTTCCAAACTCATTATATACTCCTGAAGTAAAAATCTATTAATGTAAGTGGGATAGGCAAGTAAATGGGAGTGATGGAGTACACAGGGCAGAGAACTAGTTTGGGGAGGCTGTTATCCTCCACAGTGCTAAGCACTGCTACCTTGCTGGGAGGGCAAACACTCACCACATGGTTTGCAGGGCATTGTTCCAGAACTCCCAGGCAGCAGGCAGACAGAGTGAGTCTGCATCTCTCAGCTAATACAGCTTGCCAGGGGGCTGAGGCTTAGACAGGCAGAGCTCCGAAGAAATCCGAAGATCAGGGCAGGTGTCTAACAGTCCCTCCCTTACATTTTTGTTCCCTTTTTGGCAGTTGGAATTGATTTTCATCAATAGACTTAATTAAAAATAATTTTCGTTGAGTTTTCGTCACTGAAAACATGCAGCTGACGAACATTATGATGAAAAAAATGTTGTCTACAAAATTAACACTAGTACATAGACGCAGTGGGCCAGATTCACAGAAGAAGTACGCCGGAGTATCTGCTGGTACTCCGGCGTACTTTCAAATTTGCCGCGTCGTATCTTTAGTTTGAATCCTCAAACCAAGATACGACGGCTTTTGGCTTCGATCCGACAGGCGTACGGCTTCGTACGTCTTTGGATTGTAGGTGTAATACTTCGGCGCCCGCTGGGTGGAGTTCGCACCGTTTTCCGCGTCGGGTATGCTAATTAGCTGTTTACGGCGATCCACGAAGGTACGCGCGGTCGTCGCATTCTCTTACGTCGTCGCTAGTCGGCTTTTCCCGGTGTAAAGTTACAGCTGCTATTTCTTGGCTTATATTTAAACTTGCCATGTTAAAGTATGGCCGTCGTTCCCGCGTCAAATTTTAAATTTATTTATTTTTTGCATAAGTCGTCCGTGAATAGGAAAGGACGTAACGCACGTCGCCGTTCAAAAAATTACGTCGGTGCGACGTCATTTCGCGCAAAGCACGGCGGGAAATTTCTAAACGGAGCATGCGCAGTACGTTCAGCGCGGGAATGCGCCTAATTTAAATGATACACGCCCCATTTGAATTAGGCGGGCTTGCGCCGGACGGATTTACGCTACGCCGCCGCAAGTTTACAGGCAAGTGCTTTGTGAATCAAGCACTTGCCCGTAAAACTTGCAGCGGTGTAACGTAAATGCAATACGTTACGCCGCCGGAATTCTACCTGAATCTGGCCCAGTGTTCCTAATACAAATGGGACATTATATCTGTGCACATTCACTACTTTTCACTAATAGTGGCACATAGCTACATCCAGCCACCTTCACCCCCATTCATGCCTATAGGTGACTGTAAGAAGCTCTATGATACCCCGGGCACAAGAAATATGCAGCGTATTTATGCTGCATAGGAAAATGCGTCCATGTGCATAAAGCCTTACTCTGTTTCCCCATCTGTCAGTGTCAAAACAGCAGTATTTTCTTCTGGACCTCTTGAGCAATCATATCCTAACAATGGAATATGACTACCACCCCATCCATTTTTGACCATGAGAACTATGTCATATTCTGCAGATGGAAGAACTGGTCTCACACAGCCACAATACTCATAAAACTTTTATAGACAAATGCAATCATTGGTTACTAGTTATGAGAACAGAAGAATTCAAGACTGCCCTGAGCCCAAATGAAAATGTGAAGGAAATTTCAGATCCAGATCTGAGGAAACCTCTTCTGTTCTTTCTCTACAATCTTTTACATATCAAACAACAACAAAGGAAAATTCCCAGCTAAACTTACCAGTCAGCCTGCAACAAACCAAATTTTCCTAGCAGTTCACATTAAAAAGAAGGGTTTCGTTTGCAAACACTTGCAATTATACGGAAGGTCAAGGCATGTCAAACAACAACAAAGAAATTCCCAGCTCAACTTGCCAGCCAGCCTGCAACAAATTAAATTGTCCTGTCTAACAGGGGTTTAGTTTGCACACATTTGCAAATACATGCGTAAGCTGCAGAGACCCTTCCATGTGCTCCTTGCTGTTAAGCCCATTATAGGTTGGGGCAGTTGCCATTTGTTTGTATCGTTGATTATTTGGTGAGGGGACGCACTGGACACCTTTTTTTACCATTCTGCTATTTGCTGGGTGTCCAGTGCGCCCCTGTGCCTTTAAGGAGGAGTGGGCCCTCTCCAGGGATACCAGCCCTCAATCTGTCCATTACTACATATGTGCTCCTACTATGCAGGCTCTTAAAACGTATAGAGTTAGAACTGCAGATAATACTGGGCTGCTGTGATGTGGCCTCTGCAGCTTAAGCATGTATTTGTAAATGTGTGCAAACTAAATGTGAAACTATTATAAAGTGAACTGTTAGACAATATGATTTTGTTGCAGACAGGCTAGTAAATTGAGTTGGGAATTTTTGATTGTTGCTGTTTGAGAATTGTGTTGCCCTCCCTTCCATGTGCTCCTTGCTGTTAAAAGAGAAGTAAAGGAATTTTTTTTTTTGCACATTAATACTTACCTAGGTGGATGCAGCATGGGTCCAATGCTACATCTGTCCCCCGGGGCATCTACACTGAGAACCGAGCGATCGAACAACGCTGATCGCTCGGTTTTCAGAGCTCCGTGAGCAGAGAGCTGTAGACTGTCAGTCACATCTGCTCATCTCCCTCCTCGCTCATTGGAGCTATGGGCTGTGGAGGGGGCTGAGCGGTTCGCTGAGAGCCTGAGATGGGTGTCAGTCAAATGCCTGGACCGACATTGGTGACGTCAGCAGAGAGCAGACTTCTGCTCTCTGCTGAAAACGGGTCACAGGAGTGCAAAACTAATTGCATTCTGTGATCCATAGGAGAAATACAACCAAACAAGCTTTGGCAGTTGCCATTTGAATCGTTTTACATACCCTTTCTTTATCTCATCTTTCCTACTAATGGAATTATACTTCCCAATTCCCCCAAAACACTCTCCTCGTATACATAGGTCTGACCCCATTAGATAGAAAATTTTCGCAAACAAACTCAAATGTATGTTGAATACACTGCAGTTGTTTTCTATGTGCCCTATACACACAATATATGCGCTGTGGTGTGCAGAAAAATGCAACTCAACGAATATGGTGTACGCAAGGGCAAAATGCATATGGACACACAGAGTAGATTTAAAAAAATGTTTATTGTGTTCTTGCTCTATTGAGAGTTAAAATATTGCAACTTTACGGTCATTAGATGTGGGGGCCGCATTCGTTTTCTTTTTACAGTTTTTTCTATATTTTTACCTAGTGATCCTGTCAGCAACACAATTCCCATCCTAGGGTGACAAAGCTTACTTTATTTATTATGAAACAGCTAGGGCCAATGCTAGGGTCACAGGCGCCTGGGTGCAGAAATATTTCTGGCGCCCCCACATGGGCGTCATCGTTTTACTAACCCCTCCCCTTTACAAATGTTTCTATGGCAATGATTCAACAACATAGATGATCCCACACAAAGTCTTCATTAACCTGGGATCCTTACATGACCACTTAACAATAAAAAAATACAGTACTTTATTGGGACCTGGAGGGGGGCCTCTCTGATGGACACAGAGAGGGCTTCATACTACAGACATGATACAGGAGATGGTCAGAGACTGCAGACATAGTACAGGAGATAATCAGAAAAAACTCTGGCACTTTGGCACCCCCACCTCTGCAGGCGCCTGGGTGCAATGCACCCTGTGCACCCTGCCTAGGATCGGCCCTGGAAACAGCAATGTTGCCCTAAGACAGCAAGTGTGTTAAGACTACAGAACAACTGCCTCTTTGCATAACATAGGAGGGAGGTGTTCTATAGTCTAGCAGAGGCAGAGAAAACAGGAAGTTATGAACTCACAAGATTTCTGTCAGGATCGTGCAGTATTTATTGCACAGATATTATTATTACACAGGATTTATATAGCGCCAACAGTTTACGATATAACAAATATAACAGATATAACAAAACACGTTCAATAGACCAAAATGGACCAAATAAGATATGTATTGTTAGGGTTCACATACACTTTAAGCTTTCAATAATTAAAAAGATCATCATCATCGGCACAATGTTTCTTGTTTCAGGTATCAATGGCTGTGCCAGCAGTGGACACAAAAGGCTGTCAAGCGCCTGCCCATCTCCTGGTAAACATGAAAAGAATACAGGTATAAAGCTACATAAGATCAGGTGTCAAAGAACTGACAAGGTTTCTCCATGTTATGTATGCTGGTGGTTTGATGATTGTGCAAGTTGTGTACATGAGGGGTAATGAGGAGGCAGAAGTAGTAGAGCAGGACTACTGTTCATCCCTCCTGTCACAGGAACAATATCTTATACCATTAGTTACAGCTTTTCGAACCAAAAGACATGAAACACTGGGCGTCTAATAGTTGGAAGAGGGCTAAAAAATTACAGAACTGTCCTTGTGCATAGCTCTACTGTCGCATCTAGGACTGACCATAAAGGAGCTGCAAGGAAGGTCAAGATACTTTATTGACATAGGTGTGCACACCAAAGCTCAAACACACATGCGTGTGTAATATACCCTATATGGCAGTGGGCAAGTCAGTAGGGCTTTGTCAGCAGGGCAGAGATTGGTGTCAGTGTCTTTTATTTGTATTATTATTATTATTATTTTACAATTTTATTTTTATTATTAATTTTTTTAAATATATATATATATATATATACTGTATATATATTTTTTAGGAGCCCTGTTGGGGGCTTTGGTGAAATATCAGTGGTCTAAACAGACCCCTGATGTCTAACTTTTGAGACAGAGAAAGGGACTGAGGACAGAGATTCCCCAGTCCCTTTCTCTGCAGCCAGGCAGCAGTGGGAATCTGCACAGTACAGGGTGATTAGGGTGTGCCCAGGCACACCTTACACCCTATGTGCGCACGTCTATGTTTATTAACATGTGTAAACCTGCCCCAGCCTTATGTAAATATTGGTGGCAAGATGGGGTACATTCATACAAAATACTCACTAGCTGTATTACCACATAACTCTTGCTGCAGATTTGATTTTAGGGTTTTGCTTTGTGCCCACTAAACATTTTGACACATTTCTAAAGCCCTGATGAAGGGGGATTTGTTGGTCCCCAAAACACATTGGATGTCCTTTGCTTTCTTGTAGACTCAACAAAAGTCTTAGAACTTCTAAGATGTTTTAGTGCTCCTTTTGGCTGTACCTCTGGAGCAGTGACGGCACCCATAGGCTTCAATGACTCATCCATTGTCGGCGCTCCCTCCTCTCTCCTGTAGCAGTACAGGATGACACAGGGGAGTAGGATTATGTGACTTGACTGGAGCGACCTGAAAATAGGTTAGTTAGCATAGGTGTTAGCATACAGGTTATTTGTTAGCATAGATGTTAGAAGCAGGAAGGGACAGTGTTAAAAGTAGTTAGAATGAAGCTGGATTTCCATTTTATCATTTAATTTATATCACATGTCACTATCGAGTCAACCACATAATATTGTACTGAATGCAATTACCATTCCATAGAGACTAAAAATGATATACCTCAGATAGTCAGGCCATACAGGAGGTGGAATGTGTCTATTGTGTTTACTGTATACGATAGCCCAGTCATCTTTGACCTTGAACTAGTCAGTATTGTTTTCCACATTTTGAATATATAATTAATATTAACTTCGTTTTCTAAAATCAGATTTTTTGCATTGAGCGTAGATTTTGAAACTGTGAATTTAAGAAGGGGCCATTTGTAGGTCAAGTAGTCCAGTTATCAGTATAGATCAGGCCTAAATGGCTTTACAATACCAATTAGCCCTGTGTAAAGCCAGCCATTAATGGTTTGAATCTCGGCCTGTTCAGCAGGGACCAGCTGAGATTCAAACCCTCTACGGACAGGCTGATTGTACCCAAGTCGATCCATTGATCAACTTGGATACAACCAGCATATTGGATTTTTCATGTGATTATTGCATGTGGTTATAGCCACCAGTAATAATCACTGTGTAACAATAAAAGGGGGGGGGGGTGCTTACTATAAAAATATTTTAAACTATATGAAATAGCGTGCATTAAAAAAAACACCAATTAATTCAAGGGTGATCATTGCAAAACATATCCATAAATGACTCTTCATAGAGGTGAAAATAATAAAATAACGCTCTGAAAATTAATTAAAATGTGCAACAATCCAGTGCAAAAATTACCTGTGTAAAAAAATATAATATAAAATCTGTGTATGCAAAAAAACTGTATAAAATTGTGCAATAAACAGTCTTTAGTGCAGAAAAAAATGTTCCAAAAGAACATGCAAAATAATGCAAGTCCTTGTGCTGGAAAAAATTTAAGCCACCCTCCACAATAATGTGAAAATAAATCCAAAAAGTGCAGATGCAAAACAATTGTCTCTTAACCAATAAAGTGCAGGTGCTTTTATCCAATGCTACGTGCCAAACGTTTCCCCCAGCCTCTCACCTTAAGAGGCTGGCGGAAACAAACTTTTATTAATAGTCAAACATCCTTTGAAAAAGTGACGTGAACAGTCACGATACGCGTGAGGACAGAGAGCCGTGGTGACGTCTCTTTCTGGTGCGGCCGATCCCAGAAGTCTTACAGCACACAGTACTGTCAGTATATGCTGAATTACCTCTGCTTAAATGTGAGTGTTATTTTCACCTCTATGAAGAGTCATTTATGGATATGTTTTGCAATTATCACCCTTGAACTATTTGGTGTTTTATGCACGCTTTTTTATATAGTTTAAAATATTTTTATATTAAGCGCCCCCTCACCTTTTATTGTTATACCTTTCAGTGTGTGAACACTTTTTAGGTGGCTGCTACTTTTTAGTATATTTTATTTCTTGTTGGTTTGCGCATTAGTTCCCCCATTTTTCATAATACAATAATCACTGTGTGTTCTCCTGGCAGGGACAGCTTTCCAGCTTTAATTTTTTTTTTTTCCACAATGACTGACTGGACCTCCACTTTAAGATAATGATCAACTTTTGAAAGGCTGCAGTGCTGTGTTCCAGATACCCTGTTAAGACATTACATTTGTTATTTAAAGATTTTGACCATTGACTGGTCTAGGCTAAGAAGAGTTTGTGGTCCTGCTGGATTGTTGTGTACTATAGGCCTTAGAGATGCATTACTGAGTTGTTTATGCCGTAGCCATGTTTTGGGAGGGAATCACTTGCTGGTTACAGTATGTGTATATAAACTGGCTCTGCAATTCCTTTAAATCATTTTTTTTTTACTACTGGATTGAGATTTTTTTTAATAACAAAGCTGCCCTGAGTCTTCACATCTTTTGGGATGCCCAGTCCTCATTATCAGCACACTTCATTGTATAACTAGTATAGTATATGCATTTTGATAAACTGTTTAAATGCTGTGTTTTATGTGTTAATGTTGCAAAGATGAAAGAGTAAAATGTAAATGCAACAGAAATGAAGTGAAAATATGGAAGGTTGGGGTTATTGTTCTTTTTAATAAATATGTTTTTTTTTTTATCCATATTTATTGTTAACACAGATGGATAGAGATCTACAAACACTTATAGAAAAACAAAATCGCATTCATTCAGCCAAAATGAACACTATTCGACAATCTCACGGGTGTATTGATAATTGGAATTACTACTCCCAGCGCAGGTAATCATGACAAGGACAAGATAACATTCTGTTGCTGAAAAGATATGCATATGTTTGCACAGTGTGCATCTACTTATATGCAGACCTTGTCAGGGTACTGTCAGTTTGCTAGGAAACAAATGGCAACATCAACTTCCACAATGATCAGTGACTACAAATGTCATACTAAAGCCTTTTACACAATATCGGACTTCCATCAAGCTTTTCTGTGGATTTTGGTCCGAAGGCCGTTGGTCGTTTACTTCTTCTTCATACACACGGCCCAACATTTTCAGCCAACATTCACCAAATCACATGTTTTTTCAGCTCTTTACCGCCACCCTTTGGGCAACTTCTGCTATTGTTGTCTGATGTTTAGCATTGGTTCTGAGCATGCGTGTTTGTACTTTGGATTTTAGTTGTACGTAATTGTGTACACACGATCGGATAAACCGATGTAACAGATTTATTGCCCAACAGTTGGTGAGCATGAACAGCCAACTTTTGCTGTCCTAAACTATTATGGCCTTTAAAGTTGGATCGTGTGTACGAGGCTTTACAGTTTATTATGTGTAAAGTGCTTTTATATCACAGACAGCTTTTATTCTGTTCTCTATTTCCTCGTTTCCACTAAGCGGATCAGTTCAGGTTGGTTCAGTATGGTACGCTATTTTGAGTGTTTCCATTATGAAAGCGGCCCATACAACCGAACCATACCGCACCATTGGGGTCCTGCTTCAGATGTGGGGCCATAGAAAATGGTACTGTTCGGTTAATGCAGAGCTACAATACACTCCACTGATTGGTGGACACGCTAGGCATTTTTTCTAAACCCTGTATGGCCCCCGACGGTCCGACTTGCAGTGGAAACGTTCACCTGAATAGGCCGGACCATTCTAACCCTTCCAAACTGTACCAACCCGAACTGTTCCGCTCAGTGGAAACAAGGCATATGTAACCACTTCTCTCTCCATTTTCATTGTATTTTAATATCTAATTAGCCTGAATACAGGACAGCGCAGACAAAACCTGTCAAGAATAACTCAAGAGAACAGCAACATTTTGGAGAGGATCCTAAAGAGGCAATCTGAATATGGAAAATGGGTGTCAGAATGGGAAAAGGTGGAACAGTTTCGCACAAATATATCCCGCTACCAACGACCTTCTGGACCTGATTGGGTAAGAGGCATATAGTTAAGTAGAATATGTTAAAATAATTTTCTTTTTACTTTTTTCATTCTGTCATTCTGCCTTGTGTTCAATTTCTTGGGGAAACCCCATAAGTGTTGTCTCTCCATCCAATGTTGCAGAACAGTAACTTCTGTCATCTAAATAAGTGAATGGTAGGGTGGGTTTATTGTAATTGCTTTATCATAGTGAAGCTCAATAAAGCTTTGGGTCCCCGCTTAGGACTCCATAACCACATCCGATGTATTCCGGCGCTGAGGGTGCAGGCTAGGTAATAAGTCTGTCTCGACTCTTTGCAGCCTATAAGCTAGGAAAATGTTCCATTGCTGCACACCATACAGGCCCGTCTGCTACACAATAACAGCAGCCTCAGCCCAACTCCATCTAAGCCATTCCCCAAATGCAGTGTACCCCATCTACGGAGCTTAGTCATGGAGCTCCAAATTACAAAAATTCTTTATTTTTTTTGTGACTTATTGTAATTCTGACCCTGTGCATTTATGTTGTCAATATTTTATACATAATATACAGTATATTGTTTATACACAGTTTTTTCTAGTTTTATGTAAACCTTTTTTTTTTTTTTTTTAACAGAAAGTGTAAGGGGGTTAGCTCGGTAGCGGGGTGTGTGACCCCCTGGATGGGTTTACTACACACGGAACGATACAGAGAAGCAGCCGAAGACGGTTGAAAACAAAGAATTCGGTTTATTCTTCCATCTTGCTGGAAACAAGTGCAAGCATCCAAACAGCATAAACAAAATCAAACATAAAATAAACCCTGGCCACTTGGGGTGTCTACCTTCACCACACAGAAACCTATCTATGGAGTCTGGCACAGCCTAGTGCTGGGCAGACACTGCTGGTCCTACAGCAGAAAACAATAGTCTCTTTTTGATCTTTATCACACAGAAAAATCAACAGCACCTCACCTCTTCAGAAGTATTTCTGCTCACTGCTCTCCTTCACTCAGAAAGCCTCAGGATGCAGCAATCAGTAGTAATCCTCTGGATTACTTATAGAGGCCTTAATTGGCTCATTCTGAACAGCTGAAGTTTTCCAACGCCCTTAAATCTTTCTGGCTGCTTCTGCAGCCGACACCTGATAATAATTGGTATATTGTCTAAACAAGGCAGAAATGTATCTCCCGTCTGTGACAACACCCACAGATTTACCTGACTTCCTGTCACAAAGGTTATGTAAACCTTTTTAGCCCTGAACAAAGGGGTTGCCTATAAAACCTCCAAACTGCATTTTATGAATAGATTCACAGCGAAGATCTCTTTTCTTACTTCCATTTTGCCACTTTCCCCCTGCCTTGGCTTGAGTTACCCCCTAAAGGCCTGATAAACCAATCCACAAGTCAAGCAGTCTCAGCCAAATCTCACAGATTCATTATATTTTTCACAGTCATTACATAGACAAAATGTAATGAACATATTATCCACCACAAACAGCTATGATGACAACCTGGTTCAGTATTAACTGACCTTTGTAGGGTTGAATTGTAATTGTTCTGAACCTGTTCTTTTTTTTTTATGTAATCTTTATTTAGAAAATGTTCAAATAACAAACATACAGTCAGCCAACATAGCTCAGAAAGAGGAAGACAAAGACATCACATAACATATTGGGCCGTATAACGGGTACTTGTATGCAATATAGGAGTAGTAACAATCCAGGGGCGTACCTAACCCGGGGGAAACGTCTGGGGGAATGATTATCAACATATTGCAACCATGTTATAAATTCGCTCAGAAGTGGGTCACCCCTGTCCTTCCTGTCTGGCACACACCTGTGGAGGGTAAATGCCTCCAAAAAAACATAGAAATCAGATCTTACCTCTAGGTATCAGGCCAACAGAAAGTGGGGGAGTAGAGAAGGGAAAACTTAGATGAAGGAGGGATAAATAATAATGCAAAAACAATAAATTGGGGACAAAACGAAAAAAGAAAAGGAAGAACGTCTGCTATTTGCTACTAGAAGAGGCCGCAGCCGGTGAGGGCCCCGATGCAAACAGCCCGTCCGGGCCTGCATAATGTATCCAAGTGGTCCAAATGGAGTAGAACTTTTCATATTTGTCCTTATACTGTGCCATCCACTCCTCAGCAGCCATGATTTTATTAACCAATGCCACCCATTCAGTACGGGTTTGTACCTGTGGCATCTTCCAATGAATCGGAATTAACCGACGGGCGCATTGAGCAGACAGGGCTGTATGGACTTGCGATACTAGCTGAGAGGAACAGTGGGGAAGTGCAGCAAAGATTCCAACGGGAAATCTGGAAGCTCTACATCTAGAATGAGCTTAATCTGTGCATGGACATCCTGCCAAAAGGGTTGTAGTCTGGGGCATTCCCAACAAATGTGGAGGAAAGTGCCTCTGTGGCCACAATCTCTCCAGCATGCGTCTGGTAGAGAAGGATAGATCTTAGTGAGTTTGGAGGGTACCCTATACCACCTGGTCAGGACCTTATAGCTATTCTCCTGTATTCTCGTATAAACCGTGCTCGAATGTGTGAGTCTATACAGGTGGTCCAGCTGAGGCTCGGTAAAGATGTGCTGAAGGTACCTCTCCCATTCCTGGATGAACCCCCGGTTTCCCTTTAGTATGTAGGGATTGCAGCAGGTTATACAGCACTGAGATGGCGCGGGGGGATAGCAGAGGTCGACATACATAGTCGTTCAATGGGAGAGGCTAGGGTAGGCGATCAAACCCCTTGGGGCAGATTGGTGAGAAAGTGCCTGAGTTGTCTGTAACACCACTCATCCATGGGGAAGGGGCCATATTGTACCCATAGTGTGGCCAGAAGTAACAGGCCGTGGGCCTGAACAAATCTGCCACATCTGGACTCTCCATCTGCCGCCCAGGTCCGAAAAAAGGACAGGTGTTCCCCAGGGCCAGGAGTAAACCAGGGGAAGCCACCAAGGGGTGCCAATGGGGAAGTCGTAGGAGCGAACTTCCCCCCTTTGTTCAGGGCATCCCAGGTCTGAACCTGTTCTTTTAAGGAACATATATAATGTACATTCTTACAAATAAATCCAATACTTAAAAATAAATCTGTGGACATTAAAGTATTTACATATTTTAACAAGTATAAATACATAAATACACTTTAAAAATAAGTCTTTACTGACCTCTGTAGATGCAAGTACTGTGGAGCAATACATCCTCAAAATTCCCTTCATAAGCACTGAAGTCATTCTCTCAGCAGCTCAGCTCTACTGCTCACCTCTCCCAGAGCACCTGCTCTTTGCTATCATTAGAAATGTAAAGGCTTGTGGCTTACTGATAGAAAGGGGAGAAGGGGAAGCTGAGCTGCTGTGAGAAGGACTTGAGCGACTTCTGTGCTTGTGCTGTAATTTTAAAGATGCATTTCTCCACAGTGCCTGCAGCTACAGAGATCTCCTATAGGTTATTTTAGAGGTTATTTACTGCTGTCATGTCAATAGCCTGGCTACAGGTTCACATTAAAGTGTAAAAGTTTCATGGAAGAATGTAATGTGTGTGCATTTGTGAACCTACAATGATGATAAAGTACAGTAATGACCGTGTCATCCAAATTAGCATAGATCATTTTATTTCAAAAGTTTGTATGGAAGAGAGCCACAAAAAAAATGTGACCTAACTAAATTGTTGCTGTCATTCTCAATTTCAAAGGCAGGATGGCAGAGATCTACATTTATGGACGTGAAAAGGGATATGGATATCCAACATTCAACAGAGGAAAGTGAAGTAGAAAGAACACAGATGGGTGAGTACGCAGTGGCGGCCTGTCTATTGTGGACGCACGGGCGCTGCCTCCCCTAACACCGCCACCGCCCTCCCAATACATGCGCATGAATTATAATTGCGGGAATAGGCGGGGGTGTGTCTTTTGAAGCACCTGATTAGAGCCAGAGGATCTAATAGGCTTCAAAATAGGGTGGGCTCAGGGCATAGAGAATGCGTCTTGATCCCACCCAGTTGTGTGACACTAGCGAATGAATATTCGCTATTCTGACACATTCTTCTCCCAGCGAATCTGGAAGCCCCTATTGGCCAGGGAGTCTTATGACTCCCTGGCAAATCGTGTCTCAGCACACACTTCTGGGTTCCAATCGTCTGGAGGGAGAATGTCTGTGTCCTCGCTGGAGCTGACGGCTCCTCCTTCTCCCTGCCTCCGTGTTTCCTCCATGCCTCTGCTAGGTAAGGTAATCGCCACTGCCTGTGTCTCCCACGGGAAGGTTGTTGGTGCTGTGGGTGATCGCCGCTGCTTGTGTCTCCTGCAGGGGGGGGGGTTTGTTGGTGCTGCGAGTGATCGCCACTGCCTGTGTCTCCTGCTGGGGGGTTATTGATACTGCTGCCTGTGTCTCCCGCTGACGGGGGGTTTGTTGGTGCTGCCTGTGTCTCCCGCAGGGGGGGTTGTTGGTGATGCGGGTGATCGTTGCTGCCTGTGTCTCCCGCAGGGGGGTTGTTGGTGCTGCCTTTGTCTCCTGTAGTATTGTTTGTGCCGCCCCTCCAAAAATTGTAAGCACCAGTAGCCACTGGTGAGTAGATATTAGTAAGTTCATTTGTTTTGCCATGCAGGGGTTGTAAACCAAACACTTTGCTCTGCCCTTGTGGGTATTGGACCATTTAGCTAACTACACTCTTTTAGCCTAAGCATTTTAGGAGTGCACAGCACACGCAAGCATGCATGTAAGCATTTCCACTTATGACTGCAGGTTTCCAGTCCTTAAATGTGGCTACATTTGTTTTACTTTTTTCTTTACAAGGCTTAAAGTGGATGTAAACCCACTCTCATCCTTTCTAAACTACTGCCATAGTGCTGATCTATAAGGATATACAAGCCTTCTGCATGTATCCTTACCTGTCAAATGTCTCCCTTCTGTCTGTTATGAGAACTGAAAAACTGCAGATTCTGTGGGTGGATCTGTTGTCTGGAGCTCGGTGGGTGGAGTCGTGTTGTCAGTAGACTCCCCGCCCACCTCTACACTCCCCTTGTCAACATGCATTTTCTCCTGTGTATGTGTTACACTAAATGATCACTAACATCCAGTCAAATCCCAGAAAAGTAACCACATGACTTCAGAAAGGGGGGAAGAACTGAGAAGGTTTTCTATGTTTGTCTGTTTTATCTCACTGAAAAAAGATAAGAGGATTGCTCAGAGCTGGATTAACTGTGGCAGGACTGGGCACAGATGATAGGAAATACCTTTGCCCTCCCATCTCAAAACATAGGGGGTGTGTTCCTGTAGTTTACAGAGGTGGACTGGACAGAGACAATAACACTGTTTGAGATTTTAGTGCAGCACATTGACAGGCATAATGCACAGGAGCCTATGAGATAGACAAAACAGGAGCAAATAAGAGAAGCTCATCATTATGGTTTATATACAATTTAAAGTGGTTGCAAAGACACATCTATTCAATCCTTATATCCTCTATGTTTTATGTCCATATTAAGTGCAGTGTTTTTTTTTTTTTTATTATTACATGGCTAAGTAGCTTTTTTAAATAGCTCTGTTGTGCGGTCATGTGGTATCCCTCTGCTCCTTCCTGATCTAAGGGAGTACATTGGGAAGGCCTGAGATTCCCTTCTGACGTACAGTGCCTTGAAAAAGTATTCATACCACTTGAAATTTTGTACATTTTGTCAGTTACAACCAAAAACATAAATGTATTTTAATGTGATTTTATGTGATAGACCAACACAAAGTGGCACATAATTGTGAAGTGGAAGGAAAATGATGAATGGTTTTGAACATTTTTTTTTACAAATAAATATGTGAAAAGTGTGGCGTGCATTTGTATTCAGCCCCCCGGAGTCAATACTTTGTAGAATCACCTTTCTCTGCAATTACAGCTGCAAGTCTTTGTGGGGATGTCTCTACCAGCTTTGCACATCTAGAGAGTGACATTTTTGCCCATTCTTCTTTGCAAAATAGCTCAAGCTCTGTCAGATTTGATGGAGAGCGTCTGTGAACAGCAATTTTCAAGTGTTGCCACAGATTCTCAATCGGCTTAGGTCTGGACTTTGACTGGGCCATTCTAACACATGAATATGATTTGATCTAAACCATTCCATTGTAGCTCTGGCTGTATGTTTAGGGTCGTTGTCCTGCTGGAAGGTGAACCTCTGCCCCAGTCTCAAGTCTTTTGCAGACGCTTTTCTTCTAAGATTGCCCTGTATTTGGCACCATCCATCTTCTCATTAACTCTGACCAGCTTACCTGTCCCTGCTGAAGAAAAGCATCTCCACAACATGATGCTGCCACCACCACCATGTTTCACGGTGGGGATGGTGTCTTCAGGGTTATGTACAGTGTTAGTTTTCTGCCACACTTAGCATATTGCTTGTAGGCCAGAAGCTTCAGGTTTGGTCTCATCTGACCAAAGCACCTTCTTCCGCATGTTTGCTGTGTCCCCCACATGGCTTCTCGCAAACTGCAAACGGGACTTCTTTTGGCTTTCTTCCAACAATGGCTTTCTTCTTGTTACTCTTCCATAAAGGCCAGATTTGTGGAGTGCATGACTAATAGTTATCCTGTGGCCTCTTGGCTGCTTCTCTGATTTATGCTCTCCTTGCCCGGCCTGTCAGTTTAGGTGGGCGGCTATGTCTTGGTAGGTCTGCAGTTGTGCCATACTCTTTCCATTTGCGGATAATGGATTGAACAGTGCTCTGTGAGATGTTCAAAGCTTGTGATATTTTCTTTATTACCTAACCCTGCTTTAAACTTCTCCACACCTTTATCCCTGACCTGTCTGGTGTGTTCCTTGGCACTAATGATGCTGTTTTGTTCACTAAGGTTCTCTAACCTCTGAGGGCTTCACAGAACAGCTGTATTTATACGGAGATTAAACTACACACAGGTGAACTCTATTTACTAATTAGGTGACTTCTGAAAGCAATTGGTTCCACTAGGTTTTAGTTAGGGGTATCAGAGTAAAGGGGGCTGAATACAAAAGCACTCCACACTTTGTAGATATTTATTTGTAAAAAAAATTGATAACCATTTATAATTTTTTTTAGAATATGGATATATGGAAAGAACCCGCACTCTGGAATCCGTCCAAATTCTTTATTCGATAATCACTAAGTACAAAGTTACTGCTAACATGTTTGCTGTGAACAAGGCTCTTTGCGGAAACATGTTAGCAGTTACATTGTACTTGGTGATTATCCAATAAAGAATTTGGATGGATTCCAGAGTGCGGGTTCTTTCCATAAATCCACATTCTGAGTTTGTGACGAATGGGAGGTCGTCTGAACCTGGCACCTGGAGAGAAGGTACCAGTAACCAACATGCATATTTGGAGATTTTCACAGTTAGAGCGGTGCTACCCTGTGTGTACATTTTATTTATCCTTTTCCTTCTACTTCACAATTATGTGCCACTTTGTGTTGGTCTATAACAGTGGTCTCCAAACTGCGGCCCGAGGGCCGGATGTGGCCCTTTGCTTGCCTTTATCCAGCCCTTGAAGCAGTATCCCTCCCAATGATACGAGACACTATTCTGCCATCTGACGACGACAATGGAGCACCCATTTCTCCCACTGACACCACTAATGGGGCACTATTCCTCCCTATGATACCAGCAGTGGCGCACTATTCCTCCCCCTAATACCAGATGTTTACTCCCACTGATGCCAAGGAAAATTTTCACTCCCGTTGGCCAAAATCCGGCCCTCCAAGAGTCTGAAGGACAATAAACCGGCCCTTTGTTTAGAATGTTTGGAGACCCCTGGTCTATAACATAAAATCCCAATAAAATACATTTTCATTTTTGGTTGTAACATGACAAAATGTGGAAAATTTCAAGGGGTGTGAATACTTTTTAAAGGCACTGTATGTAAGATACATCAAAAGAGGAATCTGTGCTCTCTGACCTTGTGTCCGCACATTGCCAATTGGCACTATGCCAGTCACATGTTAAAAAAAAAAAAATAGATCAAGGCAGGATGGGTGGGAAGGGGATCGGCTTCTCACACAGACAACGGACTTGGCAGGGATGGTGGGGGAGAGAGACATGCAGTCACGCTGAAGACACAGCAGGGACACACTATTATGGATCGTCAGCCATGATTGGCGTGGTCAGTTTACAGAGGAGAACACAGGAACAAGCAGTATCAATCAGGTATTGTAAAACATGGAAAGGGATACATGCAAAAGTATTATGCTATATATTGTGCCTTAAAGGGACAGGACCTTGTTTTTCTTTTTAGGGTCACAACTACTTTAAAGTAGTAAAATTGGGTTTCTGCTTAATGACTTCAGGCTGGCTGGTTTTGCAGATAAATCTATGTAAAACATTTCAAATTAGTGTCTATGCTGTTTAAAATCCAGTAATACGCTGTCTTACTCTGCTCTGCACATGCTTAGTTGCTCTCCGTTTTTTAGGACTTTTTAGGCATTGCTGAATTTCTAGAGGTTGATTTGCTGACAGCCCTAAAAAATAATTAAACCCTCTCATCCTTTACAGTAAAACCTTGGCTTACGAGCATAATTCGTTCCAGAAACATGCTTGTAATCCAAAGCACTTGTATATCAAAGCATTTTTTTTACAGGGTATAAAAGAGAAGAGAGGCGCCTCCAAGTGTTGCAATAAGTTGCTAATTGTTGTACCTTCATTAAATGTAACCATATTGATACACTTAGAGGCTCCTCTCTTCTTTTTTATACTTGTGACATGAAGCTACTATTATATCAAGACATCGCTTGTAAATCAAGGCAAAATTTATTAAAAAATGTTGCTTGTCTTGCAAAACGCTCTCAAACCAAGTTACTCTCAAACCAAGGTTTTACTGTACAGCCGAGGAAGCTGCTTATGTTTGATCTGCAACTACCATTGTGCTGCACATGTGATCAATTATGATACCAGCCATGTGATGGTTTGGCAGTTTGGCTGCGAACACAAGCAAATGCAACAGTTTGTATTCCTGGCATTCCAGAAATGTGACAGTTTTTTTTAAATATTAATTTGATGGGTTTAGTTCTACTTTATGATTTGCTGCTGCTTAGGGGCTCTGGACCTCAGAAACAGGAGCAATGCTGGAGGCAATTTACAGCACACACTAATTTCGGTAGCATCATTTTGAATGTGAAATGTATGTTCCTTGCTAATATATATTTTTTTTATATATAAATTTGTTATAGGTAAATTCCACTTTAAGGGCCAGATTCACAGTGGAGATACGACGGCGTATCTGCTGATACGCCGTCGTATCCCTGTTTCTATCTATGCGACTGATTCATAGAATCAGTTACGCATAGATAGCCAGAAGATCCGACAGGTGTAATTGTTTTACACTGTCGGATCTTAGGATGCAATACCGCGGCCGCCGCTGGGGGGAGTTTGCGTCGTAAACCAGCGTCGGGTATGCAAATTAGGAGTTACGGCGATTCACGACGGATTTTCGCGTTCGCTACGTCGCCGCTAGTCTAGTTTCCCGTCGCAAAGTTAGTCGTCGTTTTAGGTGCCCTAACTTTAGTCAGCAAGCGTATTGCTGTCTAAAGTATGGCCGTCGTTCCCGCTTCGAAATTTAAAAAACAACGTTGTTTGCGTAAGCCGTCCGGGAATACGGAATTACGCTACGCACGTCGCCGTTGGAAAAAATGACGTCACGGCGCGCAATGCACGACGGTAGTTCGGAAACGGAGCATGCGCGGTAGGTCCGGCGCGGGAGCGCGCCTAATTTAAATGGCACACGCCCATTTAAATTGGCCCGCCTTGCGCCGGAGGCCGCCGGCGTAGGTTTTCATCGCAAGTGCTTGGTGAATCAGGCACTTGCGATGAAAAATTGTTCCGTCGGTCGTATCTATGCGACTGATTCATAGACTCAGTTACGCATAGATATGCCTAAGATCCGACAGGTGTAAGTGACTTACACCGTCGGATCTTAGGCTGCAATTCCAGGCCGGCCGCTAGGTGGCGCTTCCGTGTCTTTTACGCGTCAAATATGCTAATGAGCATTTACGCCGATTCTGAAACGAACGACCGCCCGGCGCTTTTTTTTTACGTCGTTTTCGTTCGCCTTTTTCCGGCGTATAGTTACCCCTGGGTCTATGAGGCGCAGCCAATGTTAAGTATGGCCGTCGTTCCCGCGACGAAATTAGAATTTTTTACGTCGTTTGCGTAAGTCGTTCGCGAATACGGATAGACGTAATTTACGTAAACGTCGAAACCAATGAGGTCCTTGCGACGTCCTTGCGACGTCATTTGGAGCAATGCACGCTGGGAAAATTTGAATAGTACACTCCCCCTAGCCGTGGAATTTGAATTCCGCCGGGGGATTTACAATACGCCGCCGCAAGTTTTGAGGTAAGTGCTTTGTGAATAAAGCACTCGCCTCAAAAACTTGCGGCGGCGGATCGTAAATCAGATAGGTTACGCGGATCTAAAGATCCGCTAACCTATTTGAATCTGGCCCGAATAGTTTACTGCGTTTGACTATAAATTTGTATCACTATTTCTGCAGGACCAGCAATGAAGCTTAAGAGTATTTCTCAAAGAGCAGCAGGACATAGACGGATGAAAGAATCATCAATTCTTACAGATAGGAAGGGTCAGTTCCCATCAGTTCAGACTGAACGATCCAGAGACACACAATCTTGGGAGTCAAGTGAAAGTGACACAGAACATCCAACTGCTTGTGGTTTACATAAGAGGAGAGCTTCCAATAGTTCAACATCTAAGAAAACAGATCATACATGTCAAGTAAGATATAAATCAAGAAATCTTAAGCTTAGCAATTCAGAAAGTGATTGTAATGCTTCTAGAGACGTGCCTACTGGAAAAAAGAGCCTTTTAAAACAAGAGCTGGATGAAAACCCTGAAAAAAACTTAGTGAATGAGAAAAGTCCTTCACTTCATGACCATGATCCTGATGAAACAGAGTTGGAAGAAAACCGTGGAAGAGTGACAGCAGTGTCAAACAAATATGGAGAAAGTGAAGCTTCTGATTCAGATTCAGAAATAAAGACACCTCTCTCTTACAGTAAATCAGATCAGGACTTCTCATCAGAGCAATCTGATACCAGTTCCTGTTACTCACTTCAAGACTCAGAGGACGGTAGTTCACCAGCTCCTTCACAATCCCCAGAGGTCACTGAAGCACTATCCACTCTGAGTCTAAACCTGAAGACCAGAGCAGTAAGTCCAGGAACCTCACAGAAGAGTTCCAAGTCTTCAGTAGCTTCAGTAGATCAGATAGAGAATCCACATTCAACATCACGCAATGCCAGTAGAAATTCAAACCTTACAGCAGAAGGTTCCAAGAGAAGTCACTATGGGTTACCAGAATCCACAAAAACAAGTCCAGGTTCTTCATCACAGATGACCAACAGGAGCCATGATTCCCCATCGCTTGTGACAAACAGGATTGCTGTTTTCTCCTCACAAGGAGCCAGTATGAGAGCTTTCAGTCGAAGTTCAGCATCTTCTTCGACCTATAGACAAGGAAGCCCTGATGACGCAACCCAAAATACTTACAGGAGTTATGAGGAACATACAAGAGATTCTAGCCAGACACCAGGCTCTTCAGCTAAAAAATTTACTGGATGTCAAGATTCACTTTGAACAGGAAATAACTAACCTTCCCTCACCAAAGTAAAAAAAGAGAAAACTTTGAGACAATAGCAAGCAGAAAGAGTGAATATTGTATGCCAATCAAATCTGTTCCTGTTCCATCCCAATGAAAAAGTTCAGGTTTAAGATATTCATACATATTATATAAACTTAAAGTGGAGGTTCACCCTCAAAAAAAATTCTGACATCACACGGAGTAGCGCCATCCTACCGACAGAATGCCAGTGTTTTTTTTTTTTTTCTCAGCACATACCTCTTAATCCCAATTTTCACCTCACGGCAAACCCGCGGGAGTGGGCGTTCCCAAGCACTGCCTGTGATTGACAGGCTTTCGAACGGCGCATACTGCACGTCACAGGTTGCTGGAAAAACCCGAACGTCGGTGCGGCTCTATACGGCGCCTGTGCACTGACGTTCAGGTTCTGTCGGCAACCTG
Source organism: Rana temporaria (assembly GCF_905171775.1). Classification (NCBI taxonomy): domain Eukaryota; kingdom Metazoa; phylum Chordata; class Amphibia; order Anura; family Ranidae; genus Rana; species Rana temporaria. The sequence goes on from NC_053491.1 coordinate 89,212,398, forward strand.
TGACGCGCAGTATGCGGCGTTCGGAAGCCTGTCAATCACATGTAGTGCTTGGGAATGCCCACTCCCGCGGGATTGCCGTGAGGTGAAAATCGTGATTAAGAGGTATGTGCTGAGAAGAAAAAAAAACACCGGCATTCTGTCGGTAGGATGGCGCGACTCCGTGTGATGTCAGAAATGTTTTTAAAGGGTGAACCTCCACTTTAATACCAGTATCCCATTCGAGCTATCATCATTTGCACCTGGTTACATACTGCATAAATGATCAGTTGTAAAGTACCGAAACTGGTATTCCATCTTTTAGGTAGTACCTATTATTTCCTTGTCTGAGACCAGAGGTGAATCCAACGCCATAGTCATATTTGGTGTGGACTAGAATGTGGTAAACAATACAGTGCCTTGAAAAATAATTCAAACCCCTTGAAATTTTCCACATTTTCTCATGTTACAACCAAAAATGTATTTTATTGGGATTTTATGTGATAGACCAACACAAAGTGGCACATAATTGTGAAGTGGAAGGAAAATGATAAATGGTTTTTATTTATATTTTTTACAAATAAATATCTAAAAAGTGTGGCGTGCATTTGTATTCAGCCCCCTTTACTCTGATACCCCTTACTAAAATATAGAGTCCACCTGTGTGTAATTTAAGCTCAGTAAATACAGCTGTTCTGTGAAGCCCTCAGAGGTTAGAGAACCTTAGGCCCTGTACACACGATCAGTCCAAACTGATGAAAATGGACTGAAGGTCCGTTTAATCAGTTAACCGATGAAGCTGACTGATGGTCTGATGTGCCTACACACCATCAGTTAAAAAAACGATCAAGTGAAACGCAGTGACGTAAAACACAATGACGTGCAGAGAAAAATTAAGTTCAATGCTTCCAAGCATGCGTCGACTTGATTCTGAGCATGCGCGGGTTCGGAACCGATGCTTTTGCGTACTAACCATCGGTTTTGACCTATCGGTCAGGCGTCCATCGGTCAAATTTTAAAGCAAGTTCTATTTTTTTTGACCGAAGGGTAACTGACCGATGGCGCCCACACACGGTCGGTTTGGACCGATGAAACGGACCTTCAGTCCGTTTTCATCAGTTTGGACTGATCGTGTGTACAAGGCCTTAGTGAACAAACTGCATCATGAAGGCCAAGGAACACACCATACAGGTCAGGGATAAAGTTGTGGAGAAGTTTAAAACAGGGTTAGGTTATACAAAAAAATATCCCAAGCTTTGAACATCTCACGGAGCACTGTTCAATCCATCAACCGAAAATAGAAAGAGTATGGCTCAACTGCAAACCTACCAAGACATGGACGTCCACCTAAACTGACAGGCCTTGGCAAGAAGAAAGCCATTATTGAAAAAAAGCCATAAGAAGTCCCGTTTGCAGTTTGTGAGAAGCCATGTGGGGGACACAGCAAACATGTGAAAGAGGTGCTCTGGTCAGATGAAACCAAACCTGAAGTTTCTGGCCTAAAAGTAAAAAGCTATGTGTGGCGGGAAACTAACACTTCACATCTCCCTGAACACACCATCCCCACCGTGAAACATGGTGGTGGCAGCATCATGTTGTGGGGATGCTTTTCTTCAGCAGGGACAGGGAAGCTGGTCAGAGTTGATGGGAAGATGGATGGCGCCAAATAGAAGGCAATCTTAGAAGAAAACCTGTTAGAGTCTGCGAAAGACTTGAGACTGGGGCGGAGGTTTACCTTCCAGCAGGACAATAACCATAAGCATACAGCCAGAGCTATAATGGAATCAGGGATGGACTGGCCATTGGGACTACAGGGAGTTTCCCGGTGGGCCGATGGCTCAGTGGGCCGGCTTCAGTGACAGCGGACCGCCGCCCCCTCCGCTCCTCTGTCTCTCCCTTCCCGCAGCGCTCACCTCATCTCCCTGCCCACAGCACTCAACTGGGGGGGGGAACAAAGAAGCAGGAGGAGGACCAGAGGAGCAGGGGGGACGACAGAGGAGCATGGGGGAGGGGACAGACAGCTGACTCAACAGCTATGGCCTGGGAGTTTCTCACTTCTGCCTAATCTTGTCCCATTAGGGGGGCACCAAAATGATTCTTTGCCCTGGGTGAAATAATGTCTAGCTTCCCCACTGGTACTGCCTATAAGTACCAGTACCAGTACCAGACGTTTTACTCTAATAAAGTAAAACGTCTAGTGGCTAGTGAAGGGGGAGAGGGGGCTTGGGTGGCCGGGGGGAGGGGTGCGGGAGTTGTCCGGCCGCTGTGGGAGAGACCTGTCAAAGTGGGCCAGTCTGGATGAAGTCCAGGGCCAAATTTTTGTCCCAGTCCAGCCCTGAATGGAATGGTTTTGATCAAAGCATATTCATGTGTTAGAATGGCTCAATCAAAGTCCAGACCTAAATCCAATTGAGAACCTGTGGCAACCCTTGAAAATTGCTGTTCACAGATGCTCTTCATCCAATCTGACAGAGCTTGAGCTATTTTGCAAAGAAGAATGGGCAAAAATGTCACTCGTTAAATGTGCAAAGCTGGTAGAGACATAACCAAAAAGACTTGCAGCTGTAATTGCAGTGAAAGGTGGTTCTACAAAGTATTGACTCAGAGGGGCTGAATACAAATACATGCTATACTTTTCACATATTTATTTGTAAAAAACATTTATCATTTTCCTTCCACTTCACAATTATGTGCCACTTTGTTGGTCTATCACATAAAGTCCCAATAAAATACATTTATGTTTTTGGTTGTAACATGACAAAATGTGGAAAATTTCAAGGGGTATGAATACTTTTTCAAGGCACTGTATGTATGTTCTTTTTAAATAGGAAACATTAAATTCCTTAGCGCTGTATTGACATTGGTGATGTGTTCATATGAGCTTTTCTATCCAAATGACTGCAATAGATTGTATGTTCAATAAAACAGTGTTTTTTCCTTTACTAAAATGTAAGTTGAATGACTTTAGAGTTTAAGATTTGTATTGTTTTTTCTTAGCACAGTATAATAAACACATCGTTAATAATATTCGGTATAATATACCCAAGGTCAGGGGCGGACTGACAACTCATGGGGCCCCCGGGCAATAGAAGAGTATGGGGCCCCTCTGGCTTACAGATGGCCACCACGCCAGGAGGTAGTGCAGAGGCGGGCAGCTAAAATCTTGGGATATTCACATTAAAAGCATGTCATTTTCGGACATATCGGGGACAGATCTAAAAAAAACACAGATTTTTACATACTGTCCCTGGTTTTACTGAGCCTGGCAACCCGGATGGGGCCCCCTAGTGGCATGGGGCCCTCGGGCAGTGCCCGAGTGACTCAATGGTCAGTCCGCCCCTGCCCAAGGTATTTAAAGGAGAAGTCCAGCCAAAAATAATTTTGGCTGGGCTTCTCCCTATGGATTACAGGAGTGCAATTCCTTTTGCACTCCTGTGAGCCGTTTTCAGCAGAGTGGACTGAAGTCTGCTCTCTGCTGACGTCACAGATATCAGTTCAGGCAGCGCGTCATCGCGACAATAAAGTCTGGATCCGCCAGGTGCCTGGACTGACACCCGTCTCAGCCTCTCAGTAAGCCACTGAGAGTCTGAGACGGCCTGCTCCGCCCCCTCCTCATCTCGGCACTCCAATGAGCGCGGAGGGAGATGAGCAGAGAGCTGTGACTGACAGTCCGCATCTCTCTGCTCACAGAGCTCTGAAAACCGAGTGATTGGCGGTGTTTGATCGCTCAGTTTTTAGTGTAGTGGCGCCTGGAGACAGATGCCACATCAAACCGATGCTTCATCCACCTAGGTAAGTATGATTCTGAAATAAAAAATAAACCCATATAGTAAAAACTTGGTTTGAGAGCGTCAACACGATAAATAAAAACAAACAAAATGTTTTAATAAGTGATGTCTTGCTATACAAGTAGTGTCATGTCACAACTGAGTATAAAAGAGAAGAGAAGTGCCTCTTAGGCCGCGTACGCACGGTCGGACAAAACCGATGAGAATGGAGTGAGGTTCAGTTTCATCGGTCCAAACCGACCGTGTTGTCCTTCGGTCCAAAATTTTAAAACATGCTTTAAAATCGAACCGATGGTTAGTACAGAAAGCATCGGTTCAAAACCTGCGCATGCTCGGAATCAAGTCGACGCATGCTTGGAAGCATTGAACTTCGTTTTATTCAGCACGTTGTGTGTTTGACGTCACCGCGTTCTGACCCGATCGGTTTTTGGAACGATGGTGTGTACGCACATCAGACCATCAGGCCACTTCAGTGGTGAACCGATAGAAATGGCCCGTCGGACCATTCTCATCGGTTTGGAACGACCATGTGTGTACGCGGCCTAAGTGTAGCAAAACAGTTACAGTTAATGGTACAACATTTAGAAACTCACATGGTTGATGATTAAAACAGGCACATCTAAGTATGCAGGGATCCGGGGTAAAGATGTCCACATAGACCGTCCTCCTCACCACCATTGATGTCATCCCTTCCACACTACGCTCTACGAGTGGTTCAAGCCTCACTTTCTTATAGCTCTACTGCAGGGTAGTCTTCCTGGTCACAATTGCAGACAGCTTTACTCTGGATGCCTGCATACTTAGATGTGCCTCTTTTAATCATCAACCATGTGAGTTGCTAAATGTTGTACCTTCATTAAATGTAACCATATTGCTACACTTAGAGGCGCCTCTCTTCTCTTATATACTCTGGAGCTCCTGCTTGGTTTTTCTTTTAATCCCCATGTGGAGGCTTCCATTTGTGGATGGACATTTTATGGTTACACAATCACATTGCTATAATCTTTTTATATGGACTATAAACTGAAGGACTTATGAATAAATGGTTGTGGAACGAATCATTTGGGTTTCCATTATTTCTTATGGGAAAATTAGCTTTGATATACAATTACTTTGGATTACAAGCATGCTTCCGGAACTAATTATGCTCGCAATCCAAAGTTTTACTGTACTTCTTTTATAAACAAGTAAAAGAAGAATATTTAAACATAACTGATATAAAAAAGATATCCCTAATTAAATCAAGCAGTTATTTAAACAAGATATTAAAAGGATTATTATATAAAGCAGTATTTACATAGTATAATAAATATCATTGTTAGTAATCACTAATTAAAAATTAACTTTAAAGTGTTTTTAAAGTTGTTCAAAATAAAATAAATTATAATAAAAAAATTAAGAAAAAGGAAAGATAAGAAAGAAAAATTTGGGCAAGACAAGGACAGTCAATGTTTTTTGTTGGATGACTTTAACATATCTGGACAGACACTTCTAGAGCTAATGCTGTGTACACACGATTGGAGTATCCGATGGTCTGAAATCCGATGGGTTTTTTCATCGGAATTCCATTCAAGCTGTCTTGCATACACACTGTCAGACTAAATTCAGACCGTCCAAAACGCGGTGATGTAAAACACTACGACTAACCAAGAAAAATAAAGTTCAATGCTTCCAAGCATGCGTCGACTTGATTTCGAGCATGCGTGAATTTTTCTCAGACGAAATTACACACAAACAATCGGAATATCCCATCGGAATTTCCGATGAAACAAGTCCATCAGACTCTTTTTATCGGAAAATCCGATCGTGTGTACGCGGCATAAGAGTTTCGCCAAAGTTAAATGCCCAGCAAGACCATAAATGGGAATAGATGGACGTCTGTAAAGCATGCTCAGCTGATGTAGCCCTCCTCAGAAACCAGAATATAGTAGACCACTAAAAGAAAAACACACAGGAGGTTTTTTTTGGAGAAGAACGCACATGGTTGACGTCTCTTCTCAAAGAGTTGAAGAAGCACCGCTCCCACCCCCACTGAAGAAGTGTCCACTTCAATAAAGAATGCCTCCCCAGGATTTGGTCTCCTCAAGAGAGGTCCAGAGACAAAGACCTGTTTCAGATTGTGAAACGCAGAGACAGCTTCGGGGGGCCAGTCTTTGACATTAGCACCCTTCTTGGTCAAAGCAATAATAGGCACGGTAATGTAAGAGTAATTCCTGATGAACTGCCTATAATAATTTGTGAAGCCAAGAAAGCGCTGTGTGGCCTTGAGGCTAGCAGGAAGAGGCCAGTTGGTAATGGCTAAGACCTTCCCAGGATCCATACGAAGACCCAAGCTTGAGACAAAGCATCCTAGAAACAGTAATACAATTACCTATAATCAGGTAATCAATATGTGCCAATAAAAGCAATCAAAATGAACCTAGTAAAGTCAATAACATAAAACTAGATATAATGATACGTGAAATCTGTCAAATATATATATAACACTTAGGCCCCATACACACGATAGAATTTATCCGCGAATACGGTCCAGCGGACCGTTTCCGCGGATAAATCCTCTCGAGGATTTCGGAGGATTTTCATGCGATGGAGTGTACACACCATCGCATTGAAATCCGCGCCGAAATCCTCTGGCGATGACGTGTCGCGCCGTCGCCGCGATTATGATGCGGCGACGTGCGCGACGCTGTCATATAAGGAATTCCACGCATGCGTCAAATCATTACGACGCATGCGGGGGATCCCTTCGGACGGATGGATCCGGTGAGTCTATACAGACCAGCGGATCCATCCGTTGGGATGGACTCCAGCAGATGGATTTGTTCTGCATGTCAGCGAATATTCGATCTGCTGGAATCCATCCCAGGGGAGAAATATCCGCGGAAACAGATCCGCTGGAGTGTACACATCATAGGATCTATCCGCTGAAACCCATTTGCTGGGATTTATCTGCGGATGGATTCTATCGTGTGTATGGGGCCTTACAGTGCATATTTGCCAAAAGATACAAAAAATAAAGTGAATGAGATCCAATATATGTGAGCAAAAAGTCCTTCAAGATAAAAATGTCCATAAAACATACATAAGTGATTAGTAGCCAATCAATAATAATGCAGTGAAAAAAATGTGAAATAACCTAATAAATAATGTCATAAAAAAGATATAATTCAAATGTGTGTCCAGTGCACCAAACCGTGCAAAATGCGAAAAAAATATATAGTCTTAAATAACAGGAAGAATCAAATCTCATCATAGGTATATAAAGTATGGAAAGGGATTTCTCTGTGTAAACAGAAAAAAACACTGCGCTAACGTGTGAAATCAATTAAATAACCGTGTAAAATGAAATAAAGAGCTGCCAGTATTAATTACTAGATACCATAGTAAACAAAAAAGCACAAAAAACAAGATAATACAGCGCTAATAACTTGACCTGTGAAAAATATATATGTGAAATAAATTGTGACGAACGGAGGTACGAAGCAAACGGAAAGTTGAGGAAACGCCATCCTCTCCACGCCATATCCCATATGCGATTATACCAAGTCATCATTGTAAGTGCACACCTGTTTTTATTAAATTCAATTTTTACACAGTAACGCACTATGTGGTTTCCTGCCATTTTTTATTTTATGAATACATCAACGCCAATTGCTAAACTAGAGTGGATCTGATTAGGATCTTGTCCCTTGGAGCTCTTATGCTGGTGTTAGTAGCAGTGTCTGGAATAGTCTTTTCAGGGAAGACTTTAAACATCCTTACACCTTATGAGACCGTTGAAAGCCCGGTCTTTTTCTCTGGTAAGGAGATTTCATTTCCCACATATTGGGTGTCTTTCTACTTCATCTTCGGTGGAGGATCTTTTCACATGCAGATACTGTTGGTCACTTAAATTGGACTCAATTCACTGATTTTTTATGGACTATTTTTCCTATTACACTCATTCATTAATTTGGATGGGTCTAACATTTTGAATTTTGTATTATATTTTCAATTCACTTATTATGTTCACTCATATTATTATTGGCCATTTATTTCACATATATATTTTTCACAGGTCAAGTTATTAGCGCTATATTATCTTGTTTTATAGGTATATAAAGTGCATGAGTGCTCCAAACAGTCCATAGACAATGCTTCAGTGCAAGAATGTAAACATGCACACGTGATTAAAACCACCAACGCCAGCCTTTCCTCAGTGTGGAGATGAGTGTAATCACTAGCCCCTTACCTTTAAAAAGGCTTAAATGAAGCCTATATGAATGCTGTATTATGCGTGTCCAGACACCTCTCAGCAGATCCAATCCCACAATGAAAGCCTCACAGGGTCCCAGCTTAGGCACTCAAAGGGAGAACAAAGGAAGCCTCCATAGTGTAGTATCAAACGGATTAATTTATTAATAAAAACAAGTAACACTCACAAGAACGAGCTGTTACAAACAGCATGCAAACTTCAGCGTGTGTCCCCGCTCTGTGGCCGCGAGCGGATGACGTCACCAGCACCCTCCTAGTCCTCACGCGTATCGTGACAGCCAAACGTCACTTAATCATAGGATCCTAGGTTTGTAACAGCCCGTTCTTGTGAGTGTTACTTGTTTTTATTAATAAATTAATCCGTTTGATACTACACTATGTAGGCTTCCTTGTTACAGGCAGCAAAAAGTTCTCCGCGGCTTCTCCAGACCCTTTCACGTCTGTCACATATGCTCAGGGTGAACCGGCTCTCATCTGTGAAAAGCATGGGGCACCAGTGGCGGACCTGCCAATTCTGGTGTTCAATGGAAAATACCAATCGAGCTCCACAGTGTCCGGCAGTGAGCACAGAGCACACTAGAGGAAGTCGGGCCCTCAGGCCACCCCCATGAAGTCTGTTTCTGATTGTTTAGTCAGAGACATTCACACCAATGGCCTGCTGGAGGTCATTTTGTAGGGCTCTGGCAGTGCTCATCCTGTTCCTCCTTGCACAATGGAGCAGATACCGGTCCTGCTCATGGGTTAAGGACCTTCTACAGCTCTGTTCAGCTCTCCTAGAGTAACTGCCTGTCTCCTGGAATCTCCTCCATGCTCTTGAGACTGTGCTGGGAGACACGGCAAAACTTCTGGCAATGACAAGTATTGATGTGCCATCCTGGAGGAGTTGGACTGCCTGTGCAACCTTTATAGGGTCCAAGTATCGCCTTGTGCTACCAGTAGTGACACTGACCCTAGCCAAATGCAAAACTAGTGAAAAACTGTCAGAAAAGATGAGTAGGGGAAAAAAATGTCAGACACCTCCACCTGAAAAACCATTCCTGTTTTGGAGGTTGTCTCATTGTTGCCCATCTAGTGCACCTGTTGTTAATTTCAATTAACAGCAAAGCAGCTGAAACTGATTAACAACCCCCTCTGTATATACCGCTCCCCCTCTGCTACTTAACTGACCAGATCAATATCCCAGGAGTTCTGATTCAAAAGTGTTCCTTTAATTTTTTTGAGCAGTGTATATCACCTCATTCATCATCCCCCTAGACCACAGGTGTCAAACACAAGGCCCTCCAGGCCATTTCATGTGGCCCTCGCACCTCTGCTGCAGCTGCAGAAGAGATCCAACCCTCCTCTGGTCCTACTCCAGACCCTTACTTTCTGCTTTCAAGCAATGCATCCAGCTTCTTCCCAGCAGCAGCATAAGGAAAGGGGGTGCACTTTGATGTAAGGGAGAGTTGGAGGATTCAACTTCTGATGGTGGGATGGCTCTTGACATCTAATGTAAAGGTGAGGGGATGCACTGGACATCTAATCTTACAGATACAACCGGCCCTTTTGAGGGCAATCATAATGCTGATGCGGCCCACGATGAAATTGAGTTTGACACCCCTGCCCTAGGCAAAACAAGCAACAAAACTTTGCAGTGGGTAGGGGGACCCATTGAAAGGGTAAATGTTTTTTTCACCATAGTGAAACAAGTTTTTAGACTAATATTTGTAAATAATACATTTAATTTAGCATTAGCAGTATTAGGCCAAAATTTCTGTTAGTTTTATTGTGTATTGAGTATTGATTTAAAACAGCCATCAACATACTCTGGCCTTTCAGCAAGTTTTGATTACATACAAGCATGTACGTATCAAGTCTGGTCAGGGATTTACTAAGTACGCCAGAATAAATTGTATGATTCATCAACTACAATATACCATATATGAAAAAATAGGTACTTTCCCTGTTATTTTTTCAGTACATTAAATGTGGGCACACAAAATAGCTGATTTAATTTAAGCAGGAATTCACAAATTACATTCATTATACAGTCTCAGACAACATTCAAGCATGATATTACAGGAATGTATCTTTCAGGAATCATGTTAGTTTTATGATGGAATATCTTCATTCTCACCTATGCTGTTGGCTTTTGAGCATTTCTGCAGTGCTTTTTCTTCTGCGGTTTTGCAGCAATTTGCATTTTTTATGCCTTTTGGGAAGGGGGGGTTTGTTGTTGGGCAGAAAAAATAGAAAACGCAGCAAAATTGCGGTAAAAATGCACTACATGCTTTTCTGAAACTTCTCTAGTCTATTGAATCAAAAAAGCACCATTTTGCATTTAAAAACGTCCCCGGCCCTTTCCAAAGATGCAGAGGAACAAAAATGCATTGATGTGAACATGTTCCATAGGAACCCATGTTAAAAATAATGTCCTACGTTTCTGCAAAAAGCATGAAAAAACACATTGGTGTGAATGGAGCCCAAATCCATGGTAAAATACTTCTGAGAGTCCAGAACTGCAAAGGTGGTATGAGCATGATGAGTAGTTATGTTCTGCCATGTATGTTCTGCCAAGCTTGGCTTAGTCCAAATGGGAGTACCGTATTTATCGGCGTATACTGCACACAAATCAGGGCAAAATCGTGGGTACGCGATATACGCCGATACCCGCTTCCCGCGCCGAGTTTGAACCACTGCGCCGGCATATACCGAGCGCAGTACACTCGGGCAGGCTTGGCTCCTTTCGCGGTCACGTCCTGGACGTACAGGACGTGACAGCGAGAGGAGCCGAGCCTGCCTGACTATACCCGAGTGTACTGCGCTCGGTATATGCCGGTGCAGTGGTTCAAACTCAGTGCGGGAAGCGGGGATCGAGGGGGGAGAACACCGCAGAAGGACGCCGGACCCGACGAGGAGGACACCACCCAAGCCGCAGACGGACGCCGGACCCGACGAGGCCGCCGATGGACGCCGCGCAAGACACCAAAACTGTAAGTACTAAAATGTTTTTTTTACAGGAATGCGGGTCCACTTTAGGGGTGCACGCTATATGCCGGAGCGCGCAATACCCCGATAAATACGGTAATTTGTGTAAATGGCAATTCTGAAGGCTAGCTAACTGCATTGCTCTAAGATAGGCCAGTGGGTTGAACGAAGAAAAAAAACGGTTTCCCCCACTCACACATTCAATGTGGATGAGAGAATAACTCCTGTTGACAGACCAATGAGCCCTCTGCATTTCAAAGGTAACCAAAGAGCTGTGTTAGTTTAGAAATATATTTCAGTGTACCACCCTCAAATTGATGGTCTGGTAAAATGATTAAAAATAATCTTGAAAGGTACACTTTAAAAGTGGTTGATAAGGATGGAAAAAAATGAAAATGTATTATAAAATACTTACCTTCATTTTCCTTTCCTGATGGACTCCATGACAGCATACGCATGGGTTAAACCCGCCTCCACTCCTCCCCTATAGGATGTATGGGAAGTAACTCGCCATACACCCAATGGGCGGGCAATGCTAGCCCAAGGCTTTAATTTGTGCCGTCAACAAACAGGCCTGCAAGCCAAAATAAACAGAGGATAAGGAAGCAGACTACACAATAATGAGTCATGAATGTATTGATTGAGGACCACAAGGCCGCCTTTCAGACTACTTTGGGAACCACATGCTGCAAAGCTGCCAAAGATGTAGACCCATGCTTGGTCGAGTGTGCAGACACTACCTCAAAGGAGCCAAGCCCTTGGCTCTCTAAACCTGTTGGATGGCCTAAAGAATGAACAGGCATTCTGAAGCCTGAAGGAAGCTTTGTAGATATGTGTAAAAAAACATGAATCAGACCTAGACAGAAGTACAGTTAAATCACACTTGTTTAATAATAAAAATAAAAAGGTGAGCGTAATCAAAACATAGCCAGAGTTCAGTAACCGGATCGGGTAGTCGCCCAAGCCAACGTCCAAAGGCAAAGAGCAAATGAACTGGAAGGCTTTAACTAGTAGCCGACCAGCCACCGTCATTATACGGCGGCAGGTCGGCTCTCCTGGGCGAGAGCCCGTAGCTATACGTCCTATCGTATAGCCGCCACTAGGGGGCGCGTGCGCGCCGCCGGAGGCGCGCGCGCGCGCTCCCCGCTCGCCCCCGACTCCCGTGCGTGTGCCCGGCGGGCGCGATCGCCGCCGGGCACACGCGATCGCTCGGTACAGAGCGGGGAACGGGAGCTGTGTGTGTAAACACACAGCTCTCGTTCCTGTCAGCAGGGGAAATGCTGATTTTCTGTTCATACAATGTATGAACAGAAAATCAGTGTTTCCCCTAGTGAGGCCACCCCCCCCCCCACAGTTAGAACACACCCAGGCATACTTAACCCCTTCCCCGCCCCCTAGTGTTAACCCCTTCACTGCCAGTGGCATTTTTATAGTAATCTAATGCATTTTTATAGCACTGATCGCTATAAAAATGCCAATGGTCCCAAAAATGTGTCAAAAATGTCCGAAGTGTCCGCCATAATGTCGCAATACCGAAAAAAAAATCGCTGATCGCCGCCATTACTAGTAAAAAAAATATTAATAAAAATGCCATAAAAATACCCCCTATTTTGTAAACACTATAACTTTTGCGCAAACCAATCAATAAACACTTATTGCGATTTTTTTTACGAAAAATATGTAGAAGAATACGTATCGGCCTAAACTGAGGAAAAAAAATGTTTTTTTATATATTTTTGGGGGATATTTATTACAGCAAAAAGTAAAAAATATTCATTTTTTTCAAAATTGTCGCTCTATTTTTGTTTATAGCGCAAAAAATAAAAAACGCAGAGGTGATCAAATACCACCAAAAGAAAGCTCTATTTGTGGGAAAAAAAGGACGCCAATTTTGTTTGGGAGCCACGTCGCACGACCGCGCAATTGTCTGTTAAAGCGACGCAGTCCCGAATCGCAAAAAGTACTCTGGTCTTTAGGCAGCAATATGTTCCGGGGGGTAAGTGGTTAACCACTTAACGACAGCCGCACGACGATATACATCAGCAGAATGGCACGGCTGGGCACATGGACGTATATATATGTCCCCTTTAAGAGCCCAGCCGTGGGTTGCGAGCGCGCCGGCGCGCTCGCGACCCAGTCCGAAGCTCCGTGACCAGGCCCGCGGACCCGATCGCCACGGGTGTCCCACAATCCGATCAGAGGAGCTGAAGAACGGGGAGAGGTGAGAGTAAACAAACCTTCCCCGTTCTTCTCTGTGGCAATGTCAGTGATCGTCTGTTCCCTGATATAGGGAACGATGATCACTGACATCACACGTCCAGCCCTGCCCCCCTACAGTTAGAAACACACATGAGGTCACACTTAACCCCATTTTTATAGCACTTTTCGCTGTGAAAATGACAATGGTCCCAAAAATGTGTCAAAAGTGTCCGATGTGTCCGCCATAATGTCGCAGTCACGAAAAAAATCGCTGATCGCCGCCATTAGTAGTAAAAAAAATATATTAATAAAAATGCCATAAAACCAGTGCTTTAACTGGGCCGGAACGCGGCGGTACTCAGTACCGCCACTTCCAAAAATGGCCCTGGAGAGTACCAGCACCTCTCCGTGCGCCCAGTACGTGGGTTTCTCGTACTGGAACGCACTGGCGTATCGCACCGGGCGCAACATTGGGGGAGGGCACAAAATACCGGCGTCCGTGTCGCTCTCGCTGACGTTTTTTTTTTTTTTCCTTTGAAGTCGACTTCAATACAGTAGGCGGCAGCCATACAAAAGCCCTGTGATTGGCCGGACAGGGTCATGTGCGGCCGTACGCTGTGGAATTCTGGGACATGTAGTCATGATGTGAGGCTCGCATCATGAGTCATGATCCGAGCCTCGCATCATGACTACATGTCCCAGAATTCCACAGCGAACGGCCGCACATGACCCTGTTTGGCCAATCACAGGGCATTTGTGTTGCGAGCGCCCTGCAAATCATCGACGGAGGCGGAGCTGGTCACCTGTGGATGCGGCTGGTCGTGACCACTTGCTGGAGTCCCGCCTCTCGGCCTAGGGCGCTTTGAATTTCTGAGGTCTCTGTCACCATCACCCCCCGTTTAAGCCATTCTCCTCTCTCAAACCACCTCCTCTATGTCAGCCATCCTCCTCTATGTCAGGCAGCCCACACCCCCTTTGTCAGCCCACCCATCCTCTGTCAGCCCACAGCCCACCCCTCCTCTGTCAGCCCACAGCCCACCCCTCCTCTGTCAACCCCCCCCCCCCTTTCAGCCCACCCCCCCTCTGTCAGCACCCACCCCCTCTCAGCCCACTCCTCCTCTGCCAACCCATCTCCCCTCTGTCAGCCTACCCCCCTCTGTCAGCCCACCCCCCCTCTGTCAGCACCCACCCCCTCTCAGCCCACTCCTCCTCTGCCAACCCATCTCCCCTCTGTCAGCCTACCCCCCTCTGTCAGCCCACCCCCCCTCTGTCAGTACCCACCCCCTCTCAGCCCACTCCTCCTCTGCCAACCCATCTCCCCTCTGTCAGCCCACCCCCCTCTGTCAGTACCCACCCCCTCTCAGCCCACTCCTCCTCTGCCAACCCATCTCCCCTCTGTCAGCCTACCCCCCTCTGTCAGCCCACCCCCCCTCTGTCAGCACCCACCCCCTCTCAGCCCACTCCTCCTCTGCCAACCCATCTCCCCTCTGTCAGCCCACCCCCCTCTGTCAGCCCACCCCCCCTCTGTCAGCCCACCCCCCCTCTGTCAGCACCCACCCCCTCTCAGCCCACTCCTCCTCTGCCAACCCATCTCCCCTCTGTCAGCCCACCCCCCTCTGTCAGCCCACCCCCCTCTGTCAGCCCACCCCCCCTCTGTCAGCACCCACCCCCTCTCAGCCCAGTCCTCCTCTGCCAACCCATCTCCCCTCTGTCAGCCCACCCCCCTCTGTCAGCCCACCCCCCCCTCTGTCAACCCACCCCCCCTCTGTCAACCCACCAACCTCTCTGTCAGCCCATCCCCCTCTCTGTCAGCCCACCCCCCTCTGTCAGCTCCCATCCCCTCTCAGCCCACTCCTCTCTGTCAGTCCACACCTCCTCTGTCAGCCCACCCCCCTCTCTGTCAGTCCACTCCTCCTCTGTCAGCCCACCCCCTCTCTGTCAGCCCACCCCTCCTCTATCAGCCCATCCTCCCTTTGTCAGCCCACCCCCTCTCTGTCAGCCACAGCAGGGAGCCAGGCTAGCCACCTGCAGCAGGGTGCATTGTGCCAGCCACCCACCGACCCACAGCAGGGAGCCAGGCCAGACACCCACCCACAGCAGGGAGCACCGTGCAAGCCAGCCACTGACCCACAGCATGGAGCCAGACCAGCCACCCACAGCAGGGTGCACCGTGCAAGCCAGCCACTGACCTACAGCAGGGAGCCAGGCCAGCCACCCAACCACAGCAGGGAGCACCATGCAAGCCAGCCACTGACCCACAGCAGGGAGCCAGGCCAGTCACCCACAGTAGGCTGCACCGTGTCAGCCAGCCACCGACCCACCCACCCACTGACCCACATCAGGGAGCCAGGCCAGCCACCCACAGCAGGCTGCACCATGTCAGCCAGCCACCGACCCACCCACTGACCCACAGCAGGGAGCCAGGCCAGCCACCCACCCACAGCAGGCTGCACCGTGCAAGCCAGCCACTGACCCACAGCAGGGAGCCAGGCCAGCCACCCACAGCAGGGTGCACCATGCAAGCCAGCCCCTGACCCACAGCAGGGAGCCAGGCCAGCCACCCACAGCAGGGTGCACCATGCAAGCCAGCCACTGACCCACAGCAGGGAGCCAGGCCAGTCACCCACAGCAGGCTGCACCGTGTGAGACAGCCACCCACTGACCCACGGCAGAGAGCCAGGCCAGCCACCAACAGCAGGGTGCCAGGCAGCCACCCACAGAAGCCAGCCACCCACGGTGACCCACCCACAGCAGGGCCAGGGTGCCAGCCACCCATGGTGACTCATCCACAGCAGGGCCAGGGTGCCAGCCAGCCACCCACAGTGACCCACCCACACCAGGAAACCAGCCAGCTACAATGGGGTGCCAGCCAACCACCCACAGGAGCCAACCAGCCACAGTGACCCACCCACAGCAGGGAGCCAGCCACCCACAGGAGCAAACCAGCCACAGTGACTATCCACAGCAGGATGCCAGCCACCCACGGTGACCCACCCACACCAGGGATCCAGCCAGCCACAGCAGGGTGCCAGCTAGCCACCCACAGGAACCAGCCACAGAGGATGTGGGAGCCAGCCACAGCTACAGCACCCACAGTTAAGGTAAGAGTAGCGCTACAATTGTATTTCTACTTTGTGAGAGGTTGGGCAGGGGTGAGAGTCATGGCACACAGAGGGGGTCCCATTAGACTCTGTTGTAGTCTCTAATGGGGCCTAGAGGGGACACTTTCTAATAGACTGTCCATGGGACACTGTTAGAAAAAGACCCCCCTCCAGGTCCCATTAGATTCTGCTGTTAAACATTTTTTTTTTTTTAAGGTAGTACTTTGTACAAATTGAAGTCCAACATGCCTGTCTGCCTGATGCCATTGCCAAAAGCCCCCTCCTGCTGCGGCCTGCAATAATTTGATCAATAACAGAGCTTCATGATCTATACCCTCAGGGCTTTCAGCATGTAAGGGGTTAAATGATTAATCCAGTGTAATGCATCCTTCAGGGCTTTCAGCATGTAAGGGGTTAAATGATTGCAAGATTAATCATTTAATCCCTTACAGTAAGGGGTTAAATGATTAATCCTGCAATAATTTAACCCCTTACATGCTGAAAGCCCTGAGAGGGATACATTACATAGGATTAAGGATGAGCTCCAGAGTGTTCGCACAGTGCACGTGCAGAGCCCATTTTGTTCAATACCCTTTTGCACATTTTATTTATGTTCAGTAGCTCTTTCTACAGTAGCTCTTTTTCAGGGTACTTTCTAAGGGTATTTTCATGTTCAGTATTGGGGGGGGGGGGGGAGCACCGGCGCCTAATAGAGTACCGGCACCTCTTTTGGCCCACTTAAAGCACTGCATAAAACTATCTCCTATTTTGTAAACACTATACATTTTGCGCAAACCAATCGATAAACGCTTATTGCAATTTTTTTTACCAAAAATAGGTAGAAGAATACGTATCGGCCTAAACTGAGAAAAAAAATGTTTTTTTATATCTTTTTTGTGGATATTTATTATAGCAAAAAGTAAAAAATATTGCATTTTTTTCAAAATTGTTGCTCTATTTTTGTTTATAGCACAAAAAATAAAAACCGCAGAGGTGATCAAATACCACCAAAAGAAAGCTCAATTTGTGGGAAAAAAAGAACGCCAATTTTGTTTGGGAGCCACGTCGCACAACCACGCAATTGTCAGTTAAAGCGACGCAGTGCCAAATTGCAAAAAGGGGCAAGGTCCTTAACCTGTATATTGGTCCGGGTCTTAAGTGGTTAAGTAGGCAGAGCTGACGAACAGGATCATCAACAGGTGGATCACTGTGGAGAGATGGGAGCTGGCAATTAGCTGACAGCAGGGGCGGACTGACCATTCGACCACTCGGGCACTGCCCGAGAGCCCCATGCCACTAGGGGGACCCATCAGGGCTGCCAGCCTCAGCAAAACCAGGGACAGTATGTAAAAATCTGTGTTTTTTTTTAAATCCCAAGATTATTTCTGCCCTGCCTCTCCAGTACCTTTTCAGTGTGTGTATGTGTATTCTGTGTGTGTGTATACTGTGTGTGTATATTGTGTGTCTGTGTGTGTATACTGTATGTGTGTTTGTGTGTGTATACTGTGTGGCCCCATAATCTATTGCCTGGGAGCCCCATAATCTCTTATTGCCCAGGGGCCCCATGAGTTGTCAGTCCGCCCCTGGCTGACAGCTGAGCTGCCAGCACAGAGAAGGAAGGGCTGAGCCCAGCCCTGACAATATGAAAGACTCATGCACCCTTGGGAATTGAGTCAAGCATAGGTAACAGCACCGCTCGAACTGGAAAGAACGTTAAGAAAAGTTCTCCATGACCAGTGAATCAATCTCTGAGGCTTTTTAAGCTGACGTGATATCCAGGAAAAAGGCAAACTTGACAGAGAGGCCTTTAACGGAGACAGCCCTAGAACACTCTGCTCCAATTCCTGAGGAGTTGAGAAGAGGGAGAATTAATTTGGAAAACCTCTGCAAGGTCTGAGCCTAGCTGCTCTCTTGAAGAATTGTTGGATAGGAAAAAATGCCTAGACCGGGATACATCTGTGAAGAAACGCTGACACTTGAATTCCGAGGGAGCTGACTGATAGAGCCAGATCTAAAATCGTCTGGAGGAAGCCTAGAAACATTTAGAACTTCTAGATCACTACATGATCTGTCAGCAGCAGACATGTATTTGAACAAACTTTGACCAGATTCTTCTGTATACTTTGTTTGCATTCATTCTTCTCATATTCAAGAGAGCAGAGATGACATTGGAGGAGCAGCCATGGAACTCCAATCTCGAAAACCAGGCCATCAGATGCAACCGTGCTGAACATGGATGTAGAATTGCCCCTAGTGACAGAGGCCCATATTCTCTCTAAATGTCCGCGGGCGGCGCGTAAGGCATTTACACTCCGCCGCCCCAAACTACAGGAGCAAGTGCTGTATTCCCCAAACACTTGCTCCGTAGGTTGGGGCGGTGGAGTGTAAATGGCCCGGCGTAGCCACGCGTATCTTCAAGGGGGCGGCTTCTATTCAAATTAAGCGCGCCCCGACTCTAAGTAACTGCGCATGCGCCGGGCTTAAAAAAGACCAGTGCGCATGCTCCAGTTCTCGGCGGAAAACGTCAATGATGCCGACGTGTGCGTCATTGACGTAAAGACGTATTCAAGAACGACTTAGGGAAACGACGTAGCCAACGGAAAAACAAGACGCGGACCCGACGCTATCCGTAACATGGCCTACGTGGGACATGCGGAAACGTACTCCTCATATAGCAGGAGTAAGTTTCCGCTTACGAAAAACGACGTTAGCGACGGGTACGCGACGCGAAATCATTCGGGAATCGGCGTAGCAGGCTCATTTGCATAAACAAATGAGACCTTCACGTAAATGCCATCTAGCAGCGGGCGGCGTAATTACATTTAAGATCCAACAGTGTAAGTGACTTACACATGGCGGATCTCAAGTGTATCTATGCGAAAATGATTCTAAGAATCACTCGCATAGATACACTGGCCAAAAAAGAGAGATACGATGGAGTATCCTGAGATACTCCATCGTAACTTCTCTCAGAATATGGCCCAGAAGGTCTAGCCCGAGGAGAAGGTGCACTGTGTTCTGGAAGCTGATCTGTGCTAGCAAGTGGAACCCTGGCCTAATTTGCCAATAAGGCATCACTGCCACTACCTCCACAACCTCTGTTTGGAGTCATCATAGAAACCCGAGGTTGACCAGGACTGGAAGAAACGCACAGGTCCTACTGCATTTCCAATGATCCATCAGGGCATCTGTGCCTGAAAACCTCCACATGTAGAGACCATTTGTTGTTGTCCAATTGGACTCTGGAAAGAAATTCTGTTAGAATATTTTGGACTCTGGGGACATAAGCCGCTGAGATGTAGGCTCAAATCTTCTGAGCCCAAGACATAATTGGCTCCGCTTCCTGTAATAGAAAACAGGCTTTTAGTCCCCTTTGTCTTTTAACGTAGGAGACCGCCATGGTGCTGACTAACCTAAGAGCACTGACGCTCCCTTCATTATATGGTGAAAGGCCTGTAGGGTGCAGAAGGTTGCCCTTAGTTTTAGAATGTACAATACAATCTGTGAAATTGACAGCCCCGCCTGCCTTGAGCTATCCCCGACAGGCAGCAAGCCCCCCCCCCCCCCCCCATTCCATATTGCTAGCATCGGACATAAGTGTGAACCAGGAAATGGGGCAATGGAATGGCAAATGAGCCAGTTTTTCTATTGCAGCCACCAGGGGACTCACTCTCAAGACTGATGTTATGTAGATAACCTAAATTATGCTTCATGGTTCCCACTGCTGGAGAAACCCCTTGTGGAATAGCCATCTTCTCCAGCTTTTACTTGACCCTCGGATCCGAAGGCACCACAGTGCCAATCATTTTAGACACTGAAAGGTGCACAGGTGGGAAGAAGACAGGACCAGGAGTATTCTGTTCCAGAACATCAGTATCCAGAGTCAAGGCAATGGTCCTCTTGATTAGGGATGAGCCGAATACCCCCCCGGTTCGGTTCGCATCAGAACCTTCGAACTGACCGAACGTTCGCGCGAACTTTAGAACCCCATTAAAGTCTATGGGACTTGAACGTTCAAAATCAAAAGTGCTAATTTTAAAGGCTATAATGCAAGTTATTGTCCTAAAAAGGGTTTGGGGACCTGGGTCCTGCCCCAGGGAATGTATCAATGAAAAAAAAAAGTTTTAAAAACTGAAGTTTTTTTAGGGAGCAGTGATTTTAATGATGCTTAAAGTGAAAAAAAGTGAAATATTCCTTTAAATATAGTACCTGCTGGGTGTCTATAGTATGCCTGTGAAGTGGAATGTGTTTCCCGTGTTTAGAACTGTCCCTGCACAAAATTACATTTCTATAGGAAAAAAGTCATTTAAAACTGCTTGCGGCTTTAATGTAATGTCTGGTCCTGGCAATATGGATGAAAATCATTGAGAAAAATGGCATGGGTTCCACCCCCCCCCCCCCTCCCAGGCCATTACCAGCCCCTTTGGGCCTTGTATGAATATTAAGGGGAACCCCGCGCCCAAATTAAAAAAAGGAAAGGCGTGGGGCCCCCAGGCCCTATATACTCTGAACAGCAGTATACAGACAAAAAAGACAGGGGCTGTAGGTTTGTTGTTAAGCAGAATCTGTTTGTAATTTTGGTATTAGTATAAGAACACCAGCAATTGTAGTCAGGTAGCTTTAGGTGCACACTGTTCAGAGGACACAGTACACTAAGGGAAAATACTTGCAGATCCCTGCCTGTGGTATTAGAATAAGAACACCAGCAATTGTATTCAGGTAAGCTTTAGGCGCACACTGTGCAAAGGACACTAAAACAAAATACTGGAGGTCCCTGCCTGTATTTGTATGAGAACACCAGCAATTGTATTCATGTAAGCTTTAGGTGCACACTGTGCAAAGGACACTAAAACAAAATACTGGGGGTCCCTGCCTATATTTGTATGAGAACACCAGCAATTGTATTCAGGTAAGCTTTAGGTGCACACTGTGCAAAGGACACTAAAACTGAATACTGGAGGTCCCTACCTGTGTTTTTATGAGAACACCAGCAATTGTATTCAGGTAAGCTTTAGGTGCACACTGTGCAAAGGACACAGTACACTAAGTGAAAATACTGCAGCTAGCCCAATCACCTGCCTGCCTGTCAGTATATTATGAAGAGAATAACAGGAATGGATCTAGCTAAATACACTGAATACAGTGTACAAATATATATACAACACCTAGGATGCATATATATCCTCTCCACACTGTAACTGCAGCTAACTGATTCGCCTGCCTGCCTGCTCTAACTCAAATGAAATGACACTGTCTCTCTCTCTCTATCTCTCAGCACGCCGGAACACACTACACAAGGCCGACTTCCAGGCAGCCTTATATAGTGTGGGGTGTGTACTAAATCCCCATAGGCGTAATTGGCCAAAGTCACCCTGGCTTTGGCCAATTACGGCTCTCTGTACAGACGGCGCTGTGATTGACCAAGCATGCCGGTCATAGTGCATGCTTGGCCAATCATCAGCCAGCAATGCACTGCGATGCCACAGTGAATTATGGGCTGTGACGCGCCACTCGAATTTGGCGCGAACAACCCATAAAATTTGCAATTCGGCGAACGATCGAACATACGATGTTCGAGTCGAACATAGGTTCAACTCGAACTCGAAGCTCATCCCTACACTACTTTGTTTTGGGGCAGTAGGAGAAGGGTGTCCACGTACATATGCAGGCGTATGCTCCTTGTTTTGATAAAGACCATAGCTACCAATAAGACCCTGAAAATACACAGGATGATGTTGAAAGCCCGAATGGCTGGAGCTGGAGATGGTCTCAACCTACAGCGAACCGAAGAATAAGTCGTCCGGGAATACGAAAGGACGTAACGCACATCGCAGTTCAAAAAATTACGTCGGTGCGACGTCATTTCGCGCAAAGCACAGCGGGAAATTTCAAAACGGAGCATTTGCAGTATGTTCGGCGCGGGAACGCGCCTAATTTAAATGATACACGCCCCATTTGAATTAGGCGGGCTTGTGCCGGACGGATTTACGCTACGCCGCCGCAAGTTTACAGGCAAGTGCTTTGTGAATCAAGCACTTGCCCGTAAAACTTGCGGCGGTGTAACGTAAATGCAATACATTACGCCGCCGGAATTCTACGTGAATCTGGCCCCTTAAGTCTATGGGAAACAAGCCAGTCACCTGGCTGGACACCATATGAGTCAGGGACAATGTTTCTGGCCTATCAGGCCTAACAGGCACCGTAGCAGTAAACATTTTGGTCCAAATTTATGAACAAGAATTACCTTTTGGCAAAATGTGATTATAGAAACTAAAAAAAGGCTTTTTTTTTGTCTTGTTTTAAATCGCTCTTTTTTTTATTTATGACGCAAAAAATAAAAATAAAACAGTGGTGATTAAATACCCCCAAAATAAAGCTATATTTGTGTAAAAAAAAACGATAAAACTTTATTTGGGTACAGTGTTGCATGACTGAGTAATTGGCATTCAAAGTGCGAGAGCGCTGAAAGCTGAAAATTGGTCTGGGCAAGAAGGGGGTGAACGTGCCCAGTATTGATGTGGTAAATAGATGAAAAGATGAAAAAATTACTGAAGTTCTGCTTTTAATATTAGCCTGGAACTCACAAGTGATTTTTTTTACCACTACTATTCCTTTATATTGGCTTTACAAATGCAGCAATTTAGAAATTGGATGAAAGGTTTAGCGCTTGGAAACACTTTTTGAAAGATAAAACACGCATTTTTATATACAACTATATAGATCAGACCAAAATGAGGGGCAGAGGGACTTTGTTCCAAATCAGGGACAGTTGGGAGCTATGAGTATGTAATGTAATAAAGACAAGCAATGTGCAGGTAACCTAGCAACATTGAACTAATAGTAGAAAAGACGGAGCTGCATTTCTACTCCAGCCCGCTAGTGGCCGCCACCGTCTGAAGCTTATTATCTGCCGCTTCCGCCTGTTTATAGCCTCTCTCCCGGCATCCTTTGCCCTCTTCTACCAGCTCGGTCCAACATGGTGGGTCATCTTTACGAGTGTATGTGCTGTGTAATCCATTGCCATCCTCTGTTATAACCGCCAGAGCCGGCTCCCTCACCCCCGGACAGGTTCCCGGGCTCCGTCGCTTTTCTCCTGTGTGCGATATGAGCGGCGGCTGGCGGTGCTGTGTGTAGTGTGAGAGACGAAGCGGGGTCGGGCGCCATGGAGGCTCGGCCGCTTCTGCTGTACGGTGGTTGTGGGACGTTGTGTGTGTGTTGTGATGGGGCCTCCTGTGTAGTGGGCGGTGGGGGGGCTCCTTGGTTGGGTTCTCTTCATAGGATAGCCCGGGGTTGCGGCCTGGACCGGGGCAGCGGGTGTCGCTGGGAGGCCTTTCCGTGTCCGGGGCCCGGACGTGGGCCTGTGAGGAGAGCGGTGGAGGGACCTGTGTGTATGGGGAGACCTGGGTACATGGGGGGGTCCAGGACTGGGCCTAGGGGGTGTCCTGTACACCACACAACCGGGCTCCTGGGTGGAGGAGGGGAAGGTGGGGACTCCACCATCTCAGTGAGGACCTGTATTCTGTCTAGTGATCTCATCTCAGGTGTGTTTGTTGCATACAAGATACCAGATATTATTATTATGATATTGCATGTTTATGTGTTACTTCAGGCTTTACCACACATGTGTACAACAGTGCAAGGGCCGTGTATGACATGGGACGCCGGCTGTGTGCTCAGGGCTGTACACATGTCACATTGGGTGCTGTATGTGCAACTACTTCTTCCTGATTTGACTTGATACACATGTACACCCCATGCAGGTAAATGCGGCCCTTGTAGGGGCATGTGCTGTAGTATGCCCTGTGTGGATGAGGACTTGGGCTAGTTGCATACAGACGTAAGAATTTACTAATGCTTATACTTGGGTCTTGTTAAAAAAAAATTGAGTAAAATGTCTAACCTTCTGTTAGAGTACACAAGCGTAAAACCCTTCAGTGACAGTCTTTCAATACACATGTAAACCTGCATATAGGTTCATGAATTACCGCACTCCGACATAGAACTCTAATTTTGTTTTACGGGTGTGTGTGGTTCCATAGCTTACGATACATCTAAATCCAGAGCATTAAAGGGTTTTTCTTTTTTTTTTATTCCATGTGCAATAGATCTTAAAGTGGGAATAAACTGCATTGCTGCAAGACAATGTCATAATGTGCATACTAGCACATTATGAGACTTATCGTGGAACAAAGCCCACAAGTGCTGTCACCACTGACAGAGCTTCTATCTTTCGGGTTTGCATCCTCGGGCTACATGAGTGGCTGGGGGCGCAATGATATCACATACACAGGAGCTGCTGTTTACGGCATGGGCTCAGAAGGCCTGGCACTGTATGCCGGATCTTCAGAGCGCATGCGCCAGTAGCGTCACCAGCTGCATGCACTCAATATCTCCTAGGAGATATTTCCAGGTAACCCCATCTGTAGGTAAAAGTGGTAGAACAGTTTACTACCACTTAAGAGGAACTAAAGGAAACTTTTTTTATAGTGTAAAGAAGGGTTGTAAAACCCGGTTCGTTTTTTTTTATTTTTTCCCCCCCATCTGTGTCCCATTGTAGACATTTCTGATTTCCCTTCACTTCCTGTCTTGTAGAGGAAGCATGACGAGAATCCCAGGAACTTGTGTGCCCACAAGAATTCCCCTCTATTCCTGTTCTGGTGTTGACCCAAAATGTAGTTCTTTTTTTTTTTTCACTCTTGGTGATCATGGTAAACAGGACATTTACACCCCATTCACACTTGTGCAACTTGTCATGCCACTTTGGACATCAAAGAAGCATAAGTAGTACCCCTGTGTTTTTCGATGGTAACCATTCATATATGTGCAAGTTACAGCGACTTCAAAGTAGTGCATGTACTACTTTGGTCTGATTTTCATGCAACTTGAAGGCCATAGACTTCAATGTTGACCCTCAAAAGTTGCGTGAAAGTCGTACCTAAAATGTTTTACCTGTAGCAGTGGGTCCAACTTTGCACAGGGACAAGTCACATCCAAGATGCACAACTGTGAATGGAGCCTTGGTATGAATCTTCCCAATGTGGCAACAGAGTGCAATACAAACCTGACAGCGCTAATCCCTCTCCATTCTATTCAAACCCCCCCCCCAAAAAATAGCTTTTAGTAATCCTTTCAAGCTTACTATATACTTTGCAATCTATATAATCCTCCTTTTAGATCTGTTTTGGTAGATCTTTAAAAAAAAAAAAAAAAAAATCTCAAATGCTTATTTTTTTGCACTTCATTCTCGCCTAGGCAAGAATGAGTTTTTCTCTGCTTCTAAATCCTCATGGGATATGCATGTTGCATATCCCAGGGGGCATCAGTTTGAACACAGCAGGCGGAGGAGGGTGGTCCTGGTGGAACAGTGTCAGGGGGGCAGCTGACTGAACCAGGAAGAGATTCTCAGTGAGAGACTGCTCTATGCCATAAATAAACATGGCGAGCAGGTCGGCAAATCGCAGCAGGACAACGCTGGGTTTGGTGGGCATGTGAGTATTATTTGAGGACATCTCGGCGGACAAGGTAAGAGGGGAAAGAAGGAAAAACAAAATGGTGTTGGTGACGTTGATAATGTTGCTCTGAAGACCTGCATCGAAAGTGATTGTGGTACTGTTTGTGTCCCGGTCATTGATACTGCAGGAATAGTAGCATGTGAAAGCATTTCCCGTGTTTGGGGTTTATTTGTAACTTTCAAACCCTGAGGCTTTCACACACTTAAGCGCATTGGGCAGTATGTATCGTTTCCGTAAAACTGCGCCCTTTGTGTAATTATCGACTGTAAAAGTTGTAATATTGGTCTTTTTGCTTTATCACAAAGTTTTCAGATTGATTCAGCATCATATTTATCACTTTTTTTTTTTTTTATGTGTTTAATGCAGGGTCGCGTCAGGACTAAGACCGTGAAAAAGGCTGCTCGGGTCATCATTGAAAAATACTACACCCGGCTGGGCAATGACTTCCACACCAACAAGCGTGTGTGCGAAGAGATCGCCATCATCCCCAGCAAAAAGCTGCGCAACAAGATCGCTGGGTAAGGGAGTTTAACCATACAGTAAAACCTTGGTTTGCGAGCAGAATTTGTTCCAGAATCATCCTTGTAATCCAAAGCACCTGTATATCAAAGCGTTTATTTTTTACAGGGTATAAAAGAGAAGAGGCTCCTCTAAATAAGTTGCTAAATGTAACCATATTGCTACTTAGTCTCTTATTTTTTTTTATATATATATATATATATATATATATATATATATATATATATATATATATATATATATATATATATATATATATATATATATTTAATTTCATTTGGTTGTGACATGACGCTACTCTTGTATCAAGACGTCTCTTGTATATCGAGGCAAAATTTCTTAACATTTTGCATGTCTTGCAAAACGCTCTCAAACCAAGGTTTTACTGTATTTATTAATATTCTGTCATGTACACATAGGGCCCGGTTCACACTGATGGGGTGCGGGAACCGCATGTGACTTGATGAGGAATCATCACTTTCCTGTTCAAATCATGTGCAATTTGAGCCATTTAGTGTGTCAAATAGCACCTCATCTGCACCAAAATTGTGCAAGACTTCTTTTTTTTTTTTGGTCAGAATCGTGTTAACGCTCATGCGATCTGATTGTGCAAGTCGCACTGCGTTTTGCAGATTTTTGGGGTGTCAACATACGCACCCACGGCGGTTTGCATGAATGGGGTGTGATTTTTGCTGCAGTGTGAAAACCGTACAGAATTCACTGCGAATTCCGCACCCCATCAGTGTGAACAGGGCCATTGAAATTTGAAATGCAGTGTGTCACGCTGACTTATGGACCAGTCGCACTCTTGTGCAAATGTATATGTGGGCAAAACAAAACCTGCTCTTCATTGTGCCACAATCTGTGCAGCGGAAAAAATAAGACCGGTGTATTCTTGGTCTATGGATGCACGTTGTGGGAATGTGAATCTTGATTAAACCTGGTTAGTTTTCATATGGACTCCTAAGAGCTGCATACAAAGTAATTGCTCATGACCTAGTTGCCTAGTTATTGATGATGCAGGAGAAATGAAATGTTTTGAACACCTGAGGCATGTTAATTTTGCTGTGCATTAAATATGCAATTTTAATGTCAATTGTCTAGGTGCATTTTACATGATATATAAAAATCTGATTAGTGTGAATGACCCCTAAATCTTGTACTGTGAAATATTCACTTTCAGTGTTTCACATTTGCAGGTATGTCACACATCTCATGAAGCGCATCCAGAGAGGCCCAGTCAGAGGCATCTCCATCAAACTGCAGGAGGAGGAGAGAGAGAGGAGGGATAACTATGTTCCTGAGGTGAGTATAGAGATTGCAGTTGGACGAATTAGATTTATATTGAGGTGAAACTGTATTGTAGATGGTGAATGAGCAACAGCGATCACTGACTGTAATGCTTTGGTTTTTGCTTAACTATAGAGATGTGTACGTGTCTGAACATCGGTACATGGACACAACTAGTACAATGTAGATTATGCATTAGTCTGTATATGGAATATAATTTTTATTTTTTCTTGTGTGAATTGTTTTGAACCTTCGCATTTTATAGGCATATAGGGCTATGTTATGTTGCTGGTTTCCTATGAGGATACTCTATATTCAGTTGACAATTGGTGAGGTATATAAGGAACATATCCTTTCTGCTCGATATGTTACACCTAATTGTTGCTGTAGTCTGCATTGGTTTGCAGATCACTGACAAATGCACTTGCATTCGTCTAATCTGGGATCTGAGAACCCATGCTTATGTTACAATGGAGCTATTCCCATATCCAGCTCAGGCTATTTTCTCTTTGAATATGAAAACTGATAGACTTTTCCTTTCTTGTGATCAAGAAAAAGCAAACGGGGATATGATGGCAGTAAAACGCTTTTCGCTTTGCATTTAGTGTAGTGGATAGGGGCCCTGCATCGAAAGTGATTGTGGTACTGTTTGTGTCCCGGTCATTGATACTGCAGGAATAGTAGCATGTGAAAGCATTTCCCGTGTTTGGAGTCCTTCCTACTCTAGCTACCAAACCCTGAGGCTTTCACACATGGATATTGACATGCAGTGCATATTTGAATAAAGCTGTGACCTCGATGTGCTTTTATTCAGGGAAAATAAACAGGTCAGTTACTCGGTCTTTAAGTGTTGTAAACAACTTTTACTACTGGCTTGGCAAAAATTGCCATGATTTTTATAATCTGGGATCTAAGAACCCATGCTTGTGTTGCAGGAGAGCTTTTTACATACCAAGTGCAGTCTTTGCTGTTCAAAATCTTACAAGTATATGCTAATCGCATGTTGGAATACCGGATTTGCACATACTACTACTACTGGCTGAGTGGCCCAGTAAATGCCAGAATGGGTATGACAACCTAGAAGCATGCATGCGCAAACCGAAACAGGAAGTGATAAAATCCTTGTTTCCAACTTCTGATATCACATAAGAGGAGTGGGAACTTGCGTTCATTCCACTCTTCCTAGGAAATGCGACTGCAGTGATCACATCTTTACCTGGCTCCTCAATCGGATGGGAGAGCGCAGTAAAGGCAGAGGGAGACCACCTTCCACCGCTGCCTGCACAAGTGATCGAGTGGATATATAGCCACTCTAATCACTTCTACAATAGAGAATCCATGGCTGAAAATTTTGATGCCTGGAGCTGTAGGCATCATCCTGGTAAAACCACTGAAACTCTAGGATATCATGTCCTACCGGTGGCAAGTGGTTAAAAAAAATGGCAAGAGTAGTGCTTTTTTTTTTTTTTTTTTTTTTTTTTTTTTATTACCTTCAACCAGATTTGTTTTTTTAAGGAACATCTGCAGAAAATTGCAGGCTACAGGGCAGTTATTTTGGTCCTGGTTTCGTGGGTGGTTGGCCTGAAAGAGGTATACAGGAGTTGTTCACTTTGAGGACCGGTTCCCACTGGTGTAATTTTCAGTGCAAATCACTTGCGATTTCTGTGTGATGCCATTTCAGTCATACAGATAGTATGGCTTATTTCTCATGGCATTCGGACAGGACTTTTTTTGGTCCACAGCAGAATCGAATTACAAGGGTGTTAACACCCATGCGATTTGACTCTGAATTTGCAGTTCGCACTGCGATATGCGAACGGATTTGGTGGTTTCATTAACTTTTAATTGACACTTCCAACAGTTCGCATAGGACCGTGTGAACTGCTGCTGAGACATGCAGTGTGGGAACCCGCTGTGGATTCTCGGGGTTCCTGCATCACAGCAGTGTGAATCCAGCCTGACTGCTGAATTTCTTTCTTTTTCTTGGACCTGGCACTTAGTAATGCAAGTAATGCCTGAATTTCTGCCTGTAATGTGCTTTTCTTCAGGAAGGGGGGTGGTGCAAATTTCGCTCCCATTTTCTTGAATTAGTAAATTTAGAGGTTCTATGGGGAGTTTTAGGCTAGGAATTGCAGCCTCTCATTCTTCACATGCAGTAGGCCTCGCACACGGCAGCTTGTAAAAGCTCGGTACCGATTTTTTTTTTTTTTTTTGAAAAGACAAGTTCATAAGGCTACTTTTTTTTACTTTGGCACACCACACAATTTCCAGTGTGACTTTTGGTGTTATTTGATCTAATGTTTCATTCTCTGAACCAAAGTCTCATCAAATTTTCGAATCAAAGTGCAGGAACCTTTTGGAAGTCTCAGCGACTTCTGTAGTGTCTATAGACGGCTCTCATAGAAAGACATTGCATTTCACATGTTTAGCAACTCTTACAAGTTGAATCCTAACTGTAATCCTTATCCCTTCTCTAATTGGTTGAGTTGTTGACCCCAGAGCAAGCATATATCATATGTCTTGACTGCTGAGGTTTACTCCTGATAGCAGGTTAGTGGTTCACCAAATGGTGAAAGGGATAGAGAGGACAGCCCTGGAACTGGCACCATGAGGTCTCCAATAACTGCTCATATATGCCTTTCCCGGCAGGTTCTTTTGGAGACTGAACTGCTTGTTGCAGATATTTTTGATTTACACCAGGGCTAGACAAATCCCAGGCACCAGGTTGCCATGGCGACTAGACAATGTGGCCTGGGTGGTTGTTGGCCCCAATGGCTAGCATGTTGTGGAGGTGCAGCCTGGTGCTATATTGCTGGGTGGCAGGCAGGTGTGTTTTTCTAATGCCAGGGGTGGCAAGTGGCAGCTCTGTGAGGGCAGGTATTATGGAGACAGGCGGGTTAGGGCACACAAAGGACTGTAAGGTAATAAATAGGAGGGGAAAGAGTAGAGCTGACAGGAGCGGAGTGGAGATCCTAGCAGCAAATGTCCCTGGTGTGGCTTCTCAAGAGCGAGCCGTCTTGGGAGAGCTCTGAATGGGTCAGCAGTGTCCCCAGGACAGACACCACCTCACAGATTTCCATGCTCTCGACTCCAGTCTTAAACTTAATTTGAGGGGAGGGCAGAACTTTGCTTTAAGTCAGCAGATAAACATACTGTAGTTGGTGACTTTTTTGTTTTGTTAGGCCACTTGTCTGCCTTGGAGTCCAGCGATGTCGGCACCGCAGCTAATGTTTCCATCGGCTTCACGGCCGGGTACCTAATGCATGAAGCATGGCTGCGCTCTCCTACTGGCCTGACAGTAGGTGAAGGAGGAAGGGCCGGGCTTCTGACGTACCTCGCTGTGGTGAGGCCCTATGAAAGTAGGGACAGAATACCTGTCAAACGGGTACCTTCTCCCCCCCCCCTTGAATTTGTCAAGCCCCCCTTATTTTTACACCTTTTTACCTTGTGCCAAGTATGCCAGAGTTCTGTTTGGCTGTAGATTACCTTATAGAAGTACAACTCCTAAATTTAAAAATGTAAATCTGGAGGATTGTTTTATGTGGTGATAGAACCCTCTGGCAGGATTAGGCTTTCTGTTCTCCCTGTTAGTTTTGGATGGAGACCTCTGCACAACTGAACACACTTGATAGTGGAAGGTCTAAAACGCATACAAGTGTTTATTTTTGGGGGGGATTTCCTATTTCCTGTCTCATTGGCAGTAGGGGTGTGTATATTCTAGTGCAAATAGGCGCTTTACCAAATCAAGAAGCTGTGGGCATCGTTTCAACTGTGCTGATTCTGCAGCAACTGGTATGTTCTGTTAGTTTATATGAACATTTGACTTGCTGTTTACATCTAAAGCTGCGTTTTTGGGTTGGGAATACAATGCACTTATCTTTGTTGTACTTGACAAGGGAAAGGCAACAAGGTTTGCTTTACAATGGAGGACAATTGGAACCACAGCTCTGTTCTATTTGACCACTGTTGGTTGCAATTAAGATGTTTTTTTCTGTAGCATTCTGATTTGTATAGTGCAGAAAATGAAACTGCCAATGTCATTATAATCCAAATTTCTTTCCATAACAACCACAATAGAAGTCTCTGCCCTTGTGCACTGCTTAAAGCAACATTAAAGCTTCATTTTATTTTTTAAATTACAAACCTGGTATACTTGTTCTGTGCAGTGGTTTTGCATAGAGCAGCCCTGATCCTCTTCTCGGGTTCCCGGCCAGCGCTCCAGGCTCCTCCTTGGGTAAATGTCCCCATGAAATGCTGCTTTTCATGGGAGCACCCCTGTGTGCACTAGCGAGTTACCATGCCTGCGTCTATTGACGGTGCGGGTTGTTCGACCACTTCCCTGTTGGCACAGTATTTGACAGCAGCCAATGGCTCCTGCAGCCATCAATCTGCCCAAGGAAAAGACAGCAGTGATAGCTGGTGCTCTTGTGCACATTGCTGGGTTGGATTGAGCTCAGGTAGGTGTAAGGTGTAAGGGGGATTTGGCAGCACAGGTTTATCACCTTGTTACATAGAATACAGTAAGGTGAAAAACCTTAGAACCACTTCAGGCTTTGTTAAGCAATATGCAGAATTGCATTTATTGCAAGAACTACCGACGCTTGGCCCTTTCCAGCCAGTGGGAGACAGCCCTATAACCGTTTGTAATGAAAGTGGCATTAAATGGATTTCCCTACCATGTGATATGCTGTCACAGTGGACACATGATTGTGAGCCTGCCCTGCCAGCATTTATGCAGAGATGTTGAGGATGGCATGGTGCTTGGGGTGCTGAGTGACTGTCCTCCCAGCACAAACTGGATGCTGGCAGTGCAAGCCCATAGCAGTTGGTAACTCATTGGCTTGACCTCAGTATATTGAAAGCTGTTATAAGTTAACCTCTTTTCTGCTATAACTTGGAGGGGTGATATTGATGTACAGCTGCTGTGGCAGACATGTGACTTGCTGTTCCTGGCAAAGGTACATTCTACCATTTTATAAATTAAATACAGGCACCCTTATTGGGGGGGGGGGGGGTGCATTTAATATTTTATTAATACGACTGCAAGTACAATGCACAATGTTCTGGAGACTGTTCCTCCAGCCCCCAGGTATAGACCTAAGGTTATGGAGCTGGAGGAATTGATCAATGGACTAACAGTACAGTGATGTCTCCTACATGTGTTTCATGGAGATCTACAAGTCCTTCTGCCATGGTGGCAGATAGCACGTTGTATTCCATTTCCAAATCTGAACAGATGAGACTGTGGGTAGAGCAACACACAGCCACACTGTATTCAAGAAAATATAGAATGCTTTGTGGATAACCACCCCACAATTTGGGTATAGTGGGGTGCTGTGGAATGTCTTTCATATTGCACACAAATGATTGGGTGTAACATGAAATAAAGTTAGAAAGGTAGAATTGGCCATTGCTAGCTTGGAACAAGCCTGCATAAAATGAAGTCCCATAATGTAAATTAAATTCTTTATACTTGATTCCAGATCAGTGATTTTGGGAAGTCTAACCATTAGTATGATGGGGTAGTATTTTCTGGAGCAGCCTGCACTTCTTGTGACAGGTATCCGTTTGGTTGCTAGTGATTGATTTAGCAACTTGCTTGCAGTCCTTGTTGGCACCTTTATTGAGTACATTTCCCAAAAGCAACTGATTCTCAGCAAGAGTGTAAAAATGTCCTTTACGACTTAAAGCGGAGTTTCACCCAAAAGTGGAACTTCTGCTCTAAGCACTCCTCGTCCCCCCTTGCATGTCATTTTTTTGGGGGGGGGGGGCGGCAAAGGAAGATGAGAGATTTTTCTTTCTGCATATGTCAGAAGGAATCTGTGTCCCTCATACTTGGATATGGAGATGAAATGGGACAATTGACAGAGCTAAAAAAAAGGCATTTACACAAAGATGCTGCAATGCTTAGGAAACCGTGTACTGTGTGCCTAATTGGGTTAACCATTTTAAGTGTATAAACTGCTTCATGTAAATATGAAAAGTAATGAGCCACTACTGTGTGTGTGTGTGTGTGTAAAAAAAAAAAAATGCCTTTTATGTGATAAACCAAACTTGTATAGCAAACAATTTCATATACCCAAGAATATAAATTGTTTTTAGAATGACTAATTGTGTGTTTGGTTTTAATTTGTGAAATTGCATTCATTCCAAAATTGCAGCAAAGAAAAACGCTCGGTCTATGGCCAGCTTTAGGGTGAACTTCCACCCCCATTCTAAGACTATTCTATCTATCCTGTGAAAAAAGGGTTTGCACACTTGCCTATTCTGAAGCCACTCTGGTCACATCACATGATCCGGTCCTAGGCCTGAATTTGGTGTAAAGGAGGGGCAACAGATGCCTCATAGTAAGCCAGTGGGTGACACCGCACAGGCATTTGTAGCAGTTGTCTAAACTCTCCTCTTCACTGAAGCCGCTGCTGGAGAAGGTTATGTTACCAGACCTGAGTGGTTCAGAATAGGTAGGTATAAACATTTATTTTTACAGGGTAGATGGAATATTCTTTGGCTGGAGGGTTTTGCCTTAAAGCGGAGTTCCACCTAAAAGTGTAACTTCCACTTTAAGCACTCCTTGCCCCCTTACATGCCACATTTGGCATGTATTTTTTTTGGGGGGGGGGCTTGTTGGGAGTGGGACTTCCTGTCCTACTTCCACCTAGGGAGAGCCTTGTCGACTCCTCCTCTGCTCCTAGGTGGCCCCTCCCTCTAGACAATCTTCTGGGACACTTGACACGTCCCAGGAGATTGCCTGTCCACTCTAGGAGAACGACATGCGCATTGCGTGCCCGGTTCTGAAGCCGAAAGCGGTCACGGCCGGGTGCCCAGAGTGTGGATGGAGACGCTAAGGAGAGGAGCGACGCTATAAAGAACATTATATTCCATGACTGTTCCCAGCCACTGGGAGTTGAGTGCAAGTCAGTCAAAATTGTCCTGAAAACCAAGTTAAAGCGGTAATAAATTCATGAGCAAATATTTTAGATTTCCATTTCCTAGATGTAATGACTGCATTAGTTTCTCCATCAAATCGGATGGATTTTTTTTTTTTGTTCTCTCCCATAGTTTTGTTGTGGGCTGCAGGAGAATACATTTTTCTCCTGTGACCCAAAGTCTAATATGCTATCGACTGATGGGACGGGGCCATTTCAAGCTCAGGAAGCGTCCTGACCATATTGTTGGCATCCATCCAGCTGCCTAAGTGATGGCTGGCTTCACCTTTCAGCATGTGGCTGAGTGCTGGAGCCAGTCGATCCTTCCCCCAGCCTGGTGCTCCAGCGCTTGCTGGTGGGGTGAAGTGGAGATTGATGACTGATCATCTCTGGTTGGAGCAAAATGAGAGCTGAGCAATCTGTGATCATGTGAGTGCTCAGATCTGGGTCATGGTTCTGACGTGGGATAGCTGCAGCATGGAGTTTGTGTGTTTATCCATGCTTCATTTAAAGTGTAGGTACTATTCTATACTGAAGTCCTTTTTAATTTACCATGTTTGAGCACATGGTAATGCTGCATTTTGTTTTTATATAGTGTTATATTTTGTTTTTTTAACTTGTAGGTGTCTGCCCTGGATCAAGAGATCATTGAGGTTGATCCTGACACCAAGGAAATGCTGAAGTTGCTGGTAAGTGCACATCATTTACCCAGGGTAAACTATAGCTTTAGTATTAAAATTTGTAATAGCCTTCTCAGTTTTATGATGCTTGGGTGACTGTACATGCTAGGTTTTCAGGATACAGTGTTTTTTCATATTAAGTTTGACACCTGCATCGAAAGTGATTGTGGTTTGATCGGTGGCCTAGTCATTGATACTGCAGGGAAAGCAAACCATGAAAGATTTTCCCGTGTTTGGTTGTAACTTGTACATTCCAAACCCTGTTCCTTTCAAACAGTTTTAGGTATAAATGGCTGTTGGTAGAAGTCACAAGACTGTCAGAATTTAAAGTAAACCCTTGCAAGTTCAGGTCAAAAGTTGTATGTGAATTGGTGCTATGTGTCCTTATTCCTTTTATATTCTGATTTTTCAGGACTTTGGCGGCCTGTCCAACCTGCAGGTGACCCAGCCCACCGTGGGGATGAACTTCAAAACGCCACGAGGGGGTGTTTAATTGTTTGTATAATAATTTCCATTAAACTTGGGGAAAACCAAATGTGTA
This sequence comes from Rana temporaria, assembly GCF_905171775.1. Classification (NCBI taxonomy): domain Eukaryota; kingdom Metazoa; phylum Chordata; class Amphibia; order Anura; family Ranidae; genus Rana; species Rana temporaria. The sequence goes on from NC_053491.1 coordinate 89,248,151, forward strand.
CTGTTCTTTCATTGTGTATGCCATAACGCCAAGATGCTGAAAATGGTGCCCTCAACCCAAAATTTTTATAGTGTCAAAAAGTTAAAGCAGCACTTTACCCATAACAGTTTGATAACAATGTTCTTGAACAAAATAACACCCATTCCACATTAATAATCTAGTGGCTGATTTTTAGGCACAATGCTGAGCATGGAGAGTAACTGAGCATGTGCAAAGTAGAGTGAGAGGGTGCATTATTGGATCTTATACAGCGCAGGTCATTTAAATGTTTTACAATATAAACCTATACCTGCAAATATGTCAACCCTGAATTGATCTACCAAGACGAATTTTCGGACTAAAGTTCCCATTAAACAATTTGTAAAGTTGATGGGTTACAGCACATTTAAGGCAGAACTATGCTTGCATGTTCTTCAGCACAGTGATTCCTCTGGAGCTCCCCCCCCCCCCCCCCCCCCCCCCCGACTGCTTTGCTGGCTGTCTGGGTATCAATCCCCAGTCATATTAATTGGCCAGCCTGAAATGACATCACTCCTGTGCATGAGGGAAAGGGCCATAAGAGCTTAAACCCTACGACAGAGCAAGTCAGTATCGGACAGGTATACATTAAACAGTCATACCTTGTGCATCAACCCAGCAGTTCCAAATTTTATTGAGTTTGGACCAATTTTACTAGCATAAGTAAACTTTGTGTAAGAAGTGTGGTGTTAATGGCCATCTTCCATCCATGCACAGGATTTCCCTACGTGCATAAAATACAAAGTTTGTGTATTTGGCAGGTATAACTCCCTCCACAAGGCCCAGTAGCCATATGACTGGGTCCTGCAAAAGATAGAGCACCAACATAATTAACCATATCTACCACACTTCTCCAGAAGTGCTGTAAAGCTGAACACAAGCAAAATGCATGAAAGTAGGTACCCACCTCTGTACTGCAGCGAAGGCAAGTGTCTGGTCCCAGGGTATATTGTGAAACAATTGGGGTGTATAATAAACTTAAAGACATTTTCATTGGGGGGGGGACTGGTCCCTAGAAGAGATTATGGTTTTTAGAAAGTCAAGTAGTCTTCCCAATCATCAGAGTAGGAAAGTCAGTCTGCCACCTAGTATATAGGTCTGTCATTTTGGGCAAGGTCAAAGGGGTCAATTGAGAATAAGTGCCAACAGTGGTTTGGGGGAGGTACTCGGAAGTTAACATATTTTCTAAAGGGTCAGAAGTCAATAGTATGTGGAAATTGTGCATCAGCCGCATGGCATAGTTGTAAGAAGCTGTAAATGTGATTAAGGTAACCAATGACATGCTCGTAATTCCTTAAAAGACAGAGCTATGCCTAAGTGGTGTAATTTCATGTCTGGCACAAAGGGAAGGATCCGGGCTCGTGCAGAAGGAAGGTACAACACTGATTTAGCAGTTTGGAGGGTGGGGTATTTTGAGAAAGAAGGATTTGAGTAAAGTTATGGTGTTTTGGCAAAGACAGTATAAAAATGTAGGGAGGAAACAATCTATGAGCTTGGTTTTTCCAATGGTACTAAGGGGGAGAGATGTCTACGTATAGCATTTTCTAATGAAAGTGGCCCGCAATGAGGAGAGATTATCTGGGGATATAACAGGAGACTGTTTAACTTCCACACCCAAATATCCAGACTTTGTCACAAACTTTAGGAAGTGGGGGAGTTCTGTGTTAACAGCGGAAAAGCAGGGACTTGTCCCAATTTACCTGGAATACTGAGAAAGCACCAAAGTTGGATCGGATCAAAGTTCCCCCAGATATAGAAGAGCATCATCTGCATATAGGGATATTCGTTCTTCCCAGGTGCCCACAGGTAGTCTATGTAAAGATGTCGCTGATCGAATAAGACAGACCAGAGGTTCAGTTGCTGGGGGAAAAAAAGAGGGCAAACCTGCCTAGTACCTTGGAGAAAGAAGGGGATAAGGTAGAGTTGGTTTGGACATGGGTAGTTGGCGCATTATACTAAGCGTGAATCCAGGTGACAAAGTAGGACCAAAGCCATGTTTCTTAAGGAGTTTCCAAAGGTACGCCCACTCTACAAAGCTGAATGCATTTTTGGCATCTGAAGGCTATCAGAATCAAAGGTACATCTGGCAGTGTATAGATATGGGTAGTACTCAAAGTTCTGAATGATAGTAAGGAGGTTGTGTTGGAGTGTACCATCTTGGGCTTGTATAGAGGTGATGGTAGGCAGGGGCGTCTGCTCCCTTGCCAACCATGCCAGAAGCTTCCTAGTATGTTCACCCTGTTTAAAAAGCGTCTCTATTGGCTGTGTGGAGTAGAGCTTAGCGAAGTCCTAATAAGTGTGCGAATCGGGGGGAGTATGTGTATCGGTTCCAGGTTATTACAGTGAGGGGACAAAGTATTTGATCCTCGGCTGATTTTGTACATTTGCCCACTGACAAAGAAATCAGTCTATAATTTTAATGGTAGATTTATTTTAACAGTGAGACAGAATAACAAAAATATCCAGAGAAATGCATTTGGATAAACGTTATAAATTGATTTGCATTTTAAAGAGAGAAATAATTATTTGATCCCCTATGAAACAGCAAGATTTCTCGTTCCCAGTTGTCTTCTATACAGGTAACAAGCTGAGATTAGGAGTGCCGTCTTAAAAGGAGTGCTCCTAATCTTGGCTTGTTTCCTGTATAAAAGACACCTGTTCACAGAAACAATTAATCAGATTGCAATCTTTCCATCATAGCCAAGACCAAAGTGCTGTCCAAGGCTGTCAGGGAAAAGATTGTAGACCTATACAAGGCTGGAATGGGCTACAAGACTATCACCAAGCGGCTTGCTGAGAGAGTGACAGTTGGTGTGATTATTTGCAAAATAAAGAAACACAAAATAATTGTCAATCTCCCTTGGGGCTCCATGCAAGATCTCACCTCGTGGAGTTTCAATGATCATGAGAACGATGAAGAATCGGCAAAGAACTACACAGGAGAATCTTGTCAATGATCTCAATGTAGCTGGGACCATAGTCACCAAGAAAACAATTAGTAACGCACTACACTGTGAAGGACTGAAATCTTGCAGAGCCCGCAAGGTCTCCCTGCTTAAAGCACATGTACAGGCCAATATGAAGTTTGTTAATGAACATCTGATTCAGAGAACTGGGTGAAAGTGTTGTGGTCAGATGAGACCAAAATAAAGCGCTTTGGCATCAACTCAACTTGCTGTTTGTAGGACGAATGCTGCCTATGAACCCCAAGAACACCATCAAATATGGAGGTGGAAACATTTATGCTTTGGGGGTGCTTTTCTGCTAATGACACAGGACAACTTCACCGCATCAAAAGAAAGATGGATGGGGCCATGTACCGTCAAATCTTGGGTGAGAACCTTCTTCCCTCAGCCAGGGCATTGAAAATGGGTCACAGATGGATATTTCAGCATGACAATGACCCAAAACACATGGCCAAGGCAACAGCACATTAACCACTTCCCGCCCAAGGACGTCATATGACGTCCTGGACTTTCAGTGGGGATATCTGAATGATGCCTGCAGCTACAGGCATCATTCAGATATGCATCTCTTCAGCCGGCGAATCCCTGCACCATAAGAACGATCATAGTGGCGGTTCCGCCGCTTGATCGTTCTTATAGGCAGGGGGAGGTGACGCTCCCGGTGCTTCTCCGGGCTCTCCTTTGCCATCGGAGACCCGGAGAAACTATCCGCCGGCGTCCGATGGAAACCATAGAGTAGACTGGTGACCAGATGGTCACCAGTCATCTCTATGATCGTCGGAGGCCCGGGCGCGATGTTATGACATCACGCCCGGGTCCTGGAATGTAAACACAGCCGCAATCGCGGCTGAAAACATTAGATCGGTGAATTTTTTTTCACGATCTAATGCTTTCCAGCCTGGAGGAGAGATGTGGGGTCTTATTGACCCTGCATCTCTCCATAAAGAGTACCTGTCATAAACATTCCTATTACAAGGGATGTTTACATTCCTTGTAATAGGAATAAAAGTGATCAAAAAAAAAAAGTGTGAAAATAAAAGATCGAGTAAAATAATATATATATATATTTTTTTAAACGCCCCTATCCCCGGTAGTTCGCGTTTAGAAGCGAACACACACACATAAGTCCCGCCCACATATGTAAACGCAGTTCAAACCACACATGTGAGGTATCGCCGCGTGCGTTAGAGCGCCAGCACTAGACCTACTCTGTTACTCTAAATGTGTAACTTGTAAAAAATAAGCGATGCCTATGGAGATTTTTAAGTACTGACGTTTGGCGCCATTCCATGAGTGTACGCAATTTTAAAGCGTGACATGTTGGGTATCTATTTACTCGGCGTAACTTCATCTTTCACATTATACAAAAAAATTGTGCTAACTTTACTGTTTTGTTGTTTTTTAATTCACAAAACTTTTTTTAATTCACAAAGGCGTTTGAAAAATGATTGCGCAAATACTGTGCGAGATAAAAAGTTGCAATGGCCGGCATTTTATTCCCTAGGGTGTCTGCTAAAAAAACATATATAGTGTTTGGGGGTTCTGAGTAATTTTCTAACAAAAAAAATTATGATTTATGCATGTAGGAGTGAAGTGCCAAAATAGGCCCGGTACGGAAGTGGTTAACCACTTAAGGACCTTAGGTGTTTTTCAGATTTGGTGTTTGCAAGACTAAAACATTTTTTTTGCTAGAAAATTACTTAAAACCCCCAAACATTATATATTTTTTTCTAACACCCTAGAGAATAAAATGGCGGTCATTGCAATACTTTTTGTCACACCGTATTTGCGCAGCGGTCTTACAAGCACACTTTTTTTTTGAAAAAAAAACACTTTTTTGAATTAAAAAATAAGACAATAAATTTGGCCCAATTTTTTTATATATTGTGAAAGATAATGTTACGCCGAGTAAAATGATACCCAACATGTCACACTTAAAAATTGCGCCCGCTCGTGGCACGGCGTCAAACTTTTACCCTTAAAAATCTCGATAGGCGACGTTTAAAAAATTCTATAGGTTGCATCTTTTGAGCTACAGAGTAGGTCCAGGGCTATAATTATTGCACTCGCTCTAACGATCGCGGCGATACTACTTGTGTAGTTTGAACACCGTTTTTATATGTGGGCGCTACTCCCATATGCATTCGCTTCTGCGCGCGAGCTCGTCGGGACAGGGTGCTTTAAAAATTTTTTTTTAGTTTTCTTATTTATTTTGATTTATTTTATTATTTTTTACACTGAAAAAAAAAAAAAAAAATGTGATCACTTTTATTCCTATTACAAGGAATGTAAACATCCCTTGTAATAGAAAAAAGCATGACAGGTCCTCTTAAATATGATATCTGGGGTCAAAAAGATCTCACATCTCATATTTAGACTTAAATGCAAAAAAAAATAAAAAAAAAATGGAAATTTTGTCATTTGAAAAAATTACATTTAAAAAAATGTGCCTATAAGACGCATGGGCGGGACTGATGTTTTGACGTCACGTCCGCCCTGCTAGGCTGTGGGTGCCATCTTGCCCTCACTCGTATCCCCACACAGCAGGCTGAAGGACCCGATGGCTCCGGTAAGCGGCGGGAGGGGGGGGCCCTCTCCCGCCGACGATGACGGCGAATCCGCCGCGGAGACCGCCGTTATCGTTTACAGGACCGCTCATGCTAAAGATGGATACCTCGGTTGTGGCAGCAGCTGCTGCCGTTACCGAGATATCCATCTTTAAAAAACCGACGTACATATACATGAGCAGGTCCTTAAGTGGTTAAGGTCCTGGAGTGGCCTAGCTAGTCTCCAGACCTTAATCCAATAAAAAATATGTGGAGGGAGCTGAAGGTTTGAGTAACAAATGTCAGCCTCGAAACCTTAATGACTTGGAGAGGATCTGCAAAGAGGAGTGGGACAAAATCCCTCCTGAGATGTGTGCAAACCTCGGGGCCAACTACAAGAAACGTCTGACCTCTGTGATTGCCACCAAGTACTAAGTCATGTTTTGCGAAGGGGTCAAATACTAATTTCACTTATTTAATGAAAATCAATTGATAACTATTTTGAAATGTGTTTTTTTTTCAGGATTTTTTGTTATTCTGTCTCTCACTGTTAAAATAAACTTACCATTAAAATTATAGAGTGAGACCTTGATGGTGTTTTCTAACACTCACTAAATCTGAGATGCTTTTGTTTTGTTATAATATATCTTTTCAATAAACATAATTGGAACATTAAAATTATAGAGTGATCATTTTTTTGTCAGTGGGAAAATGTACAAAATCAGCAGGGGATCAAATACTTTTTTCCCCCACTGTAACTCTAGTACTAAAGCCATAGTATCTTGACTTCATTATTTTCATTATATTTACACCATAAATATGGGCCGTGGATGTGATTTTTTTACTGAATGTTTTTATTCAATTCTTAATGAATATGATCTTGCGGGCTTCGGTCCTCAAAATCGAACCTAAAATGGCTGCTGGTCACAACACTAACCTTAGTTTCTAAGGACTCACTAAAAATGACTGCTCACTACCTCAACCTAATAGGTTCCCATAGACTTCGGTCCTCAAAAACCAACCCAAAATGGCCGCCTTATATTTTCTGACACATGGAGATACGACAGGCTAGGGTCTTCAAAAACCTACCAAAAATGTCCGCTGTCATAATCTGCTATAATTAAGGAAGTAATAGAGGTGTCCTGCACGCTCCAGATGAAGTCAACAGACGAAACCGGTCGAGCAGCAGAACGCCACAACACTTCCTAATAGGACTATATGCGATTTTTACTCTACTAATACGTGAGTACCCATTTTAAAAGCTTTATCAATAAACTTTTTAAAAACGATAAAACACTGGTGGAGCCTTTTCTCTTGTACATGAGCTGGAGTCGAAAAACCAGAACAGCAGAAAGGTCGGTTTGATTGCCAGAGAGCGACACAGTGGCTTGCACTGTGAAGGTTCCATACCCCAAGAGGGGGTGTATATCTGGTGAGTGCGGACTTTGCAGGGGCACGGATTGCAGTGTCCACCCACTGGCATTAAAAGTGTCACTTTCGCCAAGCACACATCTATAAATATCCTGCACGAGGGAAATTCTTTTCAGATATTTTTTTTTCAGGATTTGTGCTGTTTTCACCTGCCAACAATGGAAGTTTTCATAGCCGTTTGATATTTGTTACACAGGATTTCATATGCACTTTAATATGTCTGCACCAACTGTTTTGTATTGATTGCAGTGGATTATTATTATTCTTGATTTGCACAGGTCTATTGAATTTATTGATTGCACAGTTTAATCAGCACAGGTGCACTCATGTTATTCTCATTGCACACCTTGTTATATTGCACACTTGCATCAGTTGCACCAAGCACGCATGCACTTTTGGACTATTTATATTTAACTCTGCTTTAAACTTCTCCATAACTTTATCCCTGACCTGTCTGGTCTGTTCCTTGGCCTTCGTGATGCTTTGTTCACTAAGGTTCTCTAAAAAACCTCTGAGGGCTTCAAAGAACAGCTGTATTTATACAGAGATTAAATTACACATAGGTGGACTCTATTTGCTAATTAGGTGACTTCTGAAGGCAATTGGTTCCACTAGATTTTAGTTAGGGGTATCGGAGTAAAGGGGGCTGAATACAAATGCACGCCACACTTTTCAGATATTTATTTAGTAAACCATTTATCATTTTCCTTCCACTTCACAATCATGTGCCACTTTGTATTGGTCTATCACATAAATTCAAGAGGGGAGTTTTGGGACTTTAAATGAGGCACAATGAATCAATTATTACCAAATGCTGTTTCTATGACATGCGTGTGTGTGTGTGTGTGTGTGTGTGTATATATATATATATACCATTTGATCAATATTCGTTGCGTCTCATGTGCTGCCAAGCTAACATATATGTATCCATTATGTTTAAGCCATGTGTGTATTTGCACGTATACATATGAAGTTACTTTTTTACTTGTTTCACACTACTGTCTCGAATAAATAATGTTTACTAACCTAACCACTCTACCTCCACAAGTCAATTGGCTCATTCAAAGTCCCACATCCCTTTGTTGTTTACTTGATCTATCACATAAAATCACAATAAAATACATTTACGTCTTTGGTTGTAACATGACAAAATGTGTAACATGACAAAAGAAAGCAGCAGCGAAATACTGCATTATGGCCACTAGATGGAGCCAACGATCATAAACATGTTAGACAAAATATAGGGATTGTTCATCATTGCTGTGCAACAGCAAATGTGAGACATTAGCACAGTGATTTTTTTTTATAACTAGACCTAGTATATTTATGGGGCAGTATACTCGGGAAACCCCAAAGAAAAGATTGAACTGATAACCATACCTCCCAACATTTTGAGATGGGAATGAGGGACACCTACTAACAAACGTATATAGGCATAGGCCACGCCCCCTTAAAGGGGAAATAACCCCCAAAAAAGGTTAATTAAATCCACAAGTGCTTTTTTTTTTACCTCTACTATTTTTTTTACCTCTACTATTCCTTTATATTGCCTTTTAAAATAAAAAAAATGCAGCAATTTAGAATTTGGATGAAAGATTCAGCACTGGGAAACACTTTTTGAAAGATAAAAAGTGCATTTTATATACAACTATATAGATCAGAGCAAAATGAGGGGGGCAGAGCGACATTGCTACAAATCAGGGACAGTTGGGAGCTATGTGATATCCAGTGGGTCATCCAATTACTAGCAAGGGCTGATGTTCACCCCCTACAGTGCTGTCACATTTGCTGTCTCCCCCACAGTGTCAGGCATTCAATAGCCCAATTGTCTTTTCCGTCTCAAGTTTCTTATTCTTCATATTCTTAGACTACTCATAAATATGTATTGACAGCATTGATTTGAGGCAGATTGATTGACAACACCACACCTATGGACACCCATGACCTTGCTGTTCACTCGTAGTCAGCCAGGTAAGAGCACGTGCCCTATTCACACAAACCTGCTGCTTTAGGAAAGCTGACTTATTATATTTCTGGAAAACTATTTTGGCATATTTATAAAAATTACTTATTCATCTAGCAAAACTGCATGTGCATTCCTTCTGTGCAAAATGCAAAATCAAATGTTACTGGGCTATTTTCTCTGCAGGTCAGATGTTCTTCATTCATTAGAATAGTGTGAATCTGGAAATTACCCCATTATGGTCACTTGATTGAGCTAAAAAAAACTTAAGTATTTCTTTCCTGTGATCCTTAGCTCCATCTAGTGTCCATATGCAGTATTTTCCTGATTCCACAGAACAAATGTACATTAGGTTTTGCAAGATGAATAGCTCTGCGCATATTTTATAAATACACATCTATGTATTTCTTGTGCAGTCATGTGGGCAATTGGATCTGGCCTGTAGGTCTAATTGCTTTATAATTCCTATGAGCTTTCTTACATATTAATAGCGCTAGACCGGCATTGATGACAATCAGGACAAATTTGTGCACTGGACCGATTTCCATAACTTGACAGTATAATAGTAATTGCACTGCCCCAGTTTTCACAGTATGGTACTAGTGACAAAGTGTAACGTCTTATTTTTTTCACATTAAAATTAAATTTTTTACAATACAAGCGATGCATAAGCACAGTTAGTCACAGAGAAAGCATTACTCAGAATTTCACCAGTTAGATGTGTTGCTGGTATGAACAGGAGAGAGGCGGTGACAGGCTAGCATACACCCATACAATGAGATAAGTGTAACGTCTTATAAACTTATAGATTAAATGTAAACCCCCCAACAACTTTTTTAGTACTGGTGTCCACCTGCTCTTTTTACTTGGGTAATGAAGGCAGTGATGTGTCAGTTCAGGTGTACATGGGCATCTTGAATAAATATAGTGGGTGCTTCTTTTTTTGTACCCATCCCTGAAATTATGCAAATAAAAATTGCATTTAAAGAATAGCTATCATATTTTTTGTTACGGTTCTGTCCCCCGTGGGACAACGTACATGTAACACTTAGTCCTATATTGCTAAGTGCTTTCAAAGCATAGGTTTGGGGTCCGACCTGCCCTCCTCGCCTCCTGCTGCAGCTGAACCAACAACAACTTTGAAGGAGACAGCTGATTTATAAGTGAAACTTGTCTCCGCTGCGAACAAGCAATGGAAAGAGGAATGCAGAGCCTGACATGTCCCTTCTCCCTCTGAATTACTCTTGCGGCTGCGAGTTCTCCGAGCCGAGACAGGCTGCACTTATGAATCAGCCGTCTCCTTCAAAGCTGTTGTTGGATCAGCTACGGCAGGCAGGGCCGGATTAACATAGGGTCTATTGGAGCTGCAGCTCCAGGCTCCTTCCTCAAGATAGGCCCATTTGCTCCCCCAAAAAAAAAAAAAGATCGACTTTGAGGATTGTAGCTCAGCCCAGGGGTCACAGATACCCCACATTTGGGGGGTATGTAGCTGAAGACCCACCACACCACTGGTCAAAATATGGGGCTACTATCATTTATGGTTCCGAAGATACGGGGCTGTCTGAAGCTACATACATAGCGGCCAGCAGCAGCAGACTGAGAGGATGAGATCACAGGGCCTATAATAATTATTTGTATATTACTTATGGTAATTAACCCCTTGCCACCCAGGCCAATTCTGACACTTCTCTCCTACATGTAAAAATCATCATTTGTTTTTTGCTAGAAAATTACTCAGAACCCTCAAACATTATATATATATATATATATATATATATATATATATATATATATATATATATATATAAAAAACACTAAAGTTAGTACGATTTATTTTTGTATACTAAGCGATGCTTTAATTTTTTTTTTTACAGGTTACATGTTTAGAGTTACGGAGGAGGTCTAGTGCTAGAATTTTTGCTCTCACTCTAACGATCGTGGCGTATGTAACCTGTGTGTATCTGGCTCTGATATTAGCCAGGGCCTTCCCAGGGACTGACTAGTATCTCTCCCCAGCCTGTCCCCACACACCCTCTCACCTGCTGACCTGTGGATGGGGGAATCACTCCTGCAGTGTTATTGTGTTCTGCCTGTGAATACAATGATCAGTGTTGCTAACTATAGATGGCAGCACTGATTGTTTTGGGAAAAACCTGACAGGCTGGTTGTACTCAAGTCAGATAATAGATTGACTTGTGTAAAACCAGCTAGTTCATACATAGATCGACTATGGCTGGTCTCTGCTTAATTGGCGTAATTTCAATCCATGTATGTACCACTTAACCACTACAAATTTCCTAAACATCCTTCCACAAACCTTTACATTTTTCCTTCCCAGATTCCTTCATTCCCCTCACCTGTACATACTCCACACTTCTCTCATGTACATACTACTCACTGTCATACCCTCCACACCCTCCTATACTTAGTGGCCGCTGTCATACCCTACACACTCCTCTCCTGTACATAGTGCCCGCTGTCATACACTTCTCTCCTGTACATAGTGCCCACTGTCGCACTCTCCACAATCCTCTCCTGTACATACTGCTCACTGTCATACCCTCCACACTCCTCTCCTATACATAGTGCCCACTGTCATACCCTCCACACTTTTCTCCTATACATAGTGCCCACCATCATACCCTCCACACTCCTCTCCTGTACATACTGTTCACTGTCATACCCTCCCCACTTCTCTCCTATACATAGTGCCCACTGTGATACCCTCTACACTTCTCTTTTATACATAGGGCCCACTGTCATACCCTCCACACGTCTTTCCTGTACATACTGCCCACTGTCATATCCTCCCCACTGTTCTTCTGTACATACTGCTCACTGTCTTACCCTCCACACTCATCTCATGTACATACTGATCAGTATCATACCATCCGCACTCCTCTCCTGTACATACTTCTTGCTCTCATACCCTCCACATTCCTCTCCTGTACATACTGCCTATTGTCATACCCTCCACACTCCTCTCTTGTACATACTGCCCACTGTCATACCCTCCACACTCTTCTCCTGTACAATACTGCTCACTGTCTTACCCTCCACACTCATTTAATGTACATACTGCTCAGTATCTACCGTCTATACTTCTCTCCTGTACATACTGCTCACTGTCATACCCTCCACACTCCTCTCCTGTACATACTGCCCACATTCATAAACTCCTCTATTGTACATAGTGTCGGATGTCATACCCTCCACACTAGTCTCCTGTGCATACTGCTCACTGTCATACCCTCCACACTCCTCTCCTGTACATACTGCCCACATTCATAAACTCCTCTATTGTACATAGTGTCGGATGTCATACCCTCCACACTCCTCTACTGTGCATACGGCCCACTATCATACCCTTCACACTCCTCTCCTGTAGATACTGCCCCCATCATACCCTCTGCACTCCTCCTCCTCTCCTGTACATACTGCTCACTGTCATACCCTCCACACTCCTCTCCTATACATAGTGCCCACTGTCATACCCTCCACACTTTTCTCCTATACATAGTGCCCACCATCATACCCTCCACACTCCTCTCCTGTACATACTGTTCACTGTCATACCCTCCCCACTTCTCTCCTATACATAGTGCCCACTGTGATACCCTCTACACTTCTCTTTTATACATAGGGCCCACTGTCATACCCTCCACACGTCTTTCCTGTACATACTGCCCACTGTCATATCCTCCCCACTGTTCTTCTGTACATACTGCTCACTGTCTTACCCTCCACACTCATCTCATGTACATACTGATCAGTATCATACCATCCGCACTCCTCTCCTGTACATACTTCTTGCTCTCATACCCTCCACATTCCTCTCCTGTACATACTGCCTATTGTCATACCCTCCACACTCCTCTCTTGTACATACTGCCCACTGTCATACCCTCCACACTCTTCTCCTGTACAATACTGCTCACTGTCTTACCCTCCACACTCATTTAATGTACATACTGCTCAGTATCTACCGTCTATACTTCTCTCCTGTACATACTGCTCACTGTCATACCCTCCACACTCCTCTCCTGTACATACTGCCCACATTCATAAACTCCTCTATTGTACATAGTGTCGGATGTCATACCCTCCACACTAGTCTCCTGTGCATACTGCTCACTGTCATACCCTCCACACTCCTCTCCTGTACATACTGCCCACATTCATAAACTCCTCTATTGTACATAGTGTCGGATGTCATACCCTCCACACTCCTCTACTGTGCATACGGCCCACTATCATACCCTTCACACTCCTCTCCTGTAGATACTGCCCCCATCATACCCTCCACACTCCTCTCCTGTACATACTGCCCACTGTGATACTCTCCACACTCCTCTCCTGTAGATACTGCCCCCATCATACCCTCCACATTCCTCTCCTGTACATACTGCTCACTGTCATACCCTTCACACTCCTCTCCTGTACATACTGTAACCCAACCTTACCCTTCACACTCTACATACTGCCAACTATCTTTCTCTCCACATTCCTCTCCTGTACATACCGTCCCCCCCCCCTCATCATACCTTCCACACTCGTCTGCTGTGCATACTGCCCCCATCATACCCTCCACACTCCTCTCCTGTACATACTGCTCACTGTCATACCCTTCACACTCCTCTCCTGTACATACTGTAACCCAACCTCACCCTTCACACTCTACATACTGCCAACTATCTTTCTCTCCACATTCCTCTCCTGTACATACCGTCCCCCCCCCCCCCTCATCATACCTTCCACACTCGTCTGCTGTGCATACTGCCCACTGTCATACCCTCCACACTCCTCTCCTGTACATAGTGCCCACTGTTATACCCTCCACATTCCTCTCCATCACATGCACATACTTTCCACTTTTATACCATCCATACTCCTCTCCTACGCCTCTTACCCACAAAAACAGTTCTTTAAAATTATATTAAATATCCTTAATATTACCAGCTCTAGAATGGGCACACTTTTGTTAGTTCAACTAAAGGAAATCTTCTCAGTCCTCATATTTGTTCTGCCCATTATTAGTACTTATTTAATTTTGTGATTACTACTGTGATGTATAGAGGAACATAGGGGATCTCAGCTACTCTAAATATAGCACTTGTAAAAAACATGTCCCTTAAAAATATTTTTGAAATGTTGGCAACTATGCACTTAGGCACTGCCCAAGGGCCACCGGGTCAGTAGGGGGCCCCATGAGAGGCTCCTGGGATCCTGTGATAATAAAGCGATAGTAAACTTTTCTAACATTACTACTTTTTAGAGGTAGGTTATGCCATAGTGTACAAGTATGCAGAGCATATTAGAGTACACTTAAATTGTCAGACTGAGCCACCCAGTGCTGCGATCTGTGATCAGTCCGGCGGGTCCCGGGCGCTTCCATCTTCACCTGGTCTTCCTTCTGGGCTCTGTGCCTTCGGTGACTTGCCTTGGCTGGGCTGCGTTGATGTCATTCCCATGCATGCTCATGTGCATCCTCTCTCTCTCATCCCCCCTTTTTCTCTCATCCTCCCTCCCTTACCCCTCACCCCTCTCTCATCCTCTCTCTCTTTCTTATCCTCCCTCTCTCTCTTTAATTTAATTTGTTATAACAAAAAATTGTTTGTATATTTACTTATTTATTATTTATAAAAGGCCCACCAAAATCCTCAGCACCAGACCCATGATGTTCTTAATCTGGCGCTGACGGCAGGAGGGGACCGAAGCAGGTTGGACCTCACCTAACTATTGTTATAAATTCACTTAGCAACATGGGACAAATTATTACATGTACTGTACTTGTCCCAGACGAGACAGAACTGTAACACAAATTAAAATGATAGATCTTCTTTCAAATGTTTTCTTGTACATTCTATCCTATCATTGTTTTGGGAGAGAAGTGCCGGCACTGGTGTTTGTTGTTTTCAGTCATGGATAGCAGGGTGTGTGTTGGATGTAGTATATAAAGCAGACGGTTGAGTCAGACCTGTTTATAGTAACAAGCAGGGAGCAGCACCACACTCTTCACACTTCTACATCCTCAGGTAAGTGATGGGGATGATCTTTGAGTGCTTTTCAGCTCCAGCAGAAGAGGATAGTCAGGTGTGCTGTGCACTCAGGGAGGTGTCAGTAAAAATCCTTTCTCCAATGCAATTTCCTAGTCCCCTAGAGCAACCTACTTAAAGAGAACCTGTACTGCAATATGTAAGCTATCGTTGCAAATCTCCCTCTCAAAATGTTAGTTGTCTGCCTGATCTGGTACAGATGTGCTGAACAGGATTTCAGACTTCACTTGCTGCATACTTTTTCTAGGTCAGTAACTCAGAGAGTATTGCAAAGACAGTAGGACAGACAGATTTTTCAGAAGAAGGAAATAAATGGCACCATTTGAATTTTTCTCTCTGCAGGTTTCCTTTAAACAGTCCCTTATATATATATATATATATATATATATATATATATATATATATATATATATTTTTTTTTTTTATTAAATCCACAAAAGTTGACACTTAACTATAAAATGGTGTATTGTGTAATACATGGGGGTTATGCTGAGTGTAAAAAAAAATACAAGTCACTGTCACAAAGCATATGGCTATTTTTTTTATTACAGGTCACGTTGGAATGGATTCCAGACCTGACTGGGTTGAGGACATTGACCAGCCTGCAATGGTGGTTCTAGCATCTAATCACTTATCCAAGATGGCAAGAAGAGCCAATCATATCACAGAGGAGGTGACTAAGATAAGACAGAGGGTTGACAAGGTGAGCTTTTAACAATTATATTCTCTCTTTAAATTGGTTATAAACCTCTGAAGTGAAAAATTAACAAACATATCCCTCTAGAGCAGTGGTTCTCAACCTATGGGCCGGGACCCCCTCGGGGGTCAAATGATGATTTGCCAGGGGTCACCAAATCCTGGGCTGTTCCTGAAGCCCGCACCACTCTCCCAGCCTTTTTGCGGCTGCCCAGCATTGCTGTCCCTGAAGCCTGTGGCCACATATTTGGGCTGTTCCTCGAGCCCAAGGCCACCCACTCAGCCTCTTCGCAGCCGCCCATTCAGTTCACGGCATGGCTGGGGGGCAGAGACTAGATGTCCGCTGACTGGTGAGGATTGTGAGATGGGAGGGGCTGGAGGAGACCCTGTCTCCTGACTTCAGCATAGGTGTCACTGCTACGAGACACTACAAAGTCGGAGACACAGTGAGTAACACTACCTGTGATTTATAGTTGCCATTAAAAGTCCCCACTACAGTTCTCAGATCAGCAGATGACCTTGATCAAGAGCACCTAAGTTGGCTGATCAGACCTCCCCCACTACTGCCACTCATCTCAACCCCCCCTCCAAGGAGTAAGAGAAGGAATAAAAATAGAGAATACATGGAAGTGAGAGGAAAAGAGGGGGCGGAAGAATGAAAAAGGGAAAGAATGAGAGAAAGAACAAGAAAGATGGCTAGAGAGAGGGATGGGGGGGAAAAAAATAAATTGGGATAGAGAGAGATAAAAGGGAAAGAAAGGAGAAGAAAGAAAGTGGTACGTCTTAAAATGCACCATATGAGGTTTTAATACTGTTCAAAGTGGAAGGGACTCAGGGAGTGCTAAATGTCCATGGGTTGGGGGCACAAATTACTTGTCTTGCCTTGGGTGCTGACAGCCCACACTTCGAAAATAATTTTATTGTTGGGGGTCACGGCACTAGAATTTTATCAAGGGGCCACGGCACTAGAAAGGTTGAGAATCACTGCTCTAGAGTATGTACTAACCTCAGTCCAAAGCACCTAGTGTTGTTCCTATCTGCTCTCTCTTCCCTCTGGTATTTGCATACTTAGTATTTGAGTAATTTCTGACAACTTATGCCAACACTACAGAATCCCGGGGGAACAGTTCCTCAACACCCCCCCCCCCATCACATAGAAGGTCATTGATTGACAACCGCAGCTGTGCATGTTTCCCTATGAGACTGTGTAAGGCTGGGTTCACACTATTGCATAGCAGAAGATTGTGACTGGCTCTCTATGGAACTATGGAACTGGTTCACACATCTCCGCATCGGATCCAGTACGAATTACACCGGAGTCCTGTGCGTCTTTTGGTCAGCCAAAAATTTGGGCTGAAATTGAACCTGAAACGGTGAATGCAGACGCACCGGACTCCTGCTGTGAGCCCCTGTGTTTCTGCAGTGTGAACCCAGCCTAAAGAGGAGTATGTATTTTCCCTACCCTCAGATTACACTCAGTTCCCTGCTCTAGGCTGTGCGGTGTGTGATGAGATTGCCTTCTTACACCACCCTCTGCCTTCTGAAGCTCTGAAACGCTGTATAAAATGTGTGCTTTACTAGGCTGCAGATAAGCAGGTACAACTTACGTAGGAGGATTTGTTTTATATCTGAGGCTTGTCACTTCAATTGGTATAAGTAAGGATTTACAATCACTTTAACCTCTTGACCACTGGGCACTTAAACCCCCTTCCTAACCAGACCAATTTTCAGCTTTCGGTGCTCTCACAATTTGAATGACAATAACTTAGTCATACAACATTGTACCCATCTGAAATTTTTGTCCTTTCTTTCCCACAAATAGAGCTTTCTTTTGGTGGTATTTGATCACCTCTGGGTTTTTTATTTTTTTGCACTATAAAAGAAAAAACACTGAAAATTCTGTAAAAAAAAATAAAAAAATTCTTGTTTGTCATATTAGCAGGTATTGGGGGTATTGCAGAGTATTGGGGGTATTGCAGAGTATTGGGGGTATTGCAGAGTATTGGGGGTATTGCAGAGTATTGGGTGGTATTGCAGAGTATGGGTGGTATTACAGAGTATGGGTGGTATTGCAGAGTATTGGGGGTTATGCAGAGTATTGGGGGTTATGCAGAGTATGGGGGGTATTGCAGAGTATGGGGGGTATTGCAGAGTATGGGGGGTATTGCAGAGTATTGGTGTTATTGCAGAGTATTGGTGTTATTGCAGAGTATTGGTGTTATTGCAGAGTATTGGGGGTATTGCAGAGTATTGCGCAGGGAGGGATGGCTGGATCTGTGACTGCATTTGTCACAGATCCAGCCCACAGCAGCTGCTGCTGCTTCCGCTCTCCCCCCTCTCCTCTCACACTGTACCGATCGGTAGAGAGAGGAGAGGGGGGAACCGGCGTCATGACATGACGCCGGTTTGTTTACAAGTGATCGCTCCGTCATTTGACGGAGCGATCACGTGGTAAACGGCCGCTAACAGCGGCAATTTACCGCGATCTGTGATGCGCCAGGTCTTCTAGACCCGGCGCTCACAGATGATTCCGGGAGCGCGCCCCAGGGGGCGCGCGAGTGAAGGATTCTGGGAGGACGTCCCAGGGACGTCCTCCCAGAATAACTCCACTGCGCTGTAGACGTCTTTTGTCTATGGCACGGTGGGGAAGTGGTTAAAGAGGAAGTAAACCCTCTAAAAAAAAAAACCTGCGCTGTGACTGGACGGAGCAGCGATGACGGCATGATTGGCATGCGCCATTGACATCGGTGCCTGTATTTTCTGCAAATATCTCCTAAACCTTTTAGGTTTGGGAGATATTTGTTACACCTACAAGTGAGCCTTAATCTAGGCTCACCTGTAGGTTAAAGTGGTTGTAATGGGTTTACAACCACTTTAAGTGTATTTCCAGTTAGGGTCAAATTTCCATGAAAGTTATTGAGGCATATTTTTTTTTCTAGTGGATGATCTTGCTTTAAGACGCTTCCTTTTTATACTATGTAGCCGTTTTGTAGCTTTTTTTGTAAACAGGCTGACCGTACTGGCTGCCATGTAAAATATTATATTGCCAATATTGACTCGGTATTAAATCGTCTTACAGATGATGACAGCAGTGCAAACACTACAAATGCACCAACCAATACAAACTACCCTTTTGAACTGTTTACTCAAAATAAATACTCAATAGACAAAAGCTCATAAGATACATAGTAACAGACCATCAATACAAAAAAGAAAACAAGGGAAACGCAATGAAAGGAGAATAGATATATATCAGTTATACAGAACTAAACAAGTAGCAAGGTACATTGATGAAAAAGACAATATTATATATATCTTATGTGTGTATGCCATTCCTAAACCCAACATCCTTCTCGTTGGAAGGAAGCAATTAGCATTGTGTTGAATTTTACCTGACTAATTTTTTTCCTATTTTGGTAAGCCAATGTTCATGTGCTTTCTCCTCCCTCTTCCATAGGTAACATATTCAAGCTCCCCTAATGCACAATGTTGGTGCCAGTAGAAGAAAGTTGGTGGGCAATTTGGACATTATAGTCAGGCACCTTTTGATGTCTGAAGGTGGAGTTAGGGTAATCTCACATAAGGCCTAGATTCACGTAGGGCGGGCGTAGCGTATCTTATTTACGCTACGCCGCCGCTACTTAGAGAGGCAAGTGCTGTATTCACAAAGCACATGCGTCCTAAGTTACGGCGGCGTATCGTAAATCGGCCCGGCGTAAGCGTGCGTAATTCAAAGTGGGCAGGTCGTGGGCGTGTTGTATTTAAATTAAGCGTGACCTCATGTAGATGCATGGCCGAACGGTGCATGCTCAGTATCACGTCGTATTTACGCCCAAAGATACGCCGGCTCAATGCCTGTGACGTGAACGTAACCTACGCACAGCCCCATTCACGTACGACTTACGTAAACGACGTAAAAAGATACGCTTGTTCCGACGTCCATACCTTGCATGGGCTGCGCCACCTAGAGACCTGCTTTATCTTTACGCCGGCGTATGTCTTACGTAAACGGCGTAACTAATTGTGACGGGTGTACGTACGTTTGTGAATCGGCGTATCTTGCTCATTTACATATTCGAAGCGGAAATGAACGGAAGTGCCACCTAGCGGCCAGCGTAAATATGCACCCCAAGATACGACGGCGTAGGAGACTTACGCCGCTCGTATCTTGGCCAAATCTATGCGTAACTGATTCTATGAATCGGGCGCAAAGATCCGACGGCGGCCATTCGGACTTACGACGGCGTATCTGGAGATACGCCGTCGTAAGTCTTTGAGAATCTGGGCCTAAGGGTTTTATTGTCATTGATCAATTCAAAATCACCCAAAAAATCCCAAACTGATCTGATATGTAGGGGTGCCCAATGACAGAGGGAGGTTGAACATGCAGGCATGAACCAACCACCCTCATGACAGCAGATCTTCTAAACATAGCAGATTTCTCCAAACATTAGCAAGGTCAGTCTAGGTAATGTAGCAGGTGTATGCCAATGCAGAAGGGAAGGGGCATTGGTACACACCTTCAAGCTTGTTATCTGTTGGCAGAACAATAGCAGTTATGACAGGTGTTCTTTGATGTCCAGTGTTCCCCCAAGAGCTTTGGTTCTAATACCTTGAGAAAGCCAATATCTAACTGTCGCACAGATTTTTTACAGACTTTTCTGTCATTTAGCAAGTTTTGTTCCACAGTACTGACATTTACATTGTTTTTACTGGATTAATAGTTTGCATTCATTAAATATGCCAGCCTGTATCTAGCCTATAATTTAGTGCCATAGTGAGCGTTTCCAAATCCACTATGATTTTATGGGTATTTACTGAATTGTGACATAACAAGATGCTTACAAATGTTTATTGAATTCCTTGCTTCGTGTTAGCGCTGATAATTTGATTAAAATATTTTCTGAGAGCTGCTTAAAGTGGTTGTAAACCTCTAAAATTAAAAATTAAACAAAGCATTTCCTTCTACAGTGTGTATTTGCTTTGATCCAAAGCACTTAGCGTGATTTCTGTCTGTTCTCTCATTGCTCTGCTATCTGCATGAGTCACTTCTGACAGTCTACGCTGACACCAGACAATCCTAGAAGATGCTGCCCCACATCCCCAGAACAGCAGGTGATTAACAGCCTAACCTGTGCATTGTTTCCTATGAGGCTGTGCAGATGGTGGGTGTCCATTCCCTCTTTTCAGGTCCCAGATTACACTCAGCTCCCTGCTCTATACCATAGAGTGTGCCACAACAGATCCCGGACCCCCGCCTCCTGGGGCTGAGAAATGCTGTGTAAATTCTGGACTTTGAATGGCTGTAGAGGTTCCAAACAGTTACAACCTACAGTGAATGAATGAATGAATGAATGAAAAACTTATAAAGCGCGGCGCATGCGAACTGAATCGCTTCTGGGCGCTAGTTGTTCGTGTCTCATGACATCAAAAGAGCAGAGTTTTGATCCGTCTTCTGAAAGTCAGGTGGTTTTCCTCCAACCGAATGCTGGTTGGTAAAGCGTTCCATAGTCTAGGACCCTGAAAAGCAAACCTTCTTTCTCCTTTGGACTTGTATTTGGTTTTTGGTACCCTGACCAGATTTTGGTCGGTGGATCGCAGAACGCGATTCGAATTGTGAGGTTCTATCTTGTCGCAAAGATATTGCGGAGCCTTCCCATGGATGCACTTATGTGTCAGGCAGAGTGCTTTAAATGCAATTCTGTCTTTTACTGGCAGCCAGTGAAGGGTTCTCAACGAAGGTGAGATTGATTCCCATTTTTTTTTCCCAGTCACCAGTCTGGCGGCCGTATTCTGAACGACTTGCAGACGGGAGATTTGGTACTTTGGGAGTCCGAGGTACAGGGCGTTAGCATAGTCCAGTCTGGAATTCACGATTGTTCCCACCACGACTGCTACGTCTTCTTTGGGGATAAATGGAATAAGTCTGCGTAGTAGGCGCAACAGATGGTGCGCTCCGCTGACTACTGACCCTATTTGTGCGTCCATTGTCATGAAGGTGTCGAAGATGACCCCGAGACTTTTGACTTTGGAGCTAGGGGTGATGATTTGGCCCAGAATGGGCGGGGGTGTCCAGGTTGTTGCCAGTTGACTCTTTCGGCTGGCGTGAAACATAAGGAGTTCTGTTTTTGCACTGTTGAGTTTAAGATAACTCTTAGTCATCCAGTTTTCTATCAAAGAGAGACATTTCTCTAAACTGAGATGATGATCCTTTTTGTTGCAGATGCGAAAATACAGTTGCGTATCTTCTGCATAAGAGTGATAGAGTAGTTCTTGGCTACTGATAATATCAAAGAGAGGGCGAAGATAGATGTTGAAAAGCACCGGTGACAGGGGGGATCCTTGGGGGACTCCACATGACACTGTGCGCTTTTCCGACGTGAAACAACCCAATTTAACTGTTTGTGATCGGTTTTCAAGAAAGGAAGAAAACCATGGTAAATCACCTTCTGCGACTTCTGCTACCTTGGCTAGTCGCATCAGTAACAGTTTGTGGTCTACCGTGTCAAAGGCTGCGCTTAGGTCCAGCAGAACCAGGAGACAAGATTCTCCTTCGTCTGCGGCCTCGAGGGCATCGTCCCATATTTTGAGCAAGGCCGTTTCTGTCCCGTGTCCGAGACGGAAGCCTGATTGTAATGGATCCAGTAGATTGTGGGTATCTAGATGCTGTTGCAGCTGTTGTACCACTACTTTCTCCATTATCTTGGAGAGAACATTTAGGCCTGTTATGGGACGGCGGTGAGTTGGGTCCTTGGGACAGTATGTAGGATTTCTTTCATCTCTGTGTATCACCTGAGACTAGTCACTTCAGTTAGTATATGTAAGATTTTACAACCACTGTAATGCCACAAATTTGAGTGATTACAAAGTAGCATGTAACAAACATGTTCCAAAGCAATCATTAGATCTAGGGTTATAGAAAGTTCAATTTACAGTATATGCAATTTTTTTTCCCTGTGAAAAGTGATCTTGACTTTGCCCCTTTCCTTCTCTATTGCACCTTTTATGAGTTGAATGTCTTCACTGACCAGTTAGGATGTTTATGAAGCTGAATGGGACAGGGCAAGCACTGATTTTTTTTTACAGAAAAAGTTAATATGTGCATATAACTTTACCTGCCTATGTCTATGAATCAATTCATCAAGTGCTTTTGCTTATGATCTTTTTAACATATGCTCATTCTAAAGTGCCCTGATTTGTGACAGGTCTACTTTAATCGTGCACAGCTGCTTTGATGAAGAGATTTGTGGTGTCTGGCCAAGCTCCTGGCTGGTAACTGCATTTCCTGTTAATTAGTTTGGCTCCAGTTGCCAAGTAGTTCTAGTTTTCCTTCTGCTGTAGAACAATTGGTAGCTTGGTACCTGGCAACCTCTAGTCACGCTCAGTTCTCTTTGATGAATTGCCTATTTTTCATTAGTTATTTAGTGTTAAAAGTTAATTTGTGTGTTTTGGCATAAATATCTACATAAATGTAGAAAGCTTAAGGGCTCTTTCACATGGGCGACCCGTTCAGGTCCGCCTGCCAGTTTTTTAGACGGACCTGTACGGGCGCTCCGTGCTCCTCTATGGAGCCGCGGATGTCAGCAGTGACATGCCCGCTGACATCCGACCCGCTCCGATCCGCCAAAGTGTGACGGAGGAAAAACCTACTTTTCCTTCCGTCTGGCGGATCGGATCGGGTGAACACGGACAGACGGTCCGTGTTAATCCGATCCCCCCATAGGGGAGAACGGAGAAAAGACAGGGCGGTCCCTGCACAATGTGCGGGGACCGCCCTGTCATCCGCCGGCTCATCGGGGATATACGGAGTGATCCCCGCTGAGCAAGCGGAGGTTCACGGGGCGGATCATTACTGATCCGCCCCGTGTGAAAGGGGTCTTACCGTTCATGGATGCACCTGAGCTTTTAGCAGCATCTGGCTTTTTTTTAAAACTTCATAACGCCTCTCCATGTTCTTCTATGTGTCCATGCAGACATAGGTGTTTAGAAGCTGTAAAAAAAAAAAAAAAAAGAAGCAAGGCCAGCGAGTTCTGGAGCAGCAGCATTTTGGCAGACAAAACGCTGACAGCTCCTAAACACTCCCAAGCTCTGCTAAACGCCAGGGTTTAGCAGAGTTTTTTTCATTTTTTTTAAGCAGAGGGCGCTGGTGTCCTTAACAACCAGAAAATTGCTGGTTGGTAAGAAGTGGGCTGGGAAGCTGGCCCCCACATCCTTAACGACAGATGAGTCATCAGCTGTCAGCGGGGAATCTGAATGTAAAAAAAAACATTGCCAGCAATACTAAAATGGGGAACAAAACTGTGTAGGACCCCCCCCCCCCTTAACCATAACAGGCCCTTTGCATTTGGCATGGATTTTAAGGGGAACCTCACATCAAAATAAAATAAAAATATGGCGTGGGGCCCCCCAAAAAAACATAGCAGAGCCTTATCCAAGCATGCAGGAAAGGGGGGGACAAGCAACTGTCCCCCTAACCATACCAAGCCAAATGCCCTCAACCTCGCTGACAGCTGATGACTCATCTGTTGTTAAGGGAAACTGGCTTCCCGGCCCGCTCCTTAACAACCAGGTATTTACTGGTTGTTAAAGGAGTTGTAAAGTTTCAGGGTTTTTCACCTTCTGTGTTGCAGCTGCCCCCCAGAGCCCCCCTTTTTCTTACCTGAACCCGATCGTTTCAGCGATGAGCACGAACCCAGCATCTCCAGCTGCTGTCTCGAGTCCTCATTAGATAGATTGATAACAGCAGGAGCCATTGGCTCCCGCTGCCGTCAATCAAATCCAGTGACATGGAAGCCAGGGGCAGGGCCTAGTCCAGGACTCAGGAGCACACCCGCATTGGGGGCCCCAATGAAAATCGGCTCTTCGTGGGGACACTTGCCGTAGAGGAGGAGCCAGGAGAACCGTCGGGGGACCACAGGAAAGGAGGATCGGGGCCGCTCTGTGCAAAGCCCTTGCACAGAGCAGGTAAGTATGACATGTTTTTTTGTTTTTTTAAACAAGAAAAAAACTTTTACAATCACTTTAAGGAGCTCCTTAATGCTGCAGCTACTAAACTTAGCTTACACACTAGGCTAACACTGCTAAACGCTAAAACATTTGTCTGGCGTTTTTACAGCAGTTTTTAGCTTTCTAGTGTGCATGAGGCCTAAATATATGTTTTTTTCTTTCAGATGATCCAGACTTTTGAACGAACACAGGGAGGTCTAAGCCATGGACAAAGCCCTGATATGGAAATTGTGGAAGATGTGGTGAGCAGTATGAATGAACTGAGGATTTGGCTGTTGTAGATAATTATTAGAGATGCCTGAACTGCATATACATTCATTTGTGTTCCATATTATTTGGTATGTGCCTATTACTGAATGAATTAATTATTATGAAGCCAGACATTACTGGAACCCATAATACTTAGAAGGTCATTATTCATCTTAATACAGGAGGATCTGGAAAATGTCCTACATGACCTTGCTCAAAGGAAGAGATACCAGCAGAAGCTCACCGTCTTTATTGTGGGATATGAGGAGACCTGTGGACAGAGGAGACATCTTCTAACACAGTTACAAGAGGTTTGTCCTAAGGTGGCCATACAATCTGGTTCAACATTCTCCTTTAAATTTACCAAAAACTAGCGTGAGGACATACCTGCTTTAATAAAAACCAATAGGTAGATTCAGAAAGAGTTAGGCCGGCTTATAAGTAGATAAGCCGACCTAACTCAGAATCTACGCCGCCGTATGTTTAAGCGTATGCTCAAACAGAGATAAGCTTAAACATATCTAAGATAGGCCGGTTGCGCCGTCCTATCTTAGATTGCAATTTTTCGGATGGCCGCTAGGTGGCGCTTCCATTGCGCCCGGCGTAGATTATGCAAATGAGCTTGTACGCCGATTCACGAACGTACGCCCGGCCGCCGCAGTCGAATTACGTAATTTCCGTAAGGCCTTAGGCGGCCTAAAGTTATTCCACCTATGAGGTGGAATAACAATGTTAAAGTATGGCCGCCGTTCCCGCCACGAGGTTCGAATTTTTTACGTCGTTTGCGTAAGTCGTCCGCGAATCGGGAGTTACGCCGTTTATGTCCACGTCAAAATCAATAGGCCCATACGGCGTACTTAGCCGCAATGCGCACTGGGAAATGTAAGCGCCCGGCGCATGCGCAGTAGCATAAAACGTCAAAAAACGTGAGGTCAAGCCTCATTACCATACAACACGCCCCCCTCCAACCAATTTGAATTAGGCGCCCTTACGCCCGCCGCGATTACACTACGCCGCCCTAAGTAAGGAGGTAAGTGCTTTTAGAATCATGTACTTGCCTCTCTTACTTAAGGCGGCGTAGTGTAAACACGCTAGGCTACGCCGTCTTAACATTGCACGGCCGTACCTGAATATACCTACAAGTATTTAGGCAGGCCCTGGCAGTGCAGCTATATAGTAGCTGGTAAATTTAATGAGAAAGTCTACTTGTAGTATCTGTAGCTAGTTATAGCAGTCAATGCAAACAGATAGCATAAAGGAAATTATTATTTGTGGTTCTAATAATCATAAAGCAATTGCAAAGGAAGAGTTCTGCCACAAGTAATCATTTCATGTTTTGATACACAAGACCATCATTATACAATTCATAGAACTGTACTTTATAAAATGTATTCTTCAAGTTTTTTAGTATATACTCCAACCTGAATGAAGAAGGAGACCAGAAACTAGTCCCGTCTACCATAGATTTGGATGGAATAGCTGAACGGGTAAGCGTGTGATTATTTTGAGAATCCTTATTAGTAACAGTTATAGGAATAATGTTTTAAAAGCTTATAAATATGGAGAGTCAATATTCTAACAACTCCTGATTCTTGGGAGTTCCGCTTGAAAATATCAGTAATGCTGCATCCAGCTATCCCATCTGTCCTCACCAAGATTCCACAAAAAAACTCTTTATCCTCTACTTGATGCTGTGAATTGGATGTGGGTGCCAGTTTCTCCACATCCAATTCGCATGACAGGAGATTGTAACTGGCTCTTTATGGAGCCGGTTCACACATCTCCGTTGCGGCTGCGGAGCGGCTTGCGCAGGAGTCCTGTGCGTCTTTGGCTCAGTTTCAGGGCCAAATTCCGAAAAAAAATCATCCCTGAAATGGAGAACAGGGACGCACCGGACCTCTGCTGCGAGCCCCATTCAGGATAAGTGTGAACCCAGCCTTAAGATAATTCCCCTGCCAACAAAATCATTTTTTTTTTTATTCTCAGCCACAATAAGTCAAATTCCTTACTAGGTTCATTTTGACACAGACATACTGAGTACTGAGGACAAGTATGGTATCATACATTATTGACTATGTGGTTAACCACTTAAGGACCGGACCAATATGCTGCTAAATGACCCAAGGGGTTTTTACAATTCGGCACTGCGTCGCTTTAACAGACAATTACGTGGTCGTGCGACGTGGCTCCCAAACAAAATTGGCGTCCTTTTTTCCCCACAAATAGAGCTTTCTTTTGGTGGTATTTGATCACCTCTGCGGTTTTTATTTTTTGAGCTATAAACAAAAATAGAGCGACAATTTTGAAAAAAATGCAATATTTTTTACTTTTTGCTATAATAAATATCCCCCAAAAACATATATAAAATGTTTTTTTTCCTCAGTTTAGGCCGATACATATTCTTCTACCTATTTTTGGTAAAAAAAATTGCAATAATCGTTTATCGGTTGGTTTGCGCAAAATTTATAGCGTTTACAAAATAGGGGATAGTTTTATTGCATTTTTTTTTTTTTTTTTTACTACTAATGGCGGCGATCAGCGATTTTTTTTCGTGACTGCGACATTATGGCGGACACTTCGGACAATTTTGACACATTTTTGGGACCATTGTCATTTTCACAGCAAAAAATGCATTTAAATTGCATTGTTTATTGTGAAAATGACAGTTGCAGTTTGGGAGTTAACCACAGGGGGCGCTGTAGGATTTAATGTTCACCTAGTGTGTGTTTACAACTGTAGGGGGGTGTGGCTGTAGGACTGACATCATCGATCGATGACTCGATGACTCGATCGATGCAGCCGCCACAGTGAAGCACGGGGAAGCCGTGTTTACATACGGCTCTCCCCGTTCTTCAGCTCCGGGGAGCGGCTATAAACGAATAGCCGCGCCGTCGTCCCCGATCGCTCCCCGAGGGAATCCGACCGCCGCATGTAGCGGGGGGGGGGGTCCCGATCGGACCCCCGACCCGCGGAAAGGCAGGGACGTACAGGTACGCCAATGTGCCTGTACGTGCCATTCTGCCGACGTATATGTACATGCGGCGGTCGGGAAGCGGTTAATATACTAAAAGCAAATAGACTTGCAATGTTCACATTGCAAAGGAAATTTGACCCAAAGCTTAGTGAATGTGGTAAAGTTTCACTTTTCAAAGAATACCCAATCATGTGCAAGGAATATTATAAAAACAGCATTTTTGCTTACGCATGATTGGATCATGGCAGTTGGCAGATCTTCACTTCATTCACCAAGCTCTGGGGCAAATTCCCTTGCAAGATGAATGGCCTATTTGCCTTTAGTAAATCAACCTCTATATATAACCTCTATATATCAGTGGGAAAGCCCATGGATTGCTACACTTTCCTGTATCAGAGGCTCTGAGATTACTCCAGTCTTGGCCTTTGGTGATTCAAAGTTGGGTTGGGACATCAGAACTTATGAATCACTAGGCTTCCAACTAAGCAGGGCTTTATGACTAAAATTAAGCATAATATTTTAAATGAGTAAGAAACAATAGTAAATTGTAAAACTATATTAGCATTAAAATTTAATTTAACTATATGAGACTAGCACAAACTGAAAACGCTATTTAATTAATTTTTATATTTAAAGCAAACTCATCCATTCATCCATGCCTTCAAGCTTTATTTTGTTGAGAAATCACTTTGAAAAACACCCCCTTAGTACTTCTAGCCATGGCCATCTTGAGTAAGGGCAGATGATTCATGTAGCATTTACTTCTTGGAATCCATCTTCCCTTAGCCCAAGCATGTAGGCAGAAGGGTGTGCTTAGCTGAGAAAGCCTCTTCTCCTCTCCTCCAGATGAAAGAAAACAAAATGCCCATGAAGACGTCTGGGATGTATGACATGGTTTTGGCCTGGGCCGACAACCAGGAAGCAAATCAAGAGCTGTAAAAGAAAAAAAAAAAACATTTAAAACACGTGAATATAATATACCTTCCTGTATTTACAAAGACTAGCAGCATTAGGGTTAAAAATAGTTAATGTTGATTAAGAGAGTTTAGTTCCGCTTTAATTTACACACAATAGCAATATGCAACTGCTTAAATCATTAGGAAGAAACCCCTAGTTGGAACAGAGACACAATTGTTTTCCATGTGCTCCGCTTGCACCGCAGTGCAGTAAGCTGCAATAAAATGCAGATATGCTGTGGCTCACTGCAGCTGAAACTAGTGTGAATGAACCCTAAAAGACATTTCTTTGCATCAGCCTGACTATTGTAGGACACATCCCGGACACCACTACATGCGGTAGGAAGAGCAAAAGATACTGGAATGGTGGCAACAGGAAGTTTCTCTTTTGGGGCAACCTTGGGTAGGCAGGACATGGAACAGGAGGGACCCCAAGCCAGGATCTGTCCGGCAGTCCAGTCAATGTGTGGAGAATGGAGCCTTAACCAAGGAAGACCCAAAACGATAGGGAAATGATATAGGCTATCTTAGCCCGATCAGACAGAAAGTGTTGGGGCAGGAGCTCAAAATGAATAGTGCATTGGCTAAGGAAACCCCAGCAGGACTTAGAGTCTCCAGAAAAACGGATTGGAGGTGGTAGTTTCAGTGACTGCGACTCTGCGACTGGTGCGACAGGCGCAGCCGCTGGTTGTACTTGGGGTTGCGGATTCGGGGTTCCCAACGAGGTCTGAAGCTGATCAAAGTGGGAAGCCAGATCCTGAAGGACACGCATCACCTGAGCCTGATTAGCTTCATGCGTTTTGAGTCTACGAACAATGCCCTGTAATGAATCGTCTGCAGGATTCATGGCTGTTCAAACTGTCTGCAGGATTCATGGCTGTTCAAACTGTCAGGTCACCTGTGGCCAGGTGACAAGTACACCCCGTTGGGGTCAGGGATGCACCACAGGGTAGTAAACCCTATGGCCGACTGCTGCGATTAGAGAGGAAGCGTAAACCCAAGATCACCCAGGGCGCGGAGTCTAAGACTAAGCTTTGTGTTCAACAGAGCCTCTAGTGGTGAGAATGGCCTTCGCCGCAGCTGGATCCAGGTCGTGACCCCTGGGATCCCCTAGGTCACGCTCCGCAGGGAGAGAAGGGAAGCAGCAAGCAGGACAAGCGGTAGTGATGGGTAATTCGAGGTCAGGGCAACAGGCAGATAAGGGTAACCGAGGGACAGGCAAAAGGTCAGGATCACAGGCAAACAGGAGAAGTCATGGACGAGCCAAAAACGGTACACAGGAAGATAATCGTAGCACACTGCAGACAGGAACTAAAGCTAACAACACGGTTGAAAAGCAAAGCAGACTAGCAGTGCAGTGGTTAATATAGGCTTCCTGGGATGGCCTAGGGTGGAGCAATACAGGGAGGAAGGTGATAAAAGACAGTCAGAAGGAGGGTCAGGCCTCTAATGAACACATGGAGATCAGGTAAGCTGCCAGACTTAATTACATATCAATGACATTGCACTTGGAGACTGCATTTAATATACAATATTTATTTTGCATATATATATTGTTGTATTTATATTGTTGTTTATACATGTACTGAGCGGAGCAATCCACTATCAGCTTTATTTACTTTCACTTGTAGCTGCAGCTGATTTATACACTTATCACTGTTTATTGGTTGCATCGATGACACTTATATTACAATGTACAGTATATATCCTATCTTTTGTTAGTAGTTTAGGGTGGTGATCATGAGGGTGAGGTAATGCTGTTCTTACTACACCCTTTATACCAAATGAGCATCATTATAATGCAACGGCATACCTTAGCATTGTTCCTCACCTCTCTGTGGATTCAAGGTTTTTCTGCATGTACATATAATTTATTTTGAAAATATTTTTGCTTGTTTGATTTTTACAGGTGACACAAGCAGTGAGGTCATCAGAAGCTGCCATGTCTCGCCTTGCAGACATTCATGCAGGGATCATGAGCTGTGTGAACCAAACAATGTCTGCAAGGGCCCAGGATAAACGGTAAGATCATGGGATTCTTGGGTTTAGTGAACAATGCTTTGCTATAGAATAGTAGTAAAAACTATGGAAACACCAGTAAAAGAAACAATGCAAAGAAAGAAGATAATGTTGTATGTACTACAGAAGTACAAAGACCTAAATACTCTGTTGAAACTTATATATTTATATGTATTTTTTATATGTATTTTCTTTCCAAAATGTTGGTTGCCACGTAGGGTTGCCACCTCATCCCTTTAAACCCGAACACATAGTAATTACACAGGTTCTGGGGCTAATTTAATGTCGATAAGGCACCAAGTGAGTTTAATTAGCACCTTAATCAGCCAGAGAACCTGTGTAATTAATATGTGTTCGGTTTTAAAGGGATGAGGTGGCAACCCTAGTTGCCAGGCAGTATAGCTAGACAGGTGACCTCAGTACATGCAGGGCCAAGTAACAGGGGTTGATTTACTAAAACTGAAAAGTGCAAAATCTGGTGCAATTGTGCATGGTAACCAATGAGCTTCTAATTTCAGCTTGTTCAATTAAGCCCATGCTCACATGTGGGCGGGTTTGAAATTGTGCAAGTTCAGCTGTACTCGCACGATTTGAAGGCAATAGGCCCTGATTTGGCATGCGATTTGGCATGTCAAATCGGCCCAATGTGAACATGGGCTAAGCGTTGACAATAAAACCTGGATGCTGTTTTTTTTTTTAATGAAGAGCTGCACCAGATTTTGCACTCTCTAGTTTTAGTAAATCAAACCACAGTGTCTCTGGAAAGGGCATCCACCCTACCGCATATAGCTTATCTACTCTCTATCGCGGCTTCTTGCTCCCTTGCAGACTGTATGGGGGAGAACATGGCCTTCTATCCTGTGATGATGCCTGGGCATACCAGACCATCACTAGGCCCTGAAACTGTCACATGACCAAAGAATGATGTTTTCACTCCCCCATGTCTACTGCACAGCCAATCTAAGTTTCGGGTGCACATCAGCAAGGAGTTGTGAAGGATTGTAGGTAGGGTTACTATATGGAGGTCACTACATAGATAATGTGACAGTGTTGCTTTAAGCAACACTGCATGGTTCCCCAGCCTACTGCAGCAAAAAAAAAAAACAGTAAAGTCAGCCCTGTCCTCTTTCTACTTGTAAACATTTTCAATAAGGGAGATTGACAGCACTCTCAAAAGCAGAGATTGTTTTGGAGTGATGCTCCTTTCCACCAGTGAGTGGAAGTAAATGTAGTAGTGGAAGTTTATGTAGTAAATTACAGGAGGCTGATATCAAGATAGATTATGTAAAAATGCATTTAAATGTGTTTTTAGGAGATTCTCCTTTAAAGTGAACAAAGCTAGACACAATAATTATTTTGCATATTACTTACAAGTAGCAAATAATGTTTACAACATGATCTAACTGATCCCTGTAGCCTCAGGTACTGTGAAGCAATTAATTCTCAAAGTTCACAGCATAAACAATAAAGTCATTCATTTAGCAATTCAGTTCACCCTGATCCCCTCCAAGCAATGACTTTACAATACTAATACAAGAAAAAACTGTGCTAACCAAAAAAATATATCAACAGGTATAAAAACCAGAAGGCTGCAATAATGTGGTACAAACACAAATACAAATGGAAAAAAGAAAAACTGTGCCAACTAATACATATACTCAGCAAGCAAGGCTGGTATAAATATGACAGTAAAGTCCAAATAAGTGTTGAGTAGTGATAGATAGTGAGAATCAGGCCGAACAACACCCAGGTGCACTTGACATCCGTGGAAACCACCACCACATGGAGAGCAGCTTACCAGATTGCAGATAAAAAACAGCAATGTATGATAATCCAACAGCAAATGAACCCAGGGTATCTCAAAGCCACAGTGCGGTTGTCATCAACACATGGAGACTCAGATCCGTTTCATGCGATCGATCCGTGGGTCATAAATGTAATTGAAAGAAACCGGACCATAGCGTAATAACGTTTAAAAAGCAGGTTTAATAAGTATAAAATCCTACTCACAGACATCCGTGAATTACAAGCATGTATACAAACAAATGCCGGCCGGCACGATAGGAGCCCTTCCTCCTTGCGTTGAACGCGGTGACGTCACTGCACGCTTTTTAAACGTTATTGCGATATGGTCCGGTTTCTTTCAATTACATTTATGACCCACGGATCGATCACATGATACGGATCTGAGTCTCCATGTGTTGATGACAACCGCAACCAGATCAGGGTATACAGCTCAGCCTTGGGGTATACAGATCAGGGTATACAGCTTAGCCTTACAGATCAGGTATACAGATAAGCCTCACAGATCAGGTATACAGATTAGGGTATACAGCTCAGCCTCAGGGTATACAAATCAGGATATACAGCTCAGACAGCACCCCGACCCCCCCCGCCCACTCGCGAGACTCACAGGTCTGATGACAGCACTCCCCCCTGCTCGTGCCTCTGGTGACAGCACTGCTGCCGCAACCCCCACCCCCCCACCAGTGGTCAGGCACTTACCGTCAGGCTGTGGGTATCCTCTCAAAGTGCTCCTTTGTCTCCACCAGAGCAGCAACGGCGGCTGAGGTATCCTTCCTCCAGTCCAGCGTGTGTCTCCTCTGCTCCTCTTCCTAAGGGCCAGGCATCCAATCTGAACACCTGACGCTTTGGCCAATCAGAAGACAGGTATAACGCCCTGCCTCCTGATTGGCCGGGAGGAATGTTAGTGTAAAAATAGTGAAAATTAATTTGCTAACGTCACACAATTGGGTGGGATTGGGGTGCATTCTCTGTGTCCCAAACCCACCCTATTTTGAGGCCTATTAAAGCCTCTGGCTTTAATCAGGTACTTAAAAAAAAGAAACTCCCACCCCCGCCATAGTAGTCCATGGGTCCGGTGTCTTGAAAGGGGCATTGTGAGCGCATTGACAGGGGGTGGCACCAACAATGCACAGGCCGCCACTGCCAGCAGCAATGGAAGTGCTGGGGAATGATTTTTAACAAATAGTTTACTATTAATAGTGTTTATTACTACTATAAATTGGTTCTAAAGGCGGAAGGTTTTTTACCTTAATGCATTTTCTGCATTAAGATAAAAAACATTCTTAGCCAGATTCAGGTAGAGTTAAGCCGGCGTATCAGTAGATACGCCGTCGTAACTCCGAATCTGCGCCGTCGTATATTTAAGCGTATTCTCAAATTGAGATATGCTTAAACGTTGCTAATATACATCCGCCTGCGCCGTCGTATCTTAGCTGACTATTTACGCTGGCCGCTAGGGACTTGTACGCTGATTTACGCATAGAATGCGTAAATCAGCGAGATACGCCTATTCACGAACGTACGCTTGCCCGTCGCAGTAAAGATACTCCATTTACGTAAGGCGTTTTTTTAGGCGTAAAGATAATCCACCAAAAAGATGGCGCAGCCAATGTTAAGAATGGACGTCGGAACCGCGTTGAATTTAAAAAAAAAAATTTATGTCGTTTGCGTAAGTCGTCCGCGAATGGGGCTGGCCGTAATTTACGTTCACGTTCGAAACCAATGAGTCTTTGCGGCGTAATTTGGAGCATGCGCACTGGGTTATGTCCACGGACGGCGCATGCGCCGTACGTTCAAAACGTCAATTACGTGGGGTCATGCCTTATTAGCATAAAACACGCCCACCTGTTCCCAATTTTAATTAGGCGCGCTTACGCCGGCACATTTACACTACGCCAACGTAACTTAGGACGCAAGTGCTTTGTGAACACAGCACTTGCCTCTCTAACTTACGGTGGCGTAGCGTATATGAGATACGCTATGCCTGCCTAACGTTAGGCACATCTACGTGAATCTGGCTATCTGTGTGCAGCTCCCTCTGCCAGCCCCCCTTATACTTACCCGAGCCGTTGGCTCCTGCTGTTGGCAATCAAATACTGTGACACGGGAGTGGGGGGCTGGGCCAAGCCACACTGTCTGTGTCTATGGACACAGGCCAGGTGGCTCAGGATCAAGACAGCAGGTGTGCCACTATAGGAAGTGGCTTTCTATGGTGGCCCACCTAGAAGAGGATGAGCCAGGAGTGCTGGTGGGGGGCCCTAGAAAAGGAGGAACAGGGTTTCTCTATGCAAAACCATTGCACAAAACAAGTACGTACAACATGTTTATTGTTTCTAAAAAAAATGTACCCTTTACAATCACTTTAAAAGACTTCAGTGCTTCTTCTGGGAACTTTGAGGATGAATTATTCCACAGTCCCTGCAGTTACAAAGGTCATCTTATTTTGAAGCTAGTTTACTGCATGTTAAGCATTTGTGAATACTTGTTTTCAACAATATATGTCTAAAATACATATTAAAAGGTACATTTATGGTTATTGTACATGGTATTATAGAAGTGATTATTGTGTGAATTTTTTTGTATTAACTGTGTAGAGTTTACATTACTGCTGTGGAAAATGTTTATATTTGAGAATATTTTTCCTTCAACTACCCTATAACTGTTATGTCATAATCTTTCACAGGAAGCCTTCAGATGACAGGTATGTTAAATGGTTAAAGGAGGGAGGGAGGAAGGATACAGGTAAGAAAATGGGAAATCTATAAATAAATGTTTAAATCGGGAAAATGTGAATGTTGCATATGGACTTAAAGTGGATGTACACCTCTGAAATGAAAGATGACCCCCCTGCATAATTTCCTAAATTATGTTATCATCGTCATAATGCTCCTAATGAAAGACTTGATTAAAATATGAATGTTTCTTTCTCCTGCCTTTCAAGAAAAGGTCTCAAAAAATAAAATTACCAACTTGAACTCAACATAATGCTCTTTTTGCCAGTCAGGTAAAGTCAAGAAAAGACGGCCGAAGTTGCTTTGCTTTGGTGGTAGTCCCTGTGACATTTGGCCACGCATTCTGTGTACTATGTATGGGCCAGATCCTCAAACGAGATACGACGGCATATCTACTGATACGCCGTCGTATCTCTGTTTCTATCTATGCGACTGATCCACAGAATCAGTTTCGCATAGATAGGCAGAAGATCCGACAGGTGTAATTGAATTACACTGTCGGATCTTAAGGATGCAATTCTAGGCCGGCCGCTAGGTGGTGAGGCCATTGCGGCCAAGTACAATATGCAAATGAAGACTTACGGCGATCCCCGGTAAGTATGGCCGTCGTTCCTGCGTCGAAATTTAAAACTCCACGTCGTTTGCGTAAGACGTCCGTGAATGGCGCTGGACGCCATTTACATTAACGTCTAAGCAAATGACGTCGGAGCGACGTCAGTTAGCGCAATGCACGTCGGGTAATTTACCCGACGGAGCATGCGCAGTACGTCCGGCGCGGGAGCGCGCCTAATTTAAATGGGATTTATGATTTACTCTATAGTTACTCTATAGTTACTATTTTAAAGCTAATATGTTTTTGTTCCGCTACATATTGAGTAGTATATAATATATATATATATATATATATATATATATATATATAGTTAGAGCAGTAACACATACCCCTCACCCCCTCCTTCCTGCTGTTTTAAAGTAATTCTAAATGCGTTAAAAAATAACAAACATGTCATGCTTGCATGCTCTATGTAATGGTTTTGATACACAAGCTTAGGAACAGACTCGTCTGTATAACAGAGACTTCTGTGACGCTATCTAACACACCCACATTGATACAAAGCTAAATGAAATGTATTCATAATTACAATATTTCACAACTATTAATGAATATTTCACATAAACTCATAAGGCAACAGTGTCCTAACTGTCTCTAAATGATCACACCTAAAATATATCTATCAGCCAGGGTTTGGCATTCCAGATACAGTAATACAATAGAATATTGGAAAAAAAATGTTGTGATGTAAATTAAAAATAATGATATTGTAGGGGAAGGAAAAAGCTAGAGAAGGTGCTGGACCAAGCAAGGCAAGACATTGGACAGCTAACTGATCAACTACTGCAGGCCGAAAAAGGTGAGGTGCTCCTCTTTGGTTTTACCTTTATTCTAGTTACATAACCCTATTCAATAAATAATTCTTATTAACCCATATCAACTAATCAGAATGCTTTTTTTTTTTCCTGGATTGATTATTCAGAGAATGATACTAAGCGCCCAGAGGCGATTCAGTTCGCATGTGCTGCGCTATATACGTTTCTCACTCACATCAGAAAAGTGAATTCTAATTAGTTCTGCACCTAAGAATAAAGACCTTTAAAAAAAAAAAAAAAAGCTGTATGTATTTGTCCCTTTTCATTATGCACGTTCAGTGCCAAGGTTATTGTCTCCTATCTAAATTGGCCCTAGTATGTGTATGTATGAGTTTGAGTTAGGGCCTTAGATTGTAAGAGCAAGGGCTGATGTGGATGCACTAAATTTAAAGTGCTGAGTAAATTGATGGCGCAATATACAGTGGGGATCGAAAGTTTGGGCACCCCAAAAATTGTATTAATGTGCATAACGAAGCCAAGGAAAGATGGAAAAATCTCCAAAAGGCATCAAATTACAGATTAGACATTCTTATGTCAAAAAAAGTTAGATTTTATTTCCATCATTTACACTTTCAAAATTACAGAAAACAAAAAAATGGCGTCTGCAAAAGTTTGGGCACCCTGCAGAATTTATAGCATGCACTGCCCCCTTTGCAAAGCTGAGACCTGCCAGTGTCATGGATTGTTCTCAATCATCGTCTGGGAAGACCAGGTGATGTCAATCTCAAAGGTTTTAAATGCCCAGACTCATCTGACCTTGCCCCAACAATCAGCACCATGGGTTCTTCTAAGCAGTTGTCTAGAAAACTGAAACTGAAAATAGTTGACGCTCACAAAGCTGGAGAAGGCTATAAGAAGATAGCAAAGCGTTTTCAGATGTAAATATCCTCTATTTGGAATGTAATTAAGAAATGACAGTCATCAGGAACAGTGTTAAGTAAAAGCAAGATCTGGAAGACCAAGAAAAATATCAGACAGAACAGCTCGCAGGATTGTGAGAAAAGCAATTTAAAACCCACGTTTGACTGCACGATCCCTCCAGAAAGATCTGACAGACACTGGAGTTGTGGTACACTATTCCACTATAAAGAGATACTTGTACAAATATGGTCTTCATGGAAGAGTCATCAGAAGAAAACCTCTTGTACGTCCTCATCACAAAAATCTGCATTTGATCTTTGCAAATGAACATATAGACAAGCCTGATGCATTTTGGAAACAAGTTCTATGGACCGATGAGGTTAAAATAGAACTTTTTGGCCGGAATGAGCAAAGGTACATTTGGAGAAGAAAGGGCACAGAATTTAATGAAAAGAACCTCTGTCCAACTGTTAAGCATGGGGGTGGATCAATCATGCTTTGGGGTTGTATTGCAGCCAGTGGCACAGGGAACATTTCACGAGTAGAAGGAAAAATGGATTCAATACAATTTCAGCAAATTTTGGATGGTAACTTGATGCCATCTGTGAAAAAGCTGAAGTTAAAGAGAGGATGGCTTCTACAAATGGATAATGATCCTAAACACACCTCAAAATCCACGGGGGATTACATCAAAAGGCGTAAACTGAAGGTTTTGCCATGGCCTTCACAATCTCCTGACCTCAACATAATTGAAAATCTATGGATAGACCTTAAAAGAGCAGTGCGTGACAGACAGCCCAGAAATCTCAAAGAACTGGAAGACTTTTGTAAGGAAGAATGGGCAAAGATACCTCAAACAAGAATTGAAAGACTCTTGGCTGGCTACAAAAAGCGTTTACAAGCTGTGATACTTGCCAAAGGGGGCAGTACAAGATATTAACTCTGCAGGGTGCCCAAACTTTTGCAGACGCCATTGTTTTATTTTCTGTCATTTTGAAAGTGTAAATGATGGAAATAAAATCGAACTTTTTTTGACATACAAGAATGTCTAATCTGTAATTTGATGCCTTTTGGAGATTTTTCCATCTTTCCTTGGCTTCGTTATGCACATTAATACACATTTTTACCTGGGGTGCCCAAACTTTCGATCCCCACTGTAAGTACCTGTAGTTATAATAATCTTATCAAACACATATGGTTTACTGTGATTTGCCAAACAACATCATATGTCCCCTTCTAGGGTAACAACTGTGTTCTCTGATCAATCAACTGTTTTATAGAACAATATTTCCTCAACAATGATGAAACCTACATTTTGTGCAACCTAAATGAGAGACTGAATGTATAGATAGTTGAATACAATGGGAGAGAAAGGGAGGAAAAGAATGAGAAGTAGAAAGAGAAATGGGAAGAGGTAAATATCATCCCTCTAGCCATCTAACGTGCCCTGCTATCAACGCCAGTTAATGTTCTCCTGATATGTAGCGTACTCATTGGTCCCATCATTTTTCAGATAAATGCAGTTTGTCAATCATAATAGCTGATCATTTTTCATTTACTATTATCCACGATAATTTTGTGTGTACCATAAAGACCTCCAAGATCTGACAATTAGGCCCCGTACACACGACCGAGTTTCTCGGCAGAATTCAGCCAGAAACTCGGTCGGAGCTGGATTCTGCCGAGAAACTCGGTCGTGTGTACACTTTTCAGCGAGGAACCCGTCGAGGAACTCGTCGGGCCGAAAAGAGAACATGTTCTCTATTTCCTCGTTGTTCAATGAGGAAAGTCGGCCCGCCGAGCTCCTCGGCGGCTTCCACACTGAACTCGCCGAGGAACTCGATGTGTTTGGCACGTCGAGTTCCTCGGTTGTGTGTACGGGGCCTTACTGTTTTAGCTGCCAGGAATACAAACTACGGTATATCAACTTTCTTGTCTCAGTACCTCTTCCTATGGATGACCTAGTAGGGCTTGTCATGGAGATTTTTTGAGGTTTGTCTGGGTTAAGGAATAAATAAAATTACACATACAGATCCAAAACCTCTTAACTTTGGGCATGTCCATCAAATGTGATATTCTTTTTACTCCTGTCCACAACCTCTAAAACCGTTAAGGGAGGCACCCTCTGACATAAGAAGCTATTTTAGTCATGGCTATGTACCATCTTAGGAGTATTTTATAGTTGGCTTCAATAATAGAAGCATTAAATAGGATTTATATGCAGTGAGGGCTAACTCATGCCACTCTTTACAGCTTTAGCTACATTACCTTTGAAGTACGCCTCATGATGTGCAGGCTGTAAAGTTCTGTAGAAATCTTCACTGCAGCGCTGCAATGTCCTCTTCTTCCTGCTAAAAGTCCAGAGCTGTGGGGGTTAACAGCTTTGATTCTCTGGACTTAGCTGCATTAGGATGATCTAACAGAGACACACCCACTCCTGCCCTCTCCTCCATTGAGAAAAATGATTTCTCTGATTACACTGCCTGTCAGGGGCGGACTGACCATTGAGTCACTCGGGCACTGCCCGAGGGCCCTATGCCACTAGGGGGCCCCATCAGGGTTGCCAGGCTCAGTAAAACCAGGGACAGTATGTAAAAACCTTTTTTTTTTTTTACATCTGTCCCTGATATGTCCGAAACCGACATGCTTTTGATGTGAAAATCCTGCGATTTTAGCTGCCCCGCCTCTGCACTGCCTCCTGGTGGTGGCCATCTGTAAGGCCAGGGGCCCCATAATCTTCTATTGCCCGGGGGGCCCCATGAGTTGTCAGTCCGCCCCTGCTGCCTGTAACACAATCTGTGAATGGAGAAGAGAAACCTGTGTCTGAACAGACTCTTCCCCCATTCACCTGTGTTACATACAGTGCAATAAGTAAAATAACGTTTCTCAATGGAGGAGAGGGCGGGAAGGGGCATGCCCCCATTCGATTATCTTTAGTGCAGCTGAGACCAGAGACCTGAAGGCGGTTACCCCCACAGCTTCAGAATTTCAACAACAGGAAGGGGACAGGGCAGCCCTGCAGTGAAGAATTCTACATAATCCAACAGCCTGCACATCATGGGACATCCTTCATTGCAGGTAAGTAGTGTAACTAAAGCTGTGGAGGAAAAATATTTTTTAGCTACACTTCAGCTTTAAAGCCAACCTATACTTTGGCACTGGATGTTACAAAATAGTTTGATGGACATATGTTAGTATTTGTGTCCTAAAAGAAACCCTGCAGCAGCACACTTTTTATTTCTGATCTACACTGGCATTACTCCCCTGCACATACAGTTGTGCTCATAAGTTTACATACCCTGGCAGAATTTATGATTTTTGCCCATTTTATTTTTGAGAATATGAATGATAACACAAAAACATTTCTTTCACTGGGTGGTGTTTGGCTAAAGCCATTTATTATCAATCAACTGTGTTTATTTTTTTTAAATCATAATCGCAACAGAAACTACCAAAATTAATCTGAATCAAAAGTTTACATACCCTGGTGATTTTGGCCTGATAACATGCACGTAAGTTGACACAAAGGAGTTTGAATGGCTATTAAAGGTAACCATCCTCACCTGTGATCTGTTTGCTTGTAGTGTGTATAAAAGGTCAATGAGTTCCTGGACTCCTGACAGACCCTTGCATCTTTCATCCAGTGCTGCACTGACGTTTCTGGATTCTGAGTCATGGGGAAAGCAAAATAATTGTTAAAGGACCTGCGGGAAAAGGTAGTTGGACTGTATAAAACAGGAAAGGGATATAAAAGATATCCAAGGAATTGAGAATGCCAATCAGAAGTGTTCAAACTCTAATCAAGAAGTGTAAAATGAGGGGTTCTGTTGAAACCAAACCACAGTCAGGTAGACCAACTAAAATTTTAGCCATAACTGCCAGGAATATTGTTCGGGATGCAAAGAAAACCCCACAAATAACTTCAGGTGAAATACAGGACTTTCTGAAAACAAAACATGTAGTGTGGCTGTTTCAAGATGCACAATAAGGAGGCACTTGAGGAAAGATGGGCTGCATGGTCGAGTGGCCAGAAGAAAGCCATTACTATGCAAATACCACAAAGTATCCTACTTACAATACGCCAAACAGCACAGAGACAAGCCTCAAACCTTCTGGCACAAAGTCATTTGCAGTGATGAGACCAAAATTTAGCTTTTTGGCCAGCACCATAAACACTATGGGCCAGATCCTCGTAGCGCGGCGCATACACTACTTCGCCGTAACTTACAGCGTATTTTCCTTATCCTCAAAGAAGTTGCGCTGTAAGTTACGGCGGCATAGTGTAATTTTGGCGGCCTAAGGGCGCGCAATTCAAATCGATGTGATGGGGGCGTGTTTTATGTAAATATGTCGTGGCCCGACATAAATTACGTTTTTTTTGAACGGCGCATGCGCCGTCCGTAAGGGTATCCCAGTGCGCATGCTCGAAATTAAACCGTAACAAGCCAATGCTTACGACGGTGACGTCATTCTACGCAAATCCCTATTCGCGAACGACCTACGCAAACGACGTAAAAAATTCAAAATTAGACGCGGGAACGACGGCCATACTTAACATAGGATACGCCTCATATAGCAGTGGTAACTATACGCCGGAAAAAGCCGAACGCAAACGACGTAAAAAAATGCGCCGGCCGGACGTACGTTCGTGAATCGCCGTATCTAGCTAATTTGCATACTCGACGTGGAATTCGATGGAAACGCCACCTAGCGGCCAGCGGAAAAATGCACCTAAGATCCGACGGCGTACTAAGACATACGTAGATACAAAACAAAGATACGACGCGGGAACTTTGAAATTACGCGGTGTATCAATAGATACGCCGGCGTAATTCTTCTGTGGATCTGGCCCTATATTTGGAGAGGAGTCAACAAGACCTATGATGAAAGGTAAACCATTCCTACTGTGAAACACGGAGGTGTATCACTGATGTTTTGGGTATGTGTGAGCTACAAAGGCACAGAAAATGTGGTCAAAATTGATGGCAAGATGAATGCCGTATGTTATCAAAAAATACTAGAGGAACATTTGCATACATCAGCCAGGAAGCTGCGAATGGGACATACTTGAACATTCCAACATGACAATGATCCAAAACCCAAGGCCAAGTTGACCAGTCATTGGCTACAGAATAAAGTGAAGGTGACCTCAATATCACTGAGCCACTCTGAGGAGATCTCAAACGTGCAGTTAATGCAAGACAGCCCAAGAATTTACAGGAACTGGAAGCTTTTTGCCAACAGGAATGGGCAGCTTTACCATCTTAGAAGATAAAGGGCCTCATCCACAAATACCACAAAAGACTTCAAGCTGTCATTGATGTTAAAGGTGGCAATACACAGTATTAAGGTATGGGGTATGTAAACTTTTGATCAGGGTAATTTGGGTAGTTTCTGTTGTGATTTAAAAAGAGTAAACACAGTTGATTGATAATAAATGGCTTCAGCTAAACACTTACCATGAGTGAAAGAAAAGTTTTTGTGTTATTCATATTCTCTGAAAAATGGCCAAGAAATCATAAATTCTGCCAGGGTATGTAAACTTATGAGCACAACTGTATGTCACTTCTCTAAATAACACACACTGGCAAGTGACTCAGTCTTACCTGAGGATTACTTCTGTAGCCATAAAGGCCCATATTCTCTCTAAAAATCCGCGGGCTGCGCTTAAGGCACTTACACTCCGCTGTCCCAACTTACAGGAGCAAGTGTTGTATTCCCCAAACACTTGCTCCGTAAGTTGGGATGGCGGAGTGTAAATGCCCCGGCGTAGCCTGGCGGATCTCCAAGGGGGCGGCTTGTATTCAAATTAAGCGCGCCCCCGATTCTAATGAACTGCGCATGCGCCGGGCTTCAAAAAGCCCAGTGCGCATGCTCCAGTTCTCGGCGGAAAACGTCAATGACGCCGACGTGTGCGTCATTGACGTGAAGTCGTATTCAAGAACGACTTACGGAAACGACGTACCCGACGAAAAAACACGACGCAGACCTGACGCCATCCGTAACCTGGCCTACGTGGGACTTGCGGAAATTTACTCCTCATATAGCAGGAGTAAGTTTCCGCTTACGCAAACAACGTTAGCGACGGTTACGCAACGCGAACTCGTTCGGGAATCGACGTAGAAGGATCATTTGCATACGCAAATGAGTCCTTCACGTAAATGCCATCTAGCGGCGGCCGGCGTCATTACATTTAAGATCCGCCAGTGTAAGTGACTTACAGATGGCGGATCTTAAGTGTATCTATGCGAAAATGATTCTAAGAATCAGTCGCATAGATACACGGGCCAAAAAAGGGAGATACGATGGAGTATCCTGAGATACTCCATCGTAACTTCTATGAGAATATGGCCCATGGTCTTTATCATAGCTATGCATTTTTTTATTGTAATGACTGGTCTGCTTTCCTGGCAGAAAATGTGGAGAAATCTACTTGACTTAAGATTTATTTCATAATTTTCCCTAATCACAGATCTAACCTTAAAGGACCAACAGTTTAAAGAATTGATGACACAGAATGAAAGACGATTTCTTGAGATCGAACATGTCAAAAGTCAGTTGGAAGTCACAAAGGTAGGTAACAAAGAACACAATAAGGTTATTCATCGGCATTCTAAAACCCCTTGTCTCAGAAAGGACATAGAGCTGAATAGCAGTATATAACATAAAC
Organism: Rana temporaria; assembly: GCF_905171775.1. Taxonomy (NCBI): domain Eukaryota; kingdom Metazoa; phylum Chordata; class Amphibia; order Anura; family Ranidae; genus Rana; species Rana temporaria. Next base: position 89,292,528 of record NC_053491.1, read on the forward strand.
CATTTTATACAGATTTAGAAACTTATTTTAAGAAAAGCAAAAGTTTACAGAAAAATAAATACTCTGGTGGAATTGTGCCACACATGGTATAATACAACAAAGCCCATAAGTTTAACTGTCTGTCTTAAAGGGGTTGTAAAGGTTTGTTTTTTATTTTCTAAATAGGTTCCTTTAAGCTAGTGTATTGGTGGTTCACTTACATTTTTCTTCGATTTCCCTTCTAATTTTTTTTTTCTTTGTCTAAATAACTCACTTTCCGTTTCTCCTCAGTAAATTTGCCACCATCATCTGAGCGGTGGTTAGTCAGCCAGAACAGCTTACTGAGGAGGAACAGAAAGTGAGAAATTCAGACAAAGAAAACAAAGAAAAAAAACATTTAAAAGGGAAATTGAAGGAAAAGGTAAGTGAACCAACAATGCACTAGCTAAAAGGAACCTATTTAAAAAATAAAAAACAAACCTTTACAACCCCTTTAAGGTGCCTAAAGCGGAGTTCCACCCATTTAAAAGTCAGCAGCTGAAAAAAAATGTAGCTGCTGACTTTAAATAATCAGACACTCACCCGTTCCACAGTCCAGCGATGCGGGCGCTCCATGGTGCCAGCATTTCAACTGTGGGTGCCCGGCTAAGGCTTCACAGCTGGGCACGCACTGCATGGTGTGAATGCCCGGTAGGGCTGCACGATTCTGGTCAAAATGAGAATCACGATTCTTTTGCTTAGACTAAAGATCACGATTCTCAAAAATTGATTGCCAGAAACCCCCCCCCCCCCAAATAAATAAACCTGTGATTTATTTGAAAATACGAATATATAAAAAACAGACCAGTGATATGTCTATAATGTTAAAGACCATATAACTCCTTTGAAAAAATCAGAATCAAACTTTGATGTTGCTTTTTTCATAGGTGTTATATGGTCTTTAACAATATAGACATATCACTGGTCTGTTTTTTATAGATCAGAAGCAGTACCGCCGGCAACCACTGGGTGGCGCATGGATACACACAGTTGTACAGAACTGTGAGAAAGATAAATACATCAAAAGCAGTACCGCCGGGAACCACTGGGTGGCGCATGGATACACACTAGAGTTGTATTGAACTGTGAGAGAAGTCCAGGCTGCTCACGTCTGTCCCGATGTCGACGGCATTTGCGTTCCACGTTGATTACGTGGAATGGCGGTGACATATAAGAATCGCGGGTCATCCCGCGGATAGATCGTAGGCGGGGAGAATCGAGATCGCGATTCTCTCCACGATTAATCGTGCAGCTCTAATGCCCGGGCAATATTCTAAGACCTGTGACATGTCCCAGAAGATTGCACGGAGGTGGGAGAGGTGATCCTCCTTCTGACGCCATGGCGCCAGGGGAGGAAGTGGCAGCTGGGTGCATGTAAAAACTGGGTACCCGCTCCCTCCCCCCCCCCCCCCCCAAAAAAAATGACATGCCAAATGTGGCATGTCAGAGGGTCACCAGCACTTTCATAAAGTTCTACTTTAAGTAAAGCTGAAATGTACATCTGTATTTCTGTCTTATAAAAGCTGCTAGATTAAACTCATGCATATACTATTAATCTCAGGCTTTGATTTATTCTTACTAGAAAAGCCTGCAAATCCTGCAGGATGAAACAGTAATGCAGCGAAGCCTTCTCGAGGCTGAGCTAAGGAGACGAGAAGGACAATTAAAGAATCTTGAAGATCAAAAAACTGCAAAACATGAACAGCTGACCGATGCCAGTACTCAGGTTTCTAATACTAATGATAAATGATTTATTAAAATCATATAACTCCACAGTTTTGTTTTGCCTCTCTTGACTCCTTTGGAGTAGTCTAACATGATTAACGATTAGGGTATCCCCAGGTACGAGACAAGGTAGTGCTCAGCAGACTTATGGCCAGTTGCTCAGTTGACCTATTTACACTGTTAACACGGTCACCATCATAGGAATTGTGGGAAATCCTCCCTAATGGAGCCAAAGTCAGCAAATAAACCTGACAGGGATTCTAATAATAGTACTTTTCTTTCTCTACCTAATCATAGCCTTTACTGTTTTTTATATCACTTCTCATCAAATGTTTCAGTAATTCCTTAGGTACAACATGTATTTCTTACATTGATATGTGAACTATTTTCATTAAGTGGGAAACCTTAAATTCCGTTAGTGAAGATGAAATTGTCCCAGCAATCACAGAAGAGGAGGAGAACATAAAGGACTTTATGGATAAAGCTACGCAAACTGTACTTACAGTAAGTAAAACTAGTCAGTGGCTCTGGTCTTAATTGGCCATAATATATGTATGTATGAATGTGAATTAGGGACCTTAGATTGTAAGCTTTGAGGGCAGGGACTAATCTGAATGTACAATATATATGTAAAGCGCTGCGTAAATTGTTAGCGCCATATAAGTATCTGTAATAAATAAATAATAAAGGTCTGATATTTTAAGAGTTTGACCTGTTTCCCCTTAGCTACCAATCAGTTTAAATCCTGTCCTAAAGGTATCTGTCTGACTGGCGTCTGTGTGGAATTAAGTCCAGTTCTAAGTAAGAACACATTGATACATATCATTTTCTCATTTCAGTGGGAATGGGGTTGATTTACTAAAAGTGGAGAGTGAAAAATCTGGTACAGCTCTGCATAGAAACCAATCAGCTTTCAGTTTTTTTTTGTTTTGTGTCAAAGCTTAATTGAACAAGCTGAATTTAGAAGCTGATTGGCTACGATGAACAGCTGCACCAGATTTGCACTCTCCAGTTTTAATAAATCAACAAATGTATGGAGTACTTTATGGTGTTAGAATACAAAAACTCCTAAGTCCTTAAGTCCTAAGTAAAATAAAGGCATGGAAGCATATGGCAGGTAAAAGCTATGAAGCCTCGTACACACGACCGAGGAACTCGACGGGCGAAACACATCGTTTTCCTCGTCGAGTTCCTTGTCAGGCTGTCGAGGAATTCGACAAGGCAAGTTTCTCCATTCCCGTTGAGGAAATAGAGAACTTGCTCTCTTTTTGGCTCGTCAAGTTTCTCGACAGTTTCCTCAACGAAAATGTACACACGACCGGTTTCCTCTGCAAAACAATATCTCCCAGCAAGTTTCTTGCTGCTTTTTGCCGAGAAACTCGGTCGTGTGTACGAGGCCTGAGTCTGAGAAATTAAAGCCCAGTTGAAGTCACAGAAATGGATATTCAGTCAGATTGCCATAATACTAACAACCTCAATTTTAATACTCATTTTTGTATTCTCCTGGTTTAACAAGTGTGAGGGTGTCTAAATATAACTGTGCAGTACAATAGTCACCAGTATGACTGTGCTGCATTCTGTAAATCAGTGTTTCTCAATTCCAGTCCTCAGGCCCCCCAACAGGTCAGGTTTTCAGGATTTCCCTCAGATGAAAAGGCTGTGGTGATTACTAAGGCAGTGAAACTGATCAAATCACCTGTGCAAAATAATGGAAATCCTGAAAACCTGACCTGTTGGGGGGGCCTGAGGACTGGAATTGAGAAACACTGCTGTAAATGAACAGACCTGGTCAGGCACACCCCATTTCTTCACCTGCACTACAAGTGTGCATGAGGACTCCTGTAATGAGAAGTGTGGCTGTTACTCACCAGCACAGGGGTAGAAAGAATATTTCCACTAATACAGAAATGTATTTTAAGGTATTTCCAAATAAAAAAATGCTACAAATTATAAAATATGTCAGGTAGCTTTAATATAAAGATGGCTTTAAAATAAAGATGTCTTTTTCCAAAACCTTGCTGTTAATATGTCTCCCAAATAGGGAAATATTGTGGGGATCGAAAGTTTGGGCACCCCAGGTAAAAAATTTGTATTAATGTGCATAACGAAGCCAAGGAAAGATGGAAAAATCTCCAAAAGGCATTAAATTACAGATTAGACATTCTTATAATATGTCAAAAAAAGTTAGATTTTATTTCCATCATTTACACTTTCAAAATGACAGAAAACAAAAAAATTACGTCTGCAAAAGTTTGGGCACCCTGCAGAGTTAATATCTTGTATAATACCTTATAAGAATGTCTAATCTGTAATTTGATGCCTTTTGGAGATTTTTCCATCTTTCCTTGGCTTCGTTATGCACATTAATACAATTTTTTTCCTGGGGGGCCCAAACTTTCGATCTCCACTGTAACATTTGCAACCACCGTTTTTACTTCTTTCAAGTAACCCCTTGAAATGAATATGTATTTAAAATTGTAACTGATCTAAGAAATGGCCCATCATTATTCATGTATAATAAAATGTAATGTTAAAGTGTGCCTAAAGCTAAATTATTATTAGAAAAGAGGATGATTAAAATCCTTATCATGCTTTTTAGCCATCTGTGTCACATTGGGACAAGTTCTGGATTTTTCCATTCTTTCAGTCCCAGTTACAGTGGTCACCAGGAGAAATGGAGTGTCAGAATCTTCCCAGCATGGATGCAGGCATCAATAAAAACATGACAACCCTCATTCTTCTATTAAAAACTTAAAAGGAAAGCTTGGATTTAGATACAAAAACAATTGACTACTGTCTGTGATAATTTTTTTATTTGCACAAACGTCCAATTTTTCAGGGTATTGGTGCAAATAAAAAAGTTTCATTGACTGTACTAAATTGTTTCTGTTGCAAATGCACTAATACGGCTATTTCCCACCTCATCTTCCTGGACAGCTACTCGAGTGATGATTGGCTCCACCCTCTACAGAAAACACAAATCAGACACAATTTAAAAGGCCCTCCTTTTCCTCTGACCCTCAGTTGTTTTGTGTTTCCAGACCCTCCAGGAGTACACACACCATAATGTTTGTTATTTTTTGAAGGTCTGGTAACTGTGGAAGGTCAGTCAGCAGAAGTCTTGCCTGATTCCCTCCCAGAGCATTCCCCTTTTCAGTTATCCAACAGACACAGTTGCCCAAAAGATTTTTCTTCCGGGGGGAAAAGATTTTGAAGATTCTTCTCTCCGTGCAGAACTTCAGGTTGCTCCCGCAGGCCTCCCTTCGTCAGATTATGCAGTTATTGGGCTTAATGACTGCAGCCATCCCAGGCCCCTTCAGGCGTTTCTTCTGCATCAGAAAAGGTTCTATGAATCCAAGAGAAGATTTTCTCAATCTGTCCTGGTGGGAGCGACGTGAACATCTGCAAGGATGGAAGGACTGGACGCAGTATGCCCCAATGAAAATTACTACAGATGCCAGTCTGTGTGGCTTGGGAGCTCACTCAGGGGACTGGCAGGCTTAGGGAGCCAGGTTGCCAGAGGAGGAATGCCAGTCATCAGATTTCAGAGAACTGTTAGCAGTAGTTCAGTTGCTCTGGAGGAAAGGGTCTACTCAAAAGACCTGTTGATTTTTTCAGACAATGCCTAAACAAGCAGGAGGGTACTCGCTCGGACACTCTACTATTAATTAGCCAGCAGTTTCTGACCTGGGCAGAGAACAATGTCTCTTCGGTCAGGGCGGTACACTTCAGTGGGATGGCGAATGTTCTGGCAGACTATCTGAGCAGAGTAAACATCAGTTGCAGCAATTGGGAATCGAACCAAGACACGTTCCAGGAGATCATGTTAAGGTGGGGTGTTTCCAGAGTGGATCTTTTTGGACCCAGGCTCAACAAGAAACTACCGTCTTTCTTCTCTCTGGAAAGGGAGACGGAGACCTTAGGGACAGATGCACACTCTTTCCCGTGGATCTTCACTCTAGCCTATGCCTTCCCACTGTTTCCTCTTGCCACTGGTGGTTCGGAAGATTGTTCAGGATCAACCAGAAGTTATCCTGATTGCCCCTTGGCGGTCCAGGAGTAGTTGGTTCTCCTGTCTGAAAGCACTTTTAATGGAGCCCCCCTGGCCCCTGCCAGAGCAGAGGGTCTTCTTCATCAAGGGCCAGTACTCCATATAATCCCTAAGACCTTCCATTTGATGGCCTGGAGGTTGAGCGGTGCATCCTACAGCTAAGGGGGTGTTCAGAGAAGGTTACTAAGACTATCCTTGGCAGTTATAAGTTAGTCACAAGGAAGATATATGGGAAAGTTTGGAAGACTTTTGTTTCCTGGCAGAAGAAAACAGGAGTTGATTCTTTTTCTACTCCCTATGAACTAGATTTTTTACAGAAGGGAGTGGAGAAAGGACTTTCTGTCAGCACCCTTAAGTCAGTTTGTCCGATGAAAACAGACCGATGAACTGTCATGTGTGGGCCCCATCTTTTTTTCCATTGGTGAAAAAATATAAAACATGTTTTAAATTTTTCCTATGAATAAAAAAACCGATAGTAAAATACGATCGTCTGTGTGGAACTCCATCAGACAAAAATCCACGCATGCTCAGAATCAAGTAGACGCATGCTCTGAAGCATTGAACTTCATTTTTTTTTGCACGATCGGATTTTTGACTGATGGTGTGTAGGCAAGACTGATGAAAGTCAGTTTCATCGGATATTCGATGAAAAAATCTATTGGATTAGATTACATCAGATATCCGATCGTGTGTACAGGGCTTTAGAGTACAAGTGGCTGCCCTGTCTCTGTTTACAGAGAGAAGACTAGCCGAGGACCCTTTGGTCAAGAGATTTTTTTCAGCCAGAGCTAGATGTACACCCAGGGTTTTTAAACAGATTCCTCCCTGGGATCTTTCATTAGTTTTGAATGCTCTGACCAAAGCTCCCTTTGAGCCATTACATAAGGGCCTCTATGAAATTGATTACTTTAGATTACCTTTCTGTTGGCCATAACGTCATGAAGAACAATTTCTGATTTAGAGTCCCTTTTCTGTAAGGACCCTTTCCTGAGGGTTTTAGAGGACAGAGTAGTGATTAGGCCTGATCCCTTGTACTTACCTAAAGTCTCTTCCAGCTTTCACAGGTCCCAGGAGGTAGTTCTTCCTAGTTTTTATTTCTCCCTCAGAAATGCGGAAGAGGAAAGGTTTAGTTTTTTTGGACATAATAAGATGTCTTCTACATTATCTAGAAAGGTCTAGTGAGTTTAGAAGGTCCTCCCAGTTCTTAGTGTTGTTTAGGGGGCGAAAGCATCCAAGGGTTCCATTTCCAGATGGATTAGGGAAGCAATTTGTTAAGCTTACAGAGCGTCAGGTCACACCCCTCCTACCAGAGTTAGAGCTCATTCGACTAGATCTTTGGCCGCATTATGGGCAGAAGGAGTGGGAGCATAATGGGAAGAAATATCCAAAGCTGCTGTCTGGTCCTCCTCTCATGCATTTATCAAGGATTATAGAGCCCAGATGCTCTCCAGCCAGGAACTTCTCCTTTGGAAGGAAAGTTCTTCAGGCTGTCGTTCCTCCCTAAGGTATAGAATATTGCTTATCCTCTCAAGAAGCTGTCCTGGAGGATGAGGGGTGGAAACCACCGTTAGACTTACCAGTAATGGTATTTCTATAAATTTTTCAGGACAACGTCTATATTCCCACTCTATTTTTTTTTTCACTGTTCTCCTTATTTTACCTGGTGGTGGTGTTTAGTGAGATTCTTTTACTTCCTCTGCCAGGTACACTTTTGGTGGAGGTCAGTGGCGGCTGGTGCTCAACATTTTTGGGGGGGCGCAAAGGAAAAAAAAATTGCAGTCTCACTGTGCCCAAACGCAGCCACTGTTACATGCCATCAAATGCAGCCACTGTGCCATCAAATGCAGCCACTGTGCCATCAATTCGCACCACTGTGCCATGCCATTAAACGCAGTCACTGTGCCATCAATTCGCACCACTGTGCCATCAATTCGCACCACTGTGCCATGCCATTAAACACAGTCACTGTGCCATCCATTGTCACCACTGTGCCATGCCATTAAACGCAGCCACTGTGCCATACATTGTCACCACTGTGCCATGCCATTAAACGCAGCCACTGTGCCATCCATTGTCACCACTGTGCCATCCATTGTCACCACTGTGCCATGCCATTAAACGCAGCCACTGTGCCATACATTGTCACCACTGTGCCATGCCATTAAACGCAGCCACTGTGCCATCCATTGTCACCACTGTGCCATCCATTGTCACCACTGTGCCATGCCATTAAACGCAGCCACTGTGCCATACATTGTCACCACTGTGCCATGCCATTAAACCCAGCCACTGTGCCATCCATTGTCACCACTGTGCCATACATTGTCACCACTGTGCCATGCCATTAAACGCAGTCACTGTGCCATCCATTGTCACCACTGTGCCATGCCATTAAACGCAGCCACTGTGCCATACATTGTCACCACTGTGCCATGCCATTAAACACAGCCACTGTGCCATCCATTGTCACCACTGTGCCATACATTGTCACCACTGTGCCATGCCATTAAACGCAGCCACTGTGCCATACATTGTCACCACTGTGCCATGCCATTAAACGCAGCCACTGTGCCATCCATTGTCACCACTGTGCCATCCATTGTCACCACTGTGCCATGCCATTAAACGCAGCCACTGTGCCATACATTGTCACCACTGTGCCATGCCATTAAACGCAGCCACTGTGCCATCCATTGTCACCACTGTGCCATCCATTGTCACCACTGTGCCATACATTGTCACCACTGTGCCATGCCATTAAACGCAGTCACTGTGCCATCCATTGTCACCACTGTGCCATGCCATTAAACGCAGCCACTGTGCCATACATTGTCACCACTGTGCCATGCCATTAAACACAGCCACTGTGCCATCCATTATCACCACTGTGCCATACATTGTCACCACTGTGCCATGCCATTAAACGCAGCCACTGTGCCATACATTGTCACCACTGTGCCATGCCATTAAACGCAGCCCCTATGCCATACATTGTCACCACTGTGCCATGCCATTAAACGCAGCCACTGTGCCATCCATTGTCACCACTGTGCCATCCATTGTCACCACTGTGCCATGCCATTAAACGCAGCCCCTGTGCCATACATTGTCACCACTGTGCCATGCCATTAAACGCAGCCATTGTGCCATCCATTGTCACCACTGTGCCATCCATTGTCACCACTGTGCCATGCCATTAAACGCAGCTACTGTGCCATACATTGTCACCACTGTGCCATGCCATTAAACGCAGCCACTGTGCCATCCATTGTCACCACTGTGCCATCCATTGTCACCACTGTGCCATGCCATTAAACGCAGCCACTGTGCCATACATTGTCACCACTGTGCCATGCCATTAAACGCAGCCACTGTGCCATACATTGTCACCACTGTGCCATGCCATTAAACGCAGCCACTGTGCCATCCATTGTCACCACTGTGCCATCCATTGTCACCACTGTGCCATACATTGTCACCACTGTGCCATGCCATTAAACGCAGTCACTGTGCCATGCCATTAAACGCAGCCACTGTGCCATACATTGTCACCACTGTGCCATGCCATTAAACGCAGCCACTGTGCCATCCATTGTCACCACTGTGCCATCCATTGTCACCACTGTGCCATACATTGTCACCACTGTGCCATGCCATTAAACGCAGTCACTGTGCCATGCCATTAAACGCAGCCACTGTGCCATACATTGTCACCACTGTGCCATGCCATTAAACACAGCCACTGTGCCATCCATTATCACCACTGTGCCATACATTGTCACCACTGTGCCATGCCATTAAACGCAGCCACTGTGCCATACATTGTCACCACTGTGCCATGCCATTAAACGCAGCCCCTATGCCATACATTGTCACCACTGTGCCATGCCATTAAACGCAGCCACTGTGCCATCCATTGTCACCACTGTGCCATCCATTGTCACCACTGTGCCATGCCATTAAACGCAGCCCCTGTGCCATACATTGTCACCACTGTGCCATGCCATTAAACGCAGTCATTGTGCCATCCATTGTCACCACTGTGCCATCCATTGTCACCACTGTGCCATGCCATTAAACGCAGCCACTGTGCCATACATTGTCACCACTGTGCCATGCCATTAAACGCAGCCACTGTGCCATCCATTGTCACCACTGTGCCATCCATTGTCACCACTGTGCCATGCCATTAAACGCAGCCACTGTGCCATACATTGTCACCACTGTGCCATGCCATTAAACGCAGCCACTGTGCCCTTTAATGGTCGCCGCTGTGCCAATTGTCCCCACTGTGCCCTGTAAATTGCGTTCTCAACCCCCCCGCCCGGCACTTACCTTTACTGGAGTCAGGCATCCACGTCCCACGATGTCTTCTCCCGCCCTCGATGACTGACAGGCGTCTCAGCCAATCAGGTTACAGGTAGCCAGAACCGGCCAACGTGATTGGCTGAGACGCCTGTCATCTTATTCAAGGGGCGTACAGTCTGTGCGCTCCGAGAATAAGCTTCCGGGACCCGAGGGCTGTATTGGGAAAGCCTATCAGAGCCGTTGGCTTTGATAGACATTTCCCTACAGCCAACCAGCTGGCGTTATTCAGATGGCCGGACATTGAGCGCCGACCATCTGAATAACAGCGGCAGCGGCGAAAATAACATAGATTTGTGCAATGCATGAATCTATGTTATTTCACTCAGTGGCGGTGAGAGCCAGAGGGGGCGGCGCTCCAGCGCCCTCTATGGACGAACCGCCACTGGTGGAGGTTTACTTGATCTTCAAACAACTGAGGGTCAGAGGAGAGGTCCTTTAAATTGTGTCTGATTTGTGTTTCCTGTAGAGGACAGAGCCAATCATCTCTTAAGTAGCTGTCCTGGAAGATTCATGGAAATACCGTTACCGTTAAGTCTAATGTTTTTTTTTTCACCTGAAGCATGATGGAAAGTTTATATACACGTTCATCTATTATGACGTGAAAGAAGTTTTGCATAACTTAATGCGATATGCTAGTATTGATCTTGTTGAAAGGTGTACCAATGATTTAAAGCCATTGTGCACAACTTTTACTCCCCCATACTACTACGGTCTGCTACTTTGTGTTTTCTTCTCTTATTTTCCCCCCAAAAAAGTAATCTTTCATTGCCCATACCTCTGTTTTCTTACATTTTGAAGGACTTGACCAGTGAACACAATAACGTTTGGTCATCAGAAATGGAGCTCCAGGTCAGCTATACTGACAAGAGTGCCACAGAAAATGACAAGCCTGTCTCCTGTCTACAAGTATTTGATGAGAGCACTTCGGACATGACATTATCAGCTGTGGTCAAGGACCACAATTCTGTTACTGTGTCAGTTAATGTAAAAGAGGATGATGATGTTAATACTTCATCTGAGATCAGCCAACCTAGTGAAACAACAGCACCAATACATGATGGTAACATGTTACCTCTAGAACCGCACATTATATATACAATGAATGACCGTGTGGACAGTAATATATCTGTACCAGAGTCTGAGAAACCCTGTGATGTCTCTCAGGCAGGTACAGAGACAAACTCCATATCGTATAAATTTGAAGAGAACGAGACATCCAATGAAGAAATTTCTGATCATCTTAATGCACCTCATGTGACAGAAAGCATGGATGAGTCTACAATATCACAGACAGTTGAGCAGATAACACATGTTATGCCATTATTGTCCATGCCTAGTAATGAATCTCATGTTGATGAACCCTGTCAGGAGCCGTATGAAAGTAACTATCATATGTTATCAGTAGCTCTCGAGGAAGAACATTTTAGTCCTATTGTGGAGCGACAACTGCCTTCCCTAACCGGCAGCAGCAACAATCGGGTCACTGTACATCTGGGGACTGAGAAAAGTACAAGTCCTGGTTCATCAGTGATGCCCACTGAGGATACAGACTTTTTAACTTTCATTCCTAAACCCAACAAGGATTCCTTTTTATTAATATTATCACCTGAAAATGCTGAAAGTACACATTTTGAACTCTCTACCAAAGTGGAAGAGGGTGTACAATTAATACCCTCTGCATCCAATACCACTGAATCACATTCTTCTTCTTTAAATTTGAATAATAATTTTTCTATATCATCCCCCAGTCAAGAGGCACATCATAGAACATCAGTACCAGAATCTAACAATACTGCACCGCTTACATCTTTTTCTGTGCAAAGTAACCTTGCTGACTCGCATTCTCATCAAACTGATAGCCTTTTTCCAGTAACATCTCCAGCTTTACACAGTGTGGATACCAAAATGGAAGACAAAGTTCATATTGAATCACCTGCTGAGACAATCCATTATACAGTTAATGACCCTGTGGGAGATATAGGTATGGTTTTGTTCTATTACATATCAAGAGTATATTAATAGAAGTTAAAGTTTAGATTAAGGGTGATACCACTTATTGTATAACTAAAAAGATTTTAGTTCAAACTTTCGAGGCATGCTAGGCTCTTTTTCAGGGCAGATTATGCCAGTATGCCAAGGAAGCATACACTTCAATCTTTCAGCTTAGCCAATAAATGGTTTCACCCAATCCTACGTTTCCTGATGGTTAACACAGTACAACACTCTGCTGAAGATAGAGGAGCATAATAACATATTCAACAAATATAAAGTGCTAGATATTTAAAGTGGTTGTAAACCCCACTCATGAAATTTGAACATAGCACATATATCTGTAGTGTTTGAGTGAGTGAGTGAGTGAGTAACTTGTATAGCGCAGCAAATGCGAACTTAATCGCCTCAAGGCGCTTGGCATCCAGAGTTGTACAGGTCTTTCAGAAGAGGCGGGTCTTTAGCTTTTTCCTGAATGCCCGATGGTTTTCTTCCAAGCGGATGGTCGTGGGTAGAGCATTCCAGAGCCGTGGTCCTTGGACCGAGAATCTTCGTTCTCCTTTCGATTTGTAGCGGGATTTAGGAATTTGGAGAAGGTTTTGGTTGGTTGACCGGAGCATGCGCTTGGTGACGTATGGTTTTATTTTCTCGCTTAGGTATTGAGGAGCTTTTCCCTGTGTACATTTGTGGGTGAGGCAGAGCGTCTTGAATGTCACCCGGTCCTGTACGGGCAGCCAGTGGAGGGACCTCAAGACCGGGGAGACTGATTCCCACGGCTTTTTACCTGTTACCAGTCTGGCTGCCGTGTTCTGGACGACTTGTAGACGTGTCATCTGGTATTTTGGTAGTCCTAAGTAGAGGGAGTTTGCGTAGTCGAGTCGTGAGTTGATTATTGTTCCCACCACTACTGCCGTGTCTTCTTTCGGGATGAAGGGGATGAGTCTACGTAGCATGCGGAGCAGATGATGTCTCTCCACAAAGCCCTAAGTTTTGTTTTGCTCTGGTGCTTCGTTCCTCTGTTATCAGCATGAGTCACTTCTGAGAAGTTTTCCCAACACATGGGGGGGGGGGTCCCTCTCCCCTAATCAGCTCTCACACAGTGAATAAGAGCTGTAACCTCAGCTCTCTACCGCCTTCTCTCTGGAGGATTTTATCACAATTCACTTCACTGGGTATATGAGAGGGCTTACAACCACTAGTATCAGAGTGTAATGATTTCGGTGCACGATTTCAGATCAAACATTGTAATATTGCCACATAAATGATAAAAACTCCAGAGATAATATACATTACATCAAGAGCAAATGAAGATTTATTTATTCTCTAAGTGTGCTTTATTGTAGTTGACCCAACTGGATCCTCCGTTCTGTATGGAGATATTGAGGAAATAGAAATGAAAAAGGTATTTGTGTCTATGCTACTTTATGTTTCTGAGTTGGGTGTATCAGACTACCAATAATTAAATTAAAGGGGATTTAAAGTTTTTTTATATACTTCTGGTCTCTATGTTTGTATTCAGAATTTTATTAACATACATTTGGATGTAATAAATAATGTCCTACACTCATAACTGTATATATGTGGGTACCATTTTCTTTAGATACAAGGACAAAAATGTTTTTTAAAAACTACAGATACTGATCCATTAACATGACAAATAAAACACTAAAATATTAGGAAATGTTTTAAGGGGGTCTTTTGGTACTGTTGCAGGCAACAAAGACACCACATACAGAACAGGGAAATGTACCAAATGAGAAAAGGCTGAGAAGTGAGGATAGCTCTGCGGAAATGTGGGATATCTTACAAGGATTGCACACATGTGTTCAAGAAATAAGAGACCTGCTTATGAATAACGGTGGGTAAACTGTGAAAATGAGATCTAGAGCAATATGCATTTTATACCATCTTTATCATATTCATGTTTATTCCCTAGTTGACTTGTTTTCACTTCTGTTTTATTTGCTTCAATAGGCTTTTCCTCTTTAGTTGATGGTTTAACTGCAGACATAAAAGACTGTAATGGAGATGAAATATCCAGTAATATTACACAGCTTAAACACTTGCCAGCAGGTAAATCTTTTACATGTGCATGCAAAAACAAGTTTTGTGGTCAAGCAACAAAATAGACTTGGTCTAAAGACACTTTTGTGGAGCCATTATGTGGGTTATTTTTAAAGAGGTGATGTCACACTGCCAAAGAGTCCTTAAAGCAAGAACATAATGCAATCCCTGTGTTAAAGCTCTGTCATCTCCTGCTATAGACAATGCAGTTTCTTTTATCTATCATCTATCTGATGTGATGCCAATCAAGTACAATGGTGGTGATTGACTGTGAATACATGAGACATTCAAATATCTTCTTACGCAATTGTGATATAGTGTAACCAATGCATTTGTTTCCCTGACCTACAAGTATTACATGGAGACTACACGTATAAAGCAAGCCTATGTGTATATTAAGAATATTAAAGGGTCACTAAAGGAAAAAAAAATGTTGCCTAAAATTAATGTCTGCAAGGTAGACAGACAGAATAGTGTAATGATTCTGTTAAAAAACAAGTAAATACCTATTATATTCCTTCATCTATATCACCTCCAGCATTTTAGTTTCTGTTCTCTCATTCACTTCCTGGTTTGCGGCGCTCGTTCATGTAAGAACTACATTTCCCAGTATGCATTGCGGCACGCCCAGTAATTAACACCTCCTTGAAGTCTCTAACACGTAGAGAGCGTCCTGCCGCACAGATGTAGTTCCCAGGAGGGGGTGAACACGTTACTCACCACCGCAGTAAAGCCTCCCATCACGGTGGTGAGTAAAATCAGACAAGCAGGAAGTGAACAGAACAGAGAAGAAATAGAGCAAATTCTGAGCAAAAACGAACAACGAGGAAGTGAAAAGAGGAATGTCTGCAGGTAAAGGATGCTTATTATGAAAAAAAATTTTTTCCTTTACAACCCCTTTAAATATCTAACATACCTTTAGCTTCAGAATGTGTGCCTTAATCACCACACAGAGTCAGGGCTGCCATTATAAATCACTGGGCTATGTACACCCTACCTAACAGACCCCCCTCCAATTACAAAAATAACAAAAATAATTTTTTTTTTTTTTACTATTTTAAAAATAATGTTTTACGTTTTTTTTTTTACATTTTTTTTTTAAACACACTGTTGGGGGGGGGGGGGCTTGGATGAAATATTAGGTGTCTAAACAGAAGGAATTGAGGACACAGACTCTTCCCCCACTCTCTATCTGCCTGTGTACCCACAGCAGCCGGCTGTAGTGGAAAGTTGGCAGCGCTGGGGGGGGGGGGTACACAGAGGGAATCAGATTTGGGTAACCCAGGGAGAGGGATCAGTGTGGCAGGATGGGAAGACAGTTACAGGAACTATGCACTGTGCCTGTGTCTCTCCCTCCAGCAGCTGAAAGCCGACAAGAGAGGGAGAAACCGGCTTTCAGCTGCTGGAGGGAGAAACACAGACACAGTACATTGTTCTGCAACTGTATTCCCATCCCGCCGCACTGACCATCCTGTTGTCTGGCCCCCTACAGGAGGCCTGGTGGTACTTCCCTATTGGCAGCCCTGCCCAGACCCTCAGTTTCCCATCAGTTTCTCTATTTCTTTGTTATAACAAGGATTAGGGGCAAGCCTGACCACCATCCAACAATGCAATGACCGATGCCTGAACAACCTAATAGCATGCTTGGGCATTATGTGATGCAAATAAGGACTTTGAAAAGTCCCTATTTGAAACGATAGTACAGAAAGTTACCAGGTTTTACATTACTGTTGTACTTGAAGACTTTCATTTAGTTTAGTTTTAGATATACTTTGAACATTTCATTTATTTATTTTATTGCCAGCTGAAACTCAGGGTAAATTACTGGTGCTCGAATTACTGGTATTTGATTTATTATGATTACACATGCATTGTACGTCTGACCAGTCAGTTGTGCAGACCCTTTAGAGAAGTGGTTCTCAACCTCTCTAGTGCCATGACCCCTTGATAAAATTTCCCAAGTTGTAGGGACCCCTAACAGTAAAAAAATTTGTAGCGTGGGTTGCCAACACCTAAGGCAAAACAAGTAATTTGCCCCCCTAACCCTTATATTTGTGAAGTATTAAAACCCCTTATGGTACATTTTAGTATGTACAACTCTTTGTTCTCTTTTCTTTCACTTTTATCTCTCTATCCTAATTTCTTTTTTTTTCCCCCATCCCTTAATCTAGCAGTCTTTCTTGCTCTCTCTCAATCTTTCTCTCCTTTTTTATTTGTTGTTCCCCCTCTTTTCCTTTCCACGTATTCTCTATATTTATTCCTTCCCTTACTCCTTGGGGGTGGGAGAGTTGGGATGAGTGGCAGTGCAGGTGGGAGAGTTGGGATGAGTGGCAGTGCTGGTGGGAGAGTTGGGATGAGTGGCAGTGCTGGTGGGAGAGTTGGGATGAGTGGCAGTGCTGGTGGGAGAGTTGGGATGAGTGGCAGTGCTGGTGGGAGATTTGGGATGAGTGGCAGTGCTGGTGGGAGAGTTAAGATGAGTGGCAGTGCTGGTGGGAGAGTTGGGATGAGTGGCAGTGCTGGTGGGAGAGTTGGGATGAGTGGCAGTGCTGGTGGGAGAGTTCTGATCAGCCAACATAGGTGCTCTTGATCAAGGTCATTTGCTGATCTGATAACTGTAGTGGAAACTTTTAATGGGAACTATAATCACAGGCAGTGTTACTCACTATGTCTCCCACTTCACATTCCTCACCAGTCAGCTGACCTAAAGTCTCTGCCCCCCAGCCATGTTGTGAACTGAATGGGTGGCTGCTAAGAGGCAGAGTACGCAGCTGTGGGCTCTAGGGACAGCCCTGCTGGGTGGCTGAAAAAGAGGTGCATGCTTCAGGAACAGCCCAGGATTTGGTGACCCCTGGCAAATCATCATTTGACCCCCGAGGGGGTCCCGACCCCCAGGTTGAGAACCACTGCTTTAGAGGTTGTTTTACTAACAGCAACTGCAGTTGCTCCAGAGCCTAGCAAGCGAGGGGGGAACTGTGTAGGCAAAAATACAGTTTTGGTTATTTTTCTCTGTGATTGGGTATTCTTTCTAAAGTGAAGCTTTACCTTTTTTACTAAGCTCTGGAGCAACTGCACTTGAAGCAAAGTACATATTCTATTTGCACTACCCCATAGTGTCATTTGACTGTGTGTTACACTATACATGATGTGTGAACCATTTTGTTCCCTAGTATTGCACAGTTTACTACAATCTGCCTCAGAAAGTGATAAACACAAGCAGGCAGCTGATGAACCTGCACAAGTTGATGATATAACACATAGAAGCATGGAAACTCAGACTGACAGGTTTGCATTTTGTAAAATACTGTGTAATGTTCAATTTTGAAAACCTTTACATTAATAGTGTATTTTTGTTTAAACTATTTATTTACTCTTTGTGGACAGAAACATAAATGCTGACATTTACTCTTAGCAACGTATGTTCTTTAGCAAGGAACATACATTCCACATTAATAAATATGCTACCAAAATTGCCTTCAGCATTGCTCCTGTTTCTTCTTGCTGGCAGCTGCCATTTTACTGAAGCCCACAGCCCCTGAACAGCAGTAAACCTTAAAGCAGAACTAAACCCATCGATTTAACAGTTTCAAAAAACAATTACATTTCAGGAATGGCTTGATTGAGAACTGTCACATTTATGCAAATAAAGTGTAGCAGCAACAGTAAGGGCACTTTCACACTGGCAGCACCCGGGCATAGGCGGTAAATCGCCGCTATTTTTTGTGGCCCTTTACTGTAGTTTTTGCAGTGCATTTCCGCCGCTACTGGAGCACTTTTAACCCCCGCTAACAGGCGAAAAAGGGTTGAAAAGCACCGCTGCAGCTTTGCCAGGGCTTCGGCGTCGCTGACCATTGACTTTAATAGGCAGGGGCGCTTTAGGAGCAGTGTAAGCACCACACCTTCAGCGCCTCAAAGATGCTGCTTGCAGGACTTTTTTGAGCGTCCTGCCAGGGCACCGCTCCAGTGTGAAAGCACTCGGGCTTTCACATTAGAGTAAAAGGAGAGGCGCTTTACAGGCGCTTTGCAGGTGCTATAACGCCTGTAAAGCGCCTCAGTGTGAACGGAGTCTTAGTGCAATAAAATTATTAAATACAAAAGTCCAAAAACCAGCAAGAAACTTGGTTGGAGATATTTGTTTGCGGAGGAAACCGCTCGTGTGTACATTTTCGTTGAGGCACCCCAGTGCTGAAGGAGGGGCACTGATGGAACAAACAAAGATGCTGTGGAGGCAACAGACATCCTCCTCATTAACTGATAATGTAATCAGTTGTTAGGATGCCAGTGTCTAGAAAATTGTAATGTTGCATGATGAAAACTGGTGGCTTTGTGTAACTAAAAGGCAGGCTTGAACCACCTGCTGGCTTGTATGCAATTTTTGATAATTTTTTATGCATTTTGCCAAGGCACTCCCTGCAGAAACCTCTAGGCACCCCAGGGTGCTAAATTTAGACCTATATGACTGAAAAGCCTACTTGCGGTGCTGGTAGGCAATGATGTTGTATACTATAGTTTGATGTTGTGTGTATAACCATAACTGATATGATATCTGTGGTGGCTAGTGTTGTCCATATACATTTAGATTAATCACTAAACAACTGGAGTTTCAGAATTCACAGTATTATGTATGTGTAAGAACATAAGACAGAAACTCAGATCTCCAGTCGCAAAGCCTACTAGAAATACAATTTGGGCCCGGATTCAGATACAATTGTGTATCTATCGGCGGGCATAACATATCTCAGATACATTACGCCGCCGTAACTTAGGGCGCAAGTTCCGTATTCAGAAAGAACTTGCGCCCTAAGTTACGGCGGCGTAGTGTAAATGTGTCGGTGTAAGCCCGCCTAATTCAAATGTGGATGATGTGGGCGTGTTTTATTTAAATTACTTGTGACCCCACGTATTTGACTTTTTTTACGAACGGCGCATGCGCCGTCCGTGAACGTTTCCAAGTGCGCATGCTCCAAATTACGCCGCAAACTGTCAATGCTTTCGACATGAACGTAACTTACGTACAGCCCTATTCGCGAACGACTTACGTAAACGACGTAAAATACGACGCTGTTCGTGTGTTTCCGACGTCCATACCTAACATGACTTACCCCTGCTTTATGAGGGGTAACTTTACGCCGGAAAAAGCCTTACGCAAACGACGTAAAAAAATGCGCCGGGCGGACGTACGTTTCTGAATCGGCGTATCTACCTAATTTGCATATTCAACGCGGAAGTCTAGGGAAGTGCCCCTAGCGGTCAGCGTAAATATTGCACCCTAAGATACGACGGCGTAGGAGACTTACGCCGCTCGTATCTAGGCAACATTGAGGCGTATCTGATTCTATGAATCAGACGCCGAGATGCGATGGCCCGCACTCAGAGTTACGACAGAGTATCTGGAGATACGCCGTCGTAACTGCTTTCTGAATCCGGGCCTTGGTGTTTAAGTAGATTTGCCATGGTTCCTTGATTTAGCATTAGAATATTATAATACATTAAAAAGCATGATAAATAAAATAGCAACGCTAAAAGCTGTTTTTGAGAAGCATGGCTCTATTTTGTAGCTTTAGATGCTACACAAATTTATTAATTTACTAAATCTTAAAATTTTTGTGCATAGAGCAGAATTACACCAATACAACGCCAGTGCAACTCAGCCAGTACACTTCAAGCTTCAATATTTACCCATCTTGATGAAGAGCACAACAGACGGATATTGCAGCGGTCCAGTGACCAGGGCAAGATACCATTTCATGTATACCAGGTGAGTTTGTCAAGGTGTGGCATGCATTATGTATGAAATCCAATGTGCTCATCTCTCTTTTTTACAGGAGGCCAATAGAGCAATGTCAGAATACCATAGACTGCGCCAGGAGCGGCTGCGTTCCCTAGCTTCAGGATATGTGCAATATATTTCCTGGAACACAGCTGAGAACCACTTACAAAGACAGTGTCTTACCAGACCACACATCATACCTGCCTTGTCCAAGATAAAAGTACTGAAACACCAGGTAGGATTGCTTAGCTTGTTCTAAGATATTAAAGTTCAACTTCAACTAACAATTATTTTTTATTTTATTTTATACTTTTTGGCAACGCTATAATATTTTTATTGCTATTCAGAGGCGGCTCTAGGCTTTGTGAGGCCTTAGACAAAACTTAGACATGAGGCCCCACTCACGCCCATAATGGGAAAAAGTATTACATTTTTAGCACATTTTTAGTCCTTGCATGAGGAGATTGGTCCCACACATCCGCAGGCATTCCCATCATTCTTCCCGATGCTGGGTTCTCCCCTTCCTCCGCCAGGCAAATTAGGCGGCCGCGAGGTCCCTTTGAGCGCGAGGCCTTAGGCGACCACCTAATTTGCCTCTGTTGCTATTGTGCTCCCATTGGGGAGATTTATTATCACTTTCGGATTGTCCAGGTGTCACAAGGACAGGAAGTGGTGGCATATAACTGACAGGGACAGAGGCATCAATAGAAGTAACAACAAAATTGTATACTGTATATATACTCAAGTATAAACATTGTGAATACAGTGCCAAAAATGTATAAAGTACAATATTAATTCCCATAAAAACAATACACAGAAATATCATCAGTGATTAAAAGTCTTTAAACAGTCTGGGGCAGATCCTCAAAGAAATTACGCGGCGTATCAAGAGATACGCCGCGTAATTTAAAATTTTGGACACCATTTACGTTCACGTTGAAAACAATGATGTCCTTGCAACGTCATTTGGAGCAATGCACCCTGGGAGTTTTTTCGGATGGCGCATGCGCAGTTCGTTTGGCGCGGGGACGCGCTTCATTTAAATGAAACACGCCCCCTACCCGCCCAATTTGAATTACGCGCCCTTACGCCGCGAGAGATACACTACGCCGCCGTAACTTACGGTGCAAATTCGTTGAGGATTCAAACCAAAGCCAAGTAAGTTACAGTGGCGTAGCGTATCATACATCTGCGCCGGGCGCAGTGTATGTATGTGGATATACCCCTCTGGGTTCAACTTCACAACTATATTTCCACCTTCGTGCTTTGTGTAGTATAAATAAATGAAAGGCTCTCTGGATTCTCATGACCCTTTATAACTAAGTGAGTCATTAAACGCTTTTCACAAATAAATGCATTTAGCAGGACATCAGAACTTTCCCTATCAGTCAGGGCTTATTGGTCCAGTATAAGTAGGGTTGCACATTTTTTTCCCACTCCTCTCCTATCTTACTTCAAATGCAGTCCCAGATTACCTCGAATGCCCCTCAGCTCGGACTGACATTAAAAAAACAAATAGCTTCATAGTGTAGTATGTACAAGATTCAAAATATCTAACGCAAGTAATATTACACTCACATAGCAATAGACAACAGCACCTTCCAAGAATCTCAACACTATAGATCGGGCATCAATAAATGGCGGACCGTGGGACAAATGCGGCCCGCGGCACTCTGCCATTTAGACCGTCACGGTACCATCATGTAGCAGCCTTTTCTTCCTCCTGCCGTCGTTCTGTAATCCTCACAGAGTCGGCAGCAGGAGGCGGAACAATTGTGGGTGGAGGGCAGAGCTGCCCAAGGTTATCAAACAGGCGATTGGCTGCTAGGACTGTCCTTCATCCTAGCAGCCAATCACCTGTTTGTTACCTCGGCCCTCCATCCAGAACTGTCCCGCCTCCCTCCCTGCACCCTGCAACTCCTCTCCTGCACCTAGCCAGACACGCTGTGCCTCCCTCCCTCCCTCCGATCTGTCTGTGTAAGGTAGGACAGTGAGGGGGTGAAGTTAAGAGCCAACAATTGAATGTGGGGGGAAGATGCCGAGCCTCAGGGCAGTTCACAAGACATTCAGATTATCGCCCTCTCCACCAGATAGGAAGGATGCACCATTAACTCCTTTCCTCCACTCCTTAAATTTTGGCCCCGGTACAACTCCTCTTTGGCTCAACAGTGAAGGACCGGCATTAGAAAATAAATATTATCAGTTGAAAAAAATTCTGGTGGGATCAATGGTATTTTAACAAATCAAAAGGTACCAAATAGGAAAGCGTATTGTTAGGATATACAGTACATATCCGTTAACACGCTAACCCCTAACCTAACTTTGAACATGAACTCTTAACCATAAAACTCTTAACTATAAAATTATTCCCAACTTAGGGCAGCTTCACACTGATCCACTGCACTTTGGCCACAATGTAGCGTACCCACGATTCATGTGTGTGTGTGTGTTCGCTTCACTTTTCCATTGTCTTCTCTTATGTCCTGTGGCTCTGGTGCACTTTCTGAATGCACACCAAAAGCCTTGCATGCAGAAAATGCACCAAAACCATGGGATGTAATAGGCAAGCAAGGCTAATCCACACAAAAGAACATGGGTATACTGCGCTGCGGCTAAAGTGCAGTAGATCAATGTGAAGCCGCCTGTGACCTTCCCTGAACCTTTAGGCCGCGTACACACGGTCGGACAAAACCGATGAGAATGGACCGACGTTCAGTTTCATCGGTCCAAACCGACCGTGTGTATAACCCATCGGTCTGTTTTCCTTCGGGTTCAAAATTTTAAAACATGCTTCAAAACCGAACCGATGGACCGCTGCCCGATCGGTCCAAACCGATGGTTAGTACAGAAAAGCATCGGTTCAAAACCCGCGCATGCTCAGAATCAAGTGCTTGGAAGCATTGAACTTCGTTTTTTCCAGCACGTCGTTGTGTTTTACGTCACCGCGTTCTGACCCGATCGGATTTTGAACTGATGGTGTGTACACACATCAGACCATCAGGCCACTTCAGCGGTGAACCGATGGAAATGGCCCGTCGGACCATTTTCATCGGTTTTGTCCGACCGTGTGTACGCGGCCTTACCTTAGTCAACCTCAAAAACAGAACTGTCAGGCTGATACATAGTTGTGAGATTAGCACTTATCATTGCTTGATGATTACAATCATTATATAGAACTGGTATTGTTGCCTAGCCATCACCCTAGATCAGCTCACCTTTACTTTGCTCATGCTCACATTTGACATTTTCTGCCCCTTTCTGGACTGAGGAAATATGTTAAAAACCTGCTAAAATCAGAACTTGGTGGTGATGACCATCTGTGTGGTAATTCTCTGCTATACGTTTGTTGACCATTTTGCTCCAATTTTGTGCTTTTACCTATTGCTGGCCACTGTGCTCCAGTTCTGTGCTTTGCTGTTTGATGATCACTGTGCTCCATTGTTTGGTGACCATTGGGCTCCAATTCTGTGCTATACTGTTTGGTGACCATTGTGCTCCAATTCTGTGCTTTGCTGTTTGATGACCACTGTGCTCCAATTCTGTGCTATACTGTTTTTTTTTATTTTTTTTATCCAACAAAGTTTATGATTAAATTTGCAGAGGTATAGGGCATACATATTCCCCCATACAATATGGGGAAAAAGGCATTGCATACAGACATTTCAATACAAGTCTGAAGTAGTAACCGACTGTCCATCCATATGACTTTTTTGGCCCAGATTCACAAAGCACTTGCGCCGACGTATCTCCAGATACGCCGCGTAAGTGCAAATATGCGCCGTCGTATCTATGCGCCGGACTCAGAAACTAAGATACGCCTGAAAATAGGCTTCATCCGACCGACGTAACTTGCCTACGCCGGCGTAGAGTGGGCGCATATTTACGCTTGGACGTATTTGGCGCTCCCATTGATTTTCTATTCACATATGCAAATGAGGGAGATACGCTGATTCACGAACGTCCGTCCGTCCGACGCAGTGCGCGTAAAGTCATACGTCCGGCATAAAGTTATGCCCCATAAAGGAGGTGTAACTCAGCAGCATCCATGCAAAGGGCTGCACCAGGGAACACAAGCCAACGTATTTTAAGTAGGACGTGAATATGACTAGGCGTAGGTTACGTCCACGCCGTAGGCAGTGATCCGACGTATCTTAGGCAGTTGTTCCGACGTGATTGTGAGCATGCGCACTGAGATGCGCCCATGGGATGGCGCATGCGCAGTTGGCGATTCGTATCTGTCTGGCGCTCGGCCCATCATTTGCATGGGCTCACGCCTCATTAGCATGGCTCACACCCACTTACGCCGACTTATGCCTTGGAAACCCAGCGCAGATTTGGGAGGAAGTGCTTTGTATAAGGAGGTACGCTACGGCGGCATAAATATGCGTCAGTGTCTGTGAATCCGGGCCATACTCTCCCCTTTATTAGAGCACACATAGCATTTCTTACCCGACATTGATTCCCAGTAACCTATCAACCACCAAGTCCACCGGGGCCAGTCCCGGTACATCCAACCATCTTGCCCATAGCTTCTCGAACTTGTGTGCACTACCCATATGCTGGTATATCAGTTTCTCCATTCTCAGTACTGTCCCAATATTGATAATCCATTCTTTCAAGGTCGGGGGGGCCTCATCCTTCCAGTGTGTGCTATACTGTTTGGTGACCACTGTGCTCCAATTCTGTGCTTTGCTGTTTGGTGACCACTGTGCTTCAATTCTGTGCTTTGCTGTTTGGTGAGTGACCACTGTGCTCCAATTCTGTGCTTTGCTGTTTGGTGAGTGACCGTTGTGCTCCAATTCTGTGCTTTGCTGTTTGGTGACCACTGTGCTCCAATTCTGTGATTTGCTGTTTGGTGGCCACTGCGGATCTGTGATATACATACAGTATGTTTGGTATCCATGTTCTAGGTTTTCCTCCGCTGGAAAAAAAAGAGAGAGCAGAGTCAAGAAGAGAAGCTGAATCTGTCTATATCCCTCCACCAGATATTACAGGGAGTTCAGGAGGACAGTGGAATTTTTCTAATAAAACCTGTGCTGTCATGGTCTGGAAGGTAAAAGAAAGTTATGCTGAAATATTAGATTACAACAATTTATAACATGTTCATAAATAATTATTTAAAAATGTTCTGTGTGGTATGGAGTTTTGCAAAAAGTAGTGAATTATTCAGGGAAGGGGGACTTTTTTTATTCTGTGTTGAAACCATTAGTTTCATTATAGTTTTCCCCTGAGTTTTTTTTTAATGTTCAGACGTGAACTTACTTGCATGGAATGTATAGGTGGTTTGATGAATATTATTATCAAAGATCAGGAATACAAGAATAACCATAATTTTTACAATGGTTATTAAAAAAAGCGCCAAAGTTTTGTTCTGGAATTCCTGTACTGAAGTGAATGTAAGTCTGACCCATCTTTAATTACTGAATCTGCACTGTTTGTGATTTTAAATTAATTACTTGATGTTAATGTTCCATCAAACAGTTTATATTTTTATTTGTAGATCATCAATGCAGAAGGGTCACTCGCAAATTCGGTCACATTATAGACATCCTCAAAGGAGTAGGTTCCCACCCCTTGACCAGGTAACAACAACAAAGTTTATATTTTTTAATTATTTAATTAAATAATAGATGGTGGTATTGCAACATATAATCTTTCATATGTGATTTATCATTTACCCTTGTAAACCAATGTGTGAGCAAGGGATGTGTGGATTGTTTCCAGAAACAGGGGATGCAGGTTGCATTAGGAAGGTCCTGTAAATCAATAAAGATTGTTTTGAGAAGATGACTGTATGCACTTAATAATAATCCATTCAAAAACTGATAAGGTGATATGAGTTGCTATCACTAAAATGTGTTATTGCATCACAAAACTCATAAATCAGAAAATACCAAACAATATAATGCAGCTTTTATATTGGAAATCAAATAGTGCCCGTATACCACAATGCATATAAAATACATGTGTTAATATATAACGTGTTACTATCCACAATATAGTGCAACAATCAAAATATAAATAAAAAAGATGCACAACCACCATAAGCATGTAAAAAACACATGCGTAATCATAAACTGTGTTTCTGCCCACTCAACAATATCTGAAATCAAAAATAATAAAGTATCCAAAAATTATTTAGAAATGTGCGTAATTAAGCCATTCAATGTAATATATGAAGTCCTTTGTGTTTATAAAATAGCAGTCTTCATAGTGTCTTGTAATAATCGTTCCGTGCAAAGTGCAGATCACAACCACCATTGTGCACAACAGGTGTGCCCCCACCTTAAATGGTGGACCCCACTAATCATATGACAGGAGGTCAAACAGCTCTTGGGTTTAAAAAGGGAAGCTCTCCAGATTTTCTTTTTAGGCTCCTTACATCCACTATTTCTCCAAGTGATCTCTGTGTTCCGACATTTAGGCCTTGTTCACACCATGGTGCAGAGACTACAGTTTTTCTGCATGGTTCTGTATGTGCCCTGCTCACACCACAACGTGTAGATTTTTTCTGCACGGGAATCTGCAACATTTATAAAGTTTTCTGCAAAGGAAAAAAACTGACATGACATTAACATTGGTGTGAACAGGGCACATAACTGACACACATGGAAACTGATGTCAACGTTGAAGGAAACTGATGTGAAACTGATATAAACTCATATGACGGAAACCGCTTGGGCCCCCTGACTAGGTGCTTTTGTACGCCACACAGTGCCTCCTGTCCTCCAAACCATTCCGAGCAGATCGAGATCTTTTATTGAAACTCAGACAGATACTTTATACCCTAAAAGAGGACAATCCCCCTCCTGATTATATTACTCCAAAAATACAAACTGTACACAGGAATATAATTACCATAGCTAAACAACAACCAACATATACTATAAACATTAAGTTAATTAAACAACTATATATAAACAGCGCTGGCAGAAAATATATTAATCTGAACAGTTCAATGACATAATAGCTAATGCCATGTACATTTACATTTATAGGCCCAGATTCTCAAAGGCGTTACGACGGCGCAACACCATTTGCACCGTCGTAACTCCTCATCTGGCCCCGGGTATCTATGCGACTGATTCTTAGAATCAGTTACGCATAGATACCCATTAGATCTGATAGGCGTAAGGCTCTTACGCTGTCAGATCTTAAAAGCAATTTTTTTCCCGCCGCTAGGTGTCGCATCGTCGTTTTCCCCGTCGTCTATGCAAATGAGGTAATTACGCGAGATTCCCGAACATACGCGCGGTCGACGCTGAGAATTTACGTTGTTTCCGTAGCGTACGCGACGCGTAAGGTTGCCCCTGCTATTGGGAGGGGCAACCAATGTTAAGTATGGCCGTCGTTCCCGTGTCGAATTTAAAAAAAATTACGTTGTTTGCGTAAGACGTCCATGAATGGCGCTGGACGCCATTTCCGTAAACGTCTAAGCAAATGACGTCGGGGCGACGTCATTTAGCGCAATGCACGTCGGGTAAATTTACCCGACGGAGCATGCGCAGTACGCTCGGCGCGGGAGCGCGCCTAATTTAAATGGTGCCCGCTCCATTTGAATTGGGCGGGCTTGCGCCGAGCGATTTAACGATACACCGCCGCAAGTTTACAGGTAAGTGTTCTGAGAATCAGGCTGTAAACCTGTAAACCTGCGGCGGTGTAACGTAAATCACATACGTTACGCTGCCCAGGAGCAACGTAAATGTATGAGAATCTGGGCCATAGTGTAGCTAAGGAGGTGTACATAATAGTAATATTTGCCTTTTTGATTGTCATTGTGTGTAAGTACAAGTTTGTTCTTCATTACCAGGATGGTATTTTGTGCTGTGGGAAAGTCCCACCATCAATGCCCAAGGAGTGGAAAACCATGAACACTGATTCAGAAATACAACCAGTAGTCGTCACCCCCAAACTCCTGGAGATGGATGTGCGCAGATATTTGTGCAAGGAATGCAGGTGAGTGGTCAAGGTCAAAAACCTAATGTTATAATATGTCATTTAAATAGCAGAGCAAAGTTTCAGTCTACTTGAATATAAATATGCATGGAACTGTGCATGGGACTATAGTTATTTGCAAATGTAGGTCTACAGCCTAATGGGAAAAGGCCTTGCTTATTACATTGTAGATCTGCTAGTGATTGTTAGGAGGTTAATATTGCAGAATAACCTAGTAACAAAACTATAAACAGAATGGTGTCCTTTACCTACTATTGCTTTATATGTCCTAATTTCTTTTCTACGTTTTTTACAGTTTGGGGTCTCCTAAATTTCTGTAAACATGAAGGGCCAGATCCATCTATTGATACGCCGCGTAACTGCTCGGTTGCTCCGGCGTATCTTTGTTTTGTATCCACAAAACAAGATACGCCTGAAGCAGGGCTAGATCCAACTGGCGTACGTCTTAGTACGCTGTCGGATCTAAGGTGCATATTTACGCTGGCCGCTAGGTGGCGTTTCCGTCGATTTCCTCGTCAAGTATGCAAATTAGCTAGATACGGCGATCCAGGAACGTACGTCCGGCCGGCGCATTTTTTTACGTTGTTTCCGTAAGGCTTTTTTCGGCGTATAGTTACCCCTGCTATATGAGGCGTATCCTATGTTAAGTATGGACGTCGTTCCCGCGTCGAATTTTTACAATTTTACGTCGTTTGCGTAAGTCGTTCCCGAATAGGGCTTTGCGTAGAATGCCGTTCATGTCGTAAGCATTGGCTTGTTGCGGGTTAATTTCGAGCATGCGCACTGGGATACCCCCACGGACGGTGAATGCGCCGTTCAGAAAAAACGTCATTTACGTCGGGTCACGAAGTATTACCATAAAACACGCCCCCATCTCATCCATTTGAATTGCGCGCCCTTACGCCGACACAGTTACACTACGCCACCGTAACTTACGGCGCAAATTCTTTGAGAATACGGGAAATACGCTGTAAGTTACGGCGGCGTAGTGTATCTGAGATACACTACGCTGGCCGTATAGAAGCGCTGCGCTTCGTGGATCTGGCCCGAAGTACTTGCTTGTATTTACCAATGAATTACATTTTTTGTTCTCTGCCAAAATGGGGTAAGAAACCTGATTGGTCAGTATAAAGTAAAATGTTCTTCAATTTTGAGGCACACCTTTTTCTCCTTATTTTATGAACAGATCCTTTTGGTTTACACAGAACAACTGAATGCTTATGACACATGTTTGCTTCTGGAATAACACATATTTGTATTTTGCAGTGTGTCCCGGATATGCAGCTCTCCAGCTGGATTACTCCTCAGAACTCTCCCACTTCAAAAATTTGTCAGCTTTAAGCAGACCTCTTCATTACCAGCAATGTGACTTGTGGACATTCAAGTGTGTGTGTGTGTGTTTTTTCTTCAGAATATTTGTATAACAAATCCACACAAAAGGGTGTAACAACAATCAACAATCTGTTATTTATTGTGGGAAAACGACTTAAAAACCCCAAAACTAATATAGAATACATTGCATCTTACCAGTCCTTAAATGTGGTGGCCAGGGCTGCTTATAGAAATCACGGGGCCCCGTACAACCTACCTGACAGGGCCCCGTGTACAAATTTCCAAACAGAAATCCCCCCTCCTAGCACAACCCCCTCTAAATTACCCCACTGCCCCCCCCAATCTCTCCTCCCAGCACATATCCCCCCATTCTTCCTCCTCACACATATCACACTCCCCAAATCCCCATTACATTTGCCAATGCCAACACAGCCAGAAAGAGGTTTTGTTCTCCCCTCCTGTCAGAAGAGTGCTGGTCTTTATAGTACATGAGACCGGATCGTTCTTACTGTAGATTGCATTGCACTGTACACACACACAGCGCCCCCATCTCCTCCAAAGGCTGCTTAGTGCTCACCTCCAGGGGCGGACTGACAACTCATGGGGCCCCCGGGCAATAGAAGATTATGGGGCCCCTCTGGCTTACAGATGGCCACCACGCCAGGAGGTAGTGCAGAGGCGGGCAGCTAAAATCTTGGGATATTTACATTAAAAGCATGTCATTTTCGGACATATCAGGGACAGATCTAAAAAAACCACAGATTTTTACATACTGTCCCTGGTTTTACTGAGCCTGGCAACCCGGATGGGGCCCCCTAGTGGCATGGGGCCCTCGGGCAGTGCCCGAGTGACTCAATGGTCAGTCCGCCCCTGCTCACCTCCCAGCAGAAACAAATGTGGAAGGGGGTGGTGTGTGTACAGTGCCATGCGATCTACAGTAAGAGCGATCCGGTCTCATGTAGATATTGAAGCCGCCCCCCCCCCCCCCCAAGCACACACCTGTGTAATTTTTAGCTGCCTGGTCCCAAGGATTCACTTCTTCCCTGATGGCTGCTGCTGCCTGGACTTAAGGCAGGCTGTTGATATCCTCTGCTGCCGCTGCTCGCCTGAGTCTCCTTACTGCTACTTCTCAAGTCACGCGGAGAGACTCAGAGTCAGAGGCAGGAAGGAATCACTCCGCAGCACCAGACTACGCGCTGGCCGGGACTTGAGCCAGCAGGAGGAGCGGCGCGGACGAGGAATTCGTCCCCTCCCAAAATACACAAAATATTTCTGCAGCCACCTAAGACTTCAATTAGCGAACATAAAAAATAAAAAAACGTAAAATATAAACAGGGCGAGGGGTTGGTAGGCGGCTTGGCAGATCGACGTTAAGGGACATGGCTGGATGATTTTTTTTTTTACATTAAATTACTCATCTGATCAGGTTCCCGGGCCCCCCTGCTGGCCGGGCCCGGTACAACAGGGCCAGTTGTACTGGCCTATCAGCAGCCCTGGTGGTGGCTGCATTGATTTTCTTTTTAAGGCCCCTTTTACATGTACGGATCCCGTGAGGATCCGTACATGTCTCATCCGCTTACTCAGCGGGGATCACCCTGTTGATCCCCGCTGAGCTGGCAGATGACAGGGCGGTCCCTGCACATCGTGCAGGGACCGCCCTGTCAGATCTCCGCTCTCTCCTATGGGGGGATCGGATGAACACGGACGTCTGTTAGTGTTCACCCGATCCGCTCTGCAGACGGATGAAAAAATAGGATAAACAGATTTCTGGAGTTAAAAGACTTTTTACTTTATTCGTGCATTTTATGTGTGTGATTTTCACTTTCATGTTTTAATGCACATGATTCATAGTGGATGTTTTCATTTATTATTTACTTAACCACTTCAATACCAGGCACTTACACCCCCTTCCTGCCAAAGCCAATTTTCATCACTGTTGCAATTTGAATGACAATTGCGTGGTCATGCTACACTGTACCCAAACAAGTTTTTTTTATAATTTTGTTCCCACAAATAGAGATTTCTTTTGGTGGTATTTGATCACTGCTGCGGTTTTTATTTTTTGCACACAACTTTGCCCTGTGGATGTTTTGACAGTGCCTGGTGGCACCCATACTTGATTGTTTGCTTCAGTTGCACTACCAGGGACTGAAATGTTCCAGGAAAGCTCTTTTCATGCTGAGCTAATCAAAATGACCACAGCTGCTCATAGTTGAAAGTGAAATGGCTTTGTGTGCCATTGAGAAGGTGATTACCTAAACCAGACTGAGTTTACAAGTTATTTTTAGGAGGGGAGGGGGTGATCCTTTTTCCAACGCCAAATGTTGGTGTTACATCCTTCACTTGGATGTTATAAGTTGCGCTGAGTAAATTCAGTTTGATAAAACAGAAACTTTGTCTGTCTTAATTTCAGGCTGCAAAGCAACACCAAAGCACTGTCAATCCCACACACCCCAAATTAAAAGCACAGCGTAGGGTGAGCATGTGTATGTGAACATCAATTGCGCCGCACATGTGAGGTATCATTGTGAACGTCAGAGTGAGAGCAATAATTCTAGGGCCTTTTAGAGCATTGCCTATGGAACATTTTGGGTACTGTCGTTTTTTGTGATTCCGCAGGTGTGTTCAATTTTAGGACTTGACATGTTTGGTATCTATTTTACTCGATGCAACCCCAATTTAATAAGTTTGTGTGTACTATATTCCTTTTAGTATATTTTTCTCCTGAAAATTTGCATTTGACAAATAACTAAACGAGGATGGTGCTAAAACTGCCCTAACTAAAAAGAGCACCGCTCAGCGCTCAGGACAAAGCAATATAGATAATATAACAATATGATGTGGTTACTAGAACATAAAGCAGCTGCTTAACGTGGAGGTTCCCCCTAAAAAAAAATTCTAACAATACATTGAGAAGACTGATTACACTGCGGGTATGCTGGGGTTTTTTTTTTTTTTT
Organism: Rana temporaria; assembly: GCF_905171775.1. Taxonomy (NCBI): domain Eukaryota; kingdom Metazoa; phylum Chordata; class Amphibia; order Anura; family Ranidae; genus Rana; species Rana temporaria. The sequence continues at coordinate 89,324,757 of NC_053491.1, forward strand.
CGTACATACCTCGTTATCGCCGTTTCATCCCTCGGCTTCCGGGTATGATTCTTGCTGGACTGGGCATTCCTAGTTGATTGACGTTCCTCCGACCGGCGCATACTGCGCGTCACGACTTTCCGACAGAAGCCGAACGTCAATGTGCAGGCGCCGTATAGAGTCGGCTCTATACGGCGCCTGCGCAGCGACGTTCGGCTTCTTTCAGAAAGTCGTGACGTCAAGTATGCGTCGGTCGGAGGAACGTCAACCAACTAGGAACTCCCAGACCCGAAAGAATCATACCCAGAAGCCGAGGGATGAAACGGCGATATCGAGGTATGTATGAAAAAAAAAAAAAACAGCATACCCGCAGTGTAATCAGTCTTCTCAATGTATTGTTAGAATTTTTTTTTAGGGGGAACCTCCACTTTAAAAACCAGTAAAAATGAATAAAACAGTATTATTAAAACTCCCAAAGTCCCAGAGTTCAAAATAGCACTGTAGCAGTGCTCCAATCAAACACCCGTTTGAAATATATGTGTTGCATATAGGAAACAGTAGTAATGCAGGAGAGGATGGATGTGGTTATTCGTCAATCTGTGCACAGTGCTCCTTTCACCAAGAGATGTTCACCACGTGGGGGGGGGGACGGGGACTCCCCTTTAGGGGATGCACTCACCAGAAGTAAGGATTAGATGAACATAAAACCAATCATAACCATCTGTGGTTAGTACTGCACTGTCCATCAATTATCCTTTCTTGGTATATGGTCATTTTTTCCCTGTTGCTCTATCTGCAGTCCCTGGCAACAAACAGAAGCAAACAAAATCCAGACCTTGGCAAGTAAAGTGCCTGGATGGTCACAGCAATCCTCTTCGTAGGCTGCTGGGAACGCTGCTGAATGATTATGTGTTAGATGTGTCAGGACATGATTGGCTCGATTTGGCTTTTTTTTGCTATGCACGCTCTTATTTCCAGATAATAGCTGATTAAAAGCCCCTCTTATTTCCCTGGCAGCCTAACTGACCCTAATAAACGCTGTGTGCTTTCATCAAACTGACTTATAACTACGTAAATATTGAGTGAGAAAAATAAATTGCAACTACCACCATTTTATTTTACAGGGTCTCTCCTTTCAGAAAATATATACTTCCTTGGGAGGGGGTGGATAGTACAGTCATTTCTAGCAAAAAAAGTGTGCAAAAAATAAAAAAATTACCCAGGCAAGAAGTGATAATTGTTGCTCATATACAATCATTAATATTACATAATTATTCTGACACTATGAGCTCATCTGACTGAGCTCTGAACTGGAAGAATGGAAGTTGGGCGGAGGTCTGTGAAAGCCCCGGGTACATGCTGTTCCCCATACCGACCGCACGTGGCCGCTGTCGTTCATTTGTTTTGGGTTTATTTTTTTTCTTCTCGGTGACGTCAGTCCGGCGCCGCCCCCTGTCCGCTACTCACCGGAGTTCCTGTGTAATCTTCCCGCTTCCGGCTGCTAGAGTGATGGCGGATGAAAGTGGAGCGGCGCAGCGGGATCCCCCGGAACTAGATGAGGATGAGGAGGCTGCGGGCACTGACAGCGACACCGAGGGGGAGGATATCTTCACCGGCGCTGTGAGTAGAGCAGGTGACAGGGAATGTGAGGGTCCTATGACAGGGCTGGGCTCAGTCCCTCCCTGACAGGCAGAGGAGTGTACAGGACTGACATATGGGAGTCATACAGGACAGCCCTGGCGTGTCCTCACTATAGTGTACAATACTGGGGAAGGGGTTATCAGAACAGCTGTGCATGACGACCAATCGGCTTCTAGCTTCAGCTTGTTCAGTGAGGTTTTCCAATGAAAGCTAGAAGGTGATTGGTTGCCATGCACGGCTGTTGCAGTATTGATGAGTGCTGTATTCTGATTATAGAAGGTGTGCAGGCTGACCGGTGTAAATAAAGGACAATGTCAGTGTCCCCGTACTATGATTGTACACATGTGACACCCACAATGCATCAGATTCTGGTTGTGGGGGACACATATTAGGCAGCTTGATTGTTTCTGCATTTGAGATCAGTTATAGGGCTCCTTCACATGAGGAGTGGTAAAACCATGTGGTGAGCCATGTTTTTTACCGCCAGACCCCCCTGTTGGCTGCAGTATCTCATGGTGTACACATGGCATGACCACGATGCTTTGCTGCATCGATTAGGCCCACTGTCACTTTTTGTTGGCATAGCACCTGCCCATTCCAACCTTTTCAAGTAACTGTGACCACTCTGCAAGCAACCAAAACCATGGGCAATGCACGCGTGCTAAAGTGGGTTCAATGGGTTAAAGGAGTTAAAAAGGGGAAAAAAATGTTTTGCCTAAAATTAATGTCTGCAAGGTAGAGAGACAGAATAGTGTAATGATTCTGCTAAAAAACAAGTAAATACCTATTAAATTCCTTCATCTATATCACCTCCGGCGTTCTAGTTTCTGTTCTCTCATTCACTTCCTGGTTTGCGGCGCTCGTTCGGGTAAGAACTACATTTCCCAGTATGCATTGCGACACGCCCAGTAATTCACACCTCCTTAACCACTTCCATACAGGGCACTTATACACCTTCCCGCCCAGACCAATTTTTAGCTTTCAGCGCTGTTGCACTTTGAATGACAATTGCGCGGTCATGCTACACTGTACCCAAACTAAATTTTTATCATTTTGTTCCCACAAATAGAGCTAGAGATAGGCGGCACGGATAGGCGGCATGGATGGGCACTGATAGGCTGCATGGATGGGCACTGATAGGTGGCATGGATGGGCATAGATGGGCACTATTGCATGTGTTGTACTAATGGATGCCAATCAGTGATGCCCATTGTGGGCACTGATTGGCATCATTGCGGCACTGATTGCCGTCCATTTTTTGTGTCCTCATCCCTGGTGATCTAGAGTGGCATCCTCTTTTTTCTTTTCTTTTTTTTTTCTGGTGGTCTATATGGCCATCCCTGGTGGTCCAGTGGGCATCCTCGGGGGCTGTGCTGATGATCGATCAGCACAAACCCCCCCCTGTCACATGAGCAGCCGATCGGCTCTCCTCTACTCGCGTCTGACAGACACGTGAACAGCCGTGATTGGACACGGCTGATCACGTGGTAAAGAGTCTCCGTGAGAGACTCTTTACCTTGATCGGTGTTGCGGGGTGTCAGACTGACACCCCGCAACAACGATCGCCGCGATGCGCGCCCCCGAATCCTGAGGACGTCATATGATGTCCAGTCAGGATTCTACAACCACTTTGCAGACGTCAATATGTCATTGGCGGGCAGCAAGTGGTTAAAGTCTCTAACACGTAGAGAGCGTCCTGCCGCACAGATGTAGTTCCCAGGAGGGGGCGATCACGTCACTGACCACCGCAGTAAAGCCTCCCTTCACGGTGGTGAGTGACAATCAGACAAGCAGGAAGTGAACAGAACAGAGAAGAAATAGAGCAACTTCTGAGCAAAAACAAACAATGAGGAAGTGAAAAGAGGAATGTCTGCAGGTAAAGGATGCTTATTATGAAACATTTTTTTTCCTTTTACAACCTCTTTATGTGGAGCTCTCAATGCTCAGCAGCCTGCCTCTGACACCCCCAGTCATGGCCCAGACATGCTGATTGGTCCGTTGATCAACACAGAGCTCTATACAGAGCTAAAAGCAAAGCAGGGATGAGAAACTGAGATCTCTTGGTAAAAACAACACACAGTACACACATTGGTAGTAGGGCTGGGAAAAAATCGTTTTGAATCGAATTGCGACATCAAATCGATTCCGATTTTCAGAAAATCGATTTCCAATTTTTTGTTTTGTTTTTCCCCAGGACCGGCGCTGACACCGCACCGATCCTGAGGACCCGCAGGCAGGAGTTTTTAGGCAAGTCCGCGAGGCAGGAAGTCACGGCCTTGCCTAAAAACTCCTCAGGACCGGCGCGGTGTCCATCTAAATAAAATAAATAAAAAAAACTCGATTTGAATTTTAAATTGCATTTTTTATATATATATATATATATATATATATATATATATATATATATATATATATATATATTCAGTTTTTTTGGGAGGGAAAAAATTGCCCAGCTCTAATTATCCTCTTCCCAGCCATTACAGTCACAGTATGTATTCTTACCACTGTATTAATGTCACAGGTGATGTCGGTGACAACACCCCCCCCCCCAGCGCCACTTAGTGTCAGATTGTCCACCGCACTATTGCAATCACCGCCATTGCTAGTCCTGTATGTGTATAATATAGTTTGTAGGCGCTATAACTTTGATGCAAATCAATATACACTTATTGATTATTTTTTTTACAATAGACTTGTAAAGCAGAATCCATTTTGGCCAAAATTTATCAAGAAATTAGATTAAAAAAAAATGTTTGATAGCAGAAAGTAAAAATGTTATTTGCAAAATGTTCGTTCTTTTTTGTTTATAGCGCAAAAAAAAAAAAAAACCCCAGTGGTGATCAAATACCACCAAAAGAAAGCTTTATGTTGGGTACAGTATCGCATGATCACGCAATTACCAGTTATAGTGCAATGCTTACAAGGACACCTATATACATAGAGGCTGTCCAAAAAATATGACACAGTATGGACTAAGTGGTTGACAGAATCCTCTACCGCCGATTAGGATGCTTTCCCACCACTTGACTGCCACCCCTGAGGATCCAATCGTTCCCTTTACAGCATAATGTCTCATGCGAGTTGTGTCAATACCGGTTTACCCTTGGAGGGTGAGCCCTGCCAGCTAACTGTTGATGGTCACCCCAGGATATCTGTAGAATGTTTGACATTTTTTATGCTACTGGGGCCAGGTATTGGCTTTGCTGATGTACATTTGTGTTTATTATGGAAAAAATATATACAGTGCCTTGCGAAAGTATTCGGCCCCCTTGAACTTTGCGACCTTTTGCCACATTTCAGGCTTCAAACATAAAGATATAAAACTGTAATTTTTTTTTGAAGAATCAACAAGTGGGACACAATCATGAAGTGGAATGAAATTTATTGGATATTTCAAACTTTTTTAACAAATAAAAAACCAAAAAATTGGGCGTGCAAAATTATTCAGCCCCCTTAAGTTAATACTTTGTAGCGCCACCTTTTGCTGCGATTACAGCTGCAAGTCGCTTGGGGTATGTCTCCATCAGTTTTGCACATCGAGAGACTGAAATTTTTGCCCATTCCTCCTTGCAAAACCGCTCGAGGTCAGTGAGGTTGGATGGAGAGCGTTTGTGAACAGCAGTTTTCAGTTCTTTCCACAGATTCTCGATTGGATTCAGGTCTGGACTTTGACTTGGCCATTCTAACACCTGGATATGTTTATTTGTGAACCATTCCATTGTAGATTTTGCTTTATGTTTTGGATCATTGTCTTGTTGGAAGACAAATCTCCGTCCCAGTCTCAGGTCTTTTGCAGACTCCATCAGGTTTTCTTCCAGAATGGTCCTGTATTTGGCTCTATCCATCTTCCCATCAATTTTAACCATCTTCCCTGCCCCTGCTGAAGAAAAGCAGCCCAAACCATGATGCTGCCACCACCATGTTTCACAGTGGGGATGGTGTGTTCAGGGTGATGAGCTGTGTTGCTTTTACGCCAAACATAAAGTTTTGCATTGTTGCCAAAAAGTTCGATTTTGGTTTCATCTGACCAGAGCACCTTCTTCCACATGTTTGGTGTGTCTCCCAGGTGGCTTGGGCAAACTTTAAACAACACTTTTTATGGATATCTTTAAGAAATGGCTTTCTTCTTGCCACTCTTCCATAAAGGCCAGATTTGTGCAGTATACGACTGATTGTTGTCCTATGGACAGAGTCTTCCACCTCAGCTGTAGATCTCTGCAGTTCATTCAGAGTGATCATGGGCCTCTTGGCTGCATCTCTGATCAGTCTTCTCCTTGTATGAGCTGAAAGTTTAGAGGGACGGCCAGGTCTTCGTAGATTTGCAGTGGTCTGATACTCCTTCCATTTCAATATTATCGCTTGCACAGTGCTCCTTGGGATGTTTAATGCTTGGGAAATCTTTTTGTATCCAAATCCGGCTTTAAACTTCTTCACAACAGTATCTCGGACCTGCCTGGTGTGTTCCTTGTTCTTCATGATGCTCTCTGCACTTTAAACGGACCTCTGAGACTATCACAGTGCAGGTGCATTTATACGGAAACTTGATTACACACAGGTGGATTCTATTTATCATCATTAGTCATTTAGGTCAACATTGGATCATTCAGAGATCCTCACTGAACTTCTGGAGAGAGTTTGCTGCACTGAAAGTAAAGGGGCTAAATAATTTTGCACGCCCAATTTTTCAGTTTTTTATTTGTTAAAGTTTGAAATATCCAATAAATTTCGTTCCACTTCATGATTGTGTCCCACTTGTTGATTCTTCCAAAAAAATTACAGTTTTATATCTTTATGTTTGAAGCCTGAAATGTGGCAAAAGGTCGCAAAGCTCAAGGGGGCCGAATACTTTCGCAAGGCACTGTATATATTAGCGTAGTGCCGAATGGGAAAAAATGGCTTGGTCATGAAGGGGCTAAAATCTTCTGGAGCTCGAGTGGTTAACAAGCATTTAACCTTTAAAGGAGTCAACTGCAAGTGTTTTTTTATGTAATTTGCAGATTTGTCCTTTGCTTTGCCCAGTCTGGCCTTGAGGGTTCAACTGTCTCAGTTTTTTTTCAGTCAGTTTTCTGGATTATTCCCGAGGAGAAGGAAAAAGCCATAAGTGGGGTGCAAACTCCCCTCTGAGACGGAAATCATGCACTGTTATTGGGAGCAGCAGGGTGACCTTTCCATGTCACTTGACCTATAACTAAATCAGGTTTGGGTGAACTGGCCCTTTAAGTAAATGTGCATCTCTGTGAAGATGTAATTACTGTCAGGCATGGCTTTTTTTCAGGGGGAACTTGGGGAACTCAGTTCCACCACCTCTGGCTCAGACCCCCTTGGTGCCTGCTCACCACAATCACTTGTAAACACAGAAGTCTGGTTTCTGTGTTTACAAGTGACAGCTCGGCACTCTGTGTGTAACCCCCCCTGAACTCTGCACTCTGTATGTAATGCAATCCTGGTATTTAATGCCCCTTTAAGACCCTTCTACTGTTTGTGAAATCTTAACGGGGTCGTGGTTGAGTTCCTGCACCTATTTTCTGAGAAAAAAATCTCTGCTGTCAGGGATATGAAATTAGTAATTCCATTGTTGGAAGTGACGACTAGGGACTGCCTGAAGCCAATCCAATTGTATTGTCGCCATCTGTACAACTGTTTATATTACTAACAAGTTACATGGTTAAAGAATTTCTTCATAAGCTGAACTTTCGCAATACTACAAAGCATTTGCTGATGCGAGCCGTTTAGTGGGATGCAGGAATTATCAAACAAGTCAGACATTCTTCATTGGAAAACAATAGTCAGCTTTTTCTGACCTCACAGACCACCTCCCCCACCCAGCATCGAAAGCACATGACTAAAACATCCCATATATGATGCTGTGTGCTGTAACTCCAAAAAAGATCCAGTTCACCCCCGGTGACTTCTAAATCTGAGGGGCTATGGATATCCTATTTATGCCTGAGGTACATATTATTAACCATGGTACAGTTACTAAAAATATATTTCTAGTAAATGTATATATGTGCCAAGATATGGCTGAGTCTTCTAATGTTACAAATGTGTACTGTTAGATAAAATATCTTCACTGGCGTCCTCTGCAAATATGACCTCCATTTCTTATCCAGAGCCTAACATGTGAGGTCACCAGCCGCATTTGGCCTTCACATGCTTCATCAGTAGGAGCAACATAGAAAAGTAACTGTTATCATTTGTTGCTTTTTATTGCTGAAACCTAAGCTGATGTCCAGCTTAGTTAAACAAAGCAGAACAAAGTCCTGGCGCACACCAGTGCGACTTGTCATGCGTCTTGACTGATTAAAGTCGCATCACAGGTCGCACCCCATTTGCTTCAAAGGAACTATTTAAATTGCTGAGACTTAGAATAAGGTTCCTGCACTATTTCTGTGCGACTTGCCTACTGTGCACTTTTACCCCCTTCCTGCCTGCACCAATTTTCAGCGCTGTCACGCTTTCAAAAACAATTGCGTGGCCACGCAACATTGTACCCATATGATTTTTTTTTTTTTTTTTGCACAAATGGAGCTTTCTTTCAGTGGTATTTAACCACTTTCCGCCCGGTCAATAGTAAATTGACGTCTGGGAAGTGGTTTCGTTATCCTGACTGGACGTCTATTGATGTCCTGTAGGATAACAGCCGCCGCACGCCCGAGGGTGTGCACATCACGGCGATCGTTGGTGCGGTGTGTCAGTCTGACACACTGCTACATCGATCTCAGTAAAGAGCCTCCGGCTGATCACATGGTAAACAGGAAGAGCAGCTGATCGGCTTTTCCTCACTCGCGTCTGACAGACGCGAGTAGAGGAGAGCCGATCGGCTGCTCTCCTGACAGGGGGGGTACGTGCTGATAGTTTATCAGTGCAGGACCCCCCTCGGATCACAGGACCACCAGCATGCCGCCCAGGACCACCAGGGATGGGCATCCACACTGGACCACCAGGTATGCCCCCTAGACCACCATGGAATGCCAATCTGTGCCAAGGCAGCTGCCAATCAATGCCCAGGCAGCTGCCAACCAGTGGCAGTGCCCACCCAAAATCTCTGCCAGTGCCACCAGGGATACCCATCAGTGCTGGATATCAGTGCCATGTATCGATGCCCAGCAGTGCTGCCTATCAGTGTGCCTATTGATGCCACCCATATGTACCCACCATTGCAGCCCATCAGTGCCCACCACCAGTGCCACCCATGAGTGCCGTCTACCAATGCCCATCAGTGCTGCATATCAGTGCCATCCAATAGTGCCGCCTACCAGTGCCCATCAGTGTCGCATATCAGTGCCCATCGTCGGTGCCACCTCATTGGCGTCTGCCTTATCAGTGCCCATCAGTGAAGGAGAAAACGTACTTATTTACAACATTTTATAACAGAAAAAAAGGTATTTTTTTCAAAATTTTCGGTCTTTTTTTATTTGTATAGCAAAAATTAAAAACCCCAGAGGCGATCAAATACCACCAAAAGAAAGCTCTATTTGTGGGAACAAAATTATAAAAATGTTTGGGTACAGTGTAACATGACCGCACAATTGTCATTTAAACAGCGACAGCGCAGAAAGTTGAAAATTGGCTTGGGCAGGAAGGGGCGTAAGTGCCTGGTATTGAAGCGGTTGCTTAATACATGAAAACAAACCAAAAATTTGGAGGAAAAAAAACGTTTTTCATAGTTCAAAAATTTTGCAAATGGATAACTAATTTTTGTCCTTCACGGGTGGACGCTGAGAGGCTGCACCAGTGGGCGCTGATGGGACTGCACTGGTAATCGGGACTCTGATAATCAGTGTAGATGTCCCTTCACCGGCTCTCCTCTCCTCATTGTCGGCGTGAGGAAAGGTATGCCGATAACTGGCATTGTGATTAGACACAACAGATTGTATGGCAATTAGCCACTGTGCTTGGTTCTTAACCTCAATCTGATTTTAGTTTTGTCCTAAGGACATGGTGATCCGAGTGTGCCGTGCACGTGGGGAAGTGTGATCAGGAGAGGAAATTGCACTGATAATTGACTTTGAAGTCGCACTGGTGTGAATCGGTGTTCATTTTGTCAAATAAAAACTTTTCGGCAATTTTTGTCAGTGCCTTTTTTACTGTGACAAAAGCTAAAGGAAAAGTACACCACATTTTCGTCCACTGATTAAAACTATGACGAAAATCAATTCCATTTTAGTTAAACGAAAATGTGAGGGAGGGACGTTTGCCCTTGTGAACTTCCTGTTTCCATGAAGCTCCACCGGTGTAGAGCCCGTGAGTGCTTCCGGTCCCAGCAAGTGAGTCCGTAGTGTACTACTTAGCTGTTGGCACTGCAGCATTACAGGCCTCCTCAGACAACTGTCCAGAGCAGCACTGTGCATTACAGGCCTCATGACAAGAGTGCCACTCACGACTGTTCACAGCAGAGCACTGTGAGTGTGTACATTGCAAGCCTCCCCTCAGACTACCGTACAGACCACTCTGTACATTACAGGCCTCCTTTGACCATCGGCATCCAGAGCACTGTACATTACATGCCTCTTTTCAGACCTGAGACCACCATCCTGCACTATGCAGCATTACAGGCTTCTCGGACCTACGTCCCAGAGCACTGTGCATTACAGGCCTTCCCTCAGACCACCATCCACCACTGTCCAACATTACAGGCCTTTCAGACCACCGTCCCTGAGCACTGTGCATTGCAGGCCTTCCCTCAGACCACCATCCACCACTGTCCAACATTACAGGCCTTTCAGACCACCGTCCAGAGCACTGCGTAGCATTACAGACCACCATGCAGAGCACTGTGCATTACAGGCCGCCTCTGACCACCGTCCAGAGCACTGCGTAGCATTACAGGCCACCTCAGACCACCATCCAGAGCACTGTGCATTACAGGCCTCTCCCTCAGACCACCATCCAGAGCACTGTGCATTACAGGCCTCTCCCTCAGACCACCGTCCAGAGCACTCTGCAGCATTACATGCCTCCCTTCAGACTACCATCCAGAGCACTGTGTATTCTTGGCCCCATTATGACTGTGAGTTTGTTCAAACCTTGATACCATAAATAACATATTCGATTTTTTTTTTTTATTTTTTTTTTTTAACTCCAGGAGTATTTGAGTTCGGAACTTGTAGAGAAAAGTTTCAATAATGCATTACAATTTACCTAAACCCATTCGATTTTAGACGACTAAAATGTACCTGATAAAGGATACAGTTTGCCCTTTCACATGGGCATTCCGATCAGGTATGCTTGTAAGTTTATCAGGCGGACCTGATGGAAGCTCCATGCATCCCTATAGACAGGTGGTTGTAAACAGTCTTGTGTTCATTTACATCCGCCTAGCTCTGAGTCTGTCCAGGTCCAGAAAAGGGCTGTATTTTTAATTTCCAGACTGAACCATGACAGATCGGGTGTCGGCCGAATGTCTCGCCCATAAAGCCATCATGGGTCTACTGTGTAAATGTGGGCACTCACTTAGGCTGGGTTTACACAGATGTGAAATTAAATGCAGATTTCCCAGCATCCAATTTGCATGACAGGCAAGTGTGACTGACTCTCCGTAGAGCCAGTTTACACATGTCTGGGGCGGCCGCTGTCCGAATTGAAAAAGGGTCCAGTGTTCATGCTATAAATGGATCTTTAGAAGAGTGTTCTAATTGAGAATAATAGACAGCATGGGGAATATGAGCATGGTGGTGCTGTATTTTACTATGTGTGTCTTGTTATATTAGGCTCGAGTATATACTATTTTATAAAGGTTTAAAAAAAAAATGTTTTATTTTATACTGTGTGCTAGGGCTCGACAACCCCCGGCCCTCATGGCGACAAATTTCGTCCTGGTGCCTGTTCTGCCACCCAAATTCTCCACACACCCCATGCCCATCAGCAGGCCCAGGTAGAGGGGAGGGAGGAGAGTGGACATACATCCGATCTCCTGCGCTTCTTATTGGGACGTCACTTCCGGGTCCCCCTTGACCTTTCACCAGCCATCATAATCGGGAAAGAATGTAATGCAGTGTGATGTGCATGGCATTAAGTGAAGCACAGGGAAGACATCCAGTGTATTTTGGACCCTGGATTTCTCATTAAAGAAACTGTCATCAAAATGGGGAAAAAAAAGGTAAAAACTTTTTTTTTTATTATTGTAAAATTTTTTACCTTGCGCCCAAGCAATTTGAGTTTACCATGAGGTGCAAACCATTCATAGGCTTGAATAGAAAAGCCAGTTTAGACTTTGCCAAAAAACATCTAAAAAAAGTCAGTCCAGTTCTGGAAAAACATTCTTTGGACGGATGAAACTAAGATTACTCCTGTACCAGAATGACAGGAGGTAGAAGGCTTGGAACAGCTTGTGATCCAAAGCACACAACGTCATCTGTAAAACATAGTGGAGGCAATGTGAGTGAGTGAATAACTTGTATAGCGCTACAAATGCGAACTAAATCGCCTCAAGGCACTTTTTTCCATCCGGTGTCATCCTGATCCTTCAGAAGAGGTGGGTCTTGAGGTTTGCCCCTATGCAAAACACACTGCAAAAGCAACTTTGGAGCTTTAAAGGAAAAGTGGAATATCCTGCAATGGCCGAGTCAATCACCTGATCTCAACCCAATTAAGCATGTATTTCTCTTGCGGAAGGCATCGCTGAAGACGGCCACAGTTAGGGCCTGGAAAAGCATCAGAAAGGAAGAAACCCAGTCTTTGGTAATGTCCATGGGTTCCAGATTTCAGGCGGTCATTGCCAGTAAAGGATTCTCAGGGTTTGAAGAAGCACTGAGGTCTGTGTGAAACGTACGCATCACCTTCTGGGTTCGGACACTCTGTCTTTGTTTGCTGTCATTTTGTATTTTTGGAAATAAATCGTTGGAACGTTTCTTTGGTGTGCAGTAGTTCTTTTATTCCTATCGCTCATCAGTGGCGATCCGTGGCTTGCACCCAGCGCATCGGACTGTAGTGACTACTCACCTGGAGTGGCATCTTCCTTGTTTTGAATACTACAGTAGATGGTCCCTGATCACAGTACCCCCCAGAATACCCCTACCCTGATTACAACCCCAGATATCTCTCACACACACACACACACACAGATTACACCCCTAGATACCCCTCTACACACTGCAGAGCACTCCATTTCTACTAGAGTGGTGGGGCTGAGTGGGTGGGGGACAGAGAGGGAGGTTTAGAGGAAGGGGGGCTGACAGACCCCCCCCCCCCTAGCCTTGTCCCTATCCACAGTCCCTCCTCTGCACGCCCTGATGTTGGAGTGGAGAGGATGTTGAGAGATGGAGTCCAGGCTTTGGTACTCCGGGGATGCTTGTGCGCACCACTTTGGAGGTCAAGGAGGCTGTGAAGCTCTTCTCTCTACTGGGCTCCCAGCTGCCCTCAGTGTTCACCTTCCACACGGACACAGCCTCCTTATACGAGGCCACCCACTCACCATGTGAAGATGCCAGCACCCCAAGGACGTTGCAGCACCACGCTCCCGCTGCCACCCAACTGACATTACAATAGGGCTGGTGCAAGGATTTTTGAAACCCTAGGCCATGAGTCTTCAAAATATGGCCCTCCAGTTGTTCAGGAACAATTCCCATCATGCCTAGTCATGTCTGTGAATGTCAGTTTTACAATGCCTCGTGGGATGTGTAGTTCTGCAACAGCTGGAGGGCTGTAGTTTGAGGATCCCTGCCCTACGCGAAACCTCATTTTGCCACTATGGTACATGAAAGGCAAGAAGGATCACTATTGCACATGGAAGGCTGGAAGCCTATGGCACACTTAGGGAAGCGAGAGAAGGGAGCATTCACTCAGTGCTGCATTGTCTTCAGAGGCACAGGCAGTGTCATCAGGACAGGATCATTGACTGCTTTGAAAGCTGGACCAATGCAAAAATTACGATGCCGAAAAAAACTGAATGCATGAAAAGTGTAATTTCATCATCTCATCACTTTTAAAGGGCATCGTAGGGTATAAAATTAGTATGTTGATGATTGAATTGTAGGGTGTGGTATGGTGGATGAATAGTTGACCTTACTAGAAAAATCCAGAGCTGCAAGCAGGATACAGCGGGCGTGTAAATAGTTGAATTTCTGCTCTGGGTAAAGTTTATCTTTCCTTGCACGTCTTCTACAACAAGGAAGTGCCTCCAGGTTGTGTTGGAGAAATGTCATTGTCAGCGGCACAGATTCACTTAAGCATGCAGGTGGCAGCCTGCTGTAATACATATAGCGTGACATCTGTGAGATCACCTCCTGTTTATTTTTCTTAAAGTTGTCGTACAGAATCCCTATTGTACAGGTGATGACTTATTACACCACAGTTTAGGAGATTGATAAAACTGTACTGGATACACATTGGTTGACGTTCGCTGTTTGTAGGTTTCTAGAAACCTTAGACAGTGGTGAAGGTGTAAATAGGTAATGTAGGAATGTGTATTTGGGACTTTCCCCTTTCTTCCTGTAAGAAAATTGTGATGGAAAATATATTTTTTAAAAGCCTCCAATAAAAACGAAAACACCATTTGATAGCATGGGGAAGGGTTCAAACGTGTGACCATGTTTATTGTCTGTACCATCATGTCCTGGTGTCACAGAGATAGGAAGTAACATTTTCCATGTGGCATCACATAACCTGAAAATACAGTGTAAGACCCCTTTCACGCTTATGCGACTTGTCCCTCGATTTTGGACTGCAAAATCGCATGACAAGTCCTTCTCCACGATTTTCAATGACTACCATTCATATTGGCACGACTTTAAGTCGTGCCGATTTCAAAGTAGTTCCTGCACTACTTTTTTTCTGAAGTCGGATCCCGGTATTATCTGGTATGGATTTTAAGGGCAACCCACCATGCCGAAAAACCGTGTCGGGGTCCCCTCAAAATCCATACAAGACCCTTATCCGAGCACGCAGCCCGGCAGGTCAGAAAAGGGGGTGGGGACAAGCGAACACCCTCCTCCTGAACTGTACCAGGCCGCATGCCCTCAACAAAGGGGGGGGGGCGTGCTTTGGGGCAGGGGGAGCCCTGCACCCTCCCAACCCCAAAGCACCTTGTCCCATGTTGACAAGGACCTCTTCCCGACAACCCTGGCCATTGGTTGTTGGGGTCTGCAGGCGGGGGAAGGGGGTTATCGGAATCTGGGAGCTCCGTTTTATTAAGGGGGCCCCAGATCCCGGCCCCCCACCATATTTGAATGAGCATGGGGTACATTGTACTCCTACCCATTCACCTGGGATAAGTGTCAACAATAAAACACACTACACAGGTTTTTAAAGTAATTTATTCAGCAGCTTCGGGGGGTCTCTTTTGCCTTCTCCCCTCTCTGACCTCTTCTCTGCTCTCTCCGGTTCTTCTCCCGCTGTCTGGTGTCTTCTGCCGGGTCTCCTCCGCTTGCTTCTGCTCTCTTGCCCGCTCGTTTGCTCGCTCTTGCCCGGTCTTCTCCGTTGTCTTCTTCCGGGTCTCCTCCGCTTGCTTCTGCTCTCTTGCCCGCTCGTTTGATCGTTCTTGCCCGGTCTTCTCCGTTGTCTTCTTCCCTCTGCTCTTCTTTGGATGT
This sequence comes from Rana temporaria, assembly GCF_905171775.1. Taxonomy (NCBI): domain Eukaryota; kingdom Metazoa; phylum Chordata; class Amphibia; order Anura; family Ranidae; genus Rana; species Rana temporaria. The sequence continues at coordinate 89,339,906 of NC_053491.1, forward strand.
TGACACGACGCTCTCTCCCACTGTAATGCCGTGTGCGCAACGACTTATATTGACATGGGACGGGGTCACCGGGTGATGTCATCCAGTGACCCCGCCCCTTATGACATCACCACCCCATCATGCCCCGGGTAGTGACATCATAAGGGGCGGGGTCACCAGATTACATCACCCGGTGACCCCGCCCCATGCCAATATAAGTCGTTGCACAATGCATTGCAGCGGGAGAGAGCGTTGTGTCAACATCAGAAGAAAGCGGAGGAGACCCGGCAGAAGAGGCCGGAGAGGGGAGAAGGCAGAAGAGACCCCCGGAGCTGCCTAATAAATTACTTTAAGTGTGTTTTATTGACACTTCTTTTTTTTTTTTTTTTCAGATGTACCCCATACTTATTCACATAGGGTGGGGGGGCAGGATCTGGGGCCCCCTTATTAAAGGGGGCTCCCAGATTCCGAAAAGCCCCCCTGCCCTTAGACCCCTACAACCAACGACCAGGGTTGTCGGGAAGAGGCTACAGCTGCTGATTGGTATATTCTGACTGCTGTCTGAATACATTGTCCTGTCGGAGGGGATTTCTCCATTCACCTAATTTGTGTGGATGTAGGAATCATTTTTTCTCAGCCCACTGGATGAATGAAAATGAATTATTTTTGGCCAGCTTAATTGAACCCCAGGTAGCAGTAAAAACAAGACCAGAGTCCTAATCCTTCCCTGCTCCTCTGTGAGCTGTAATATACCATTCTATATACACACTATATTGTCAGAAATATTGGGACGCCTGCCTTTACACATACATGAATATTAATGACATCCCAGTCTTGGGCAATAGGGTTCTATAACGGCTTCAACTCTTCTGGGAAGGCTGTTCACAAGGTTTAGGAGTGTGTCTATGGGAATATTTGACCAATCGTCCAGAAGTGCATGTGTGAGGTCAGGCACTGATGTGGATGAGAAGGCTTTGTTCGCTGTCTCCTCTTGAATTCATCCCAAAAGTGTTCCATCGGGTTGAGGTCAGGTCAGGACTGTGCAGGCCAGTCAAGTTCCTGCGCCCCAAACTTGCTCATCCAAGTCTTCATGGACCTTGCTTTGTGCATTGGTCCAAATCATTTGGAGGGGGGATTATGGTGTGGGGTTGTTTTTCAGAGGTTGGGTTAGTTTCAGTGAAGGGAACTCTTAAGGCATCAGCATACCAAGACATTTTGGACAATTTCATGCTCCCAACTTTGAACAGTTTTAGGATGGCCCCTTCCTGGTCCAACATGGCTGCTCACCAGTGCACAAAGCAAGGTCCATAAAGACATGGATGAGAGAGTTTGGAGTGGAGGAACTTGACTGGCCTGCACAGAGTCCTGACCTCAACCCGATAGAACACCTTTGGGATGAATTAGGCTGGATTCACACCTATGCATTTTTTGTGCTTTTTGCAGATTTGCACTACAGAACGTGTTTCATAGAAAACCATGTTGAATGGACTGTAGTCCAAATCTGCAAAAAGCACTAAAAATGTATAGGTGTGAATCCAGCCTTAGAGCGGAGACTGCAGAAACAAAGTTGCATCCAAGTAGCACTATATAATTGCACTGAAAGCTGGATCAAAATCGTATTACAGCAATGTGAACCTACTGTACTTTGTCCATGCAGGGTAAAGCCATGAGCTCACTTTGCTGCCATCATCTCCAATTGTATAAACGTACCTTCCTTTCTAGGGGTGCAACGGATCAAAAAACTCACGGATCGATCCTCGGATCAGGAGTCACGGATCGGATCATTTTCGGATCAGTAAAAAAAAAAACACAAGACAAAGGTTTTGTCTTTTTACATTTTTATTTATATATATATATTTATTTTTTTTTTTTTTTTTTTTTTTTTTTTACTACTAATGGCGGCGATCAGCGATTTTTTTTTTTTTTTTTTTTTTTTTTTTTTTTTCGTGACCGCGACATTATGGCGGACACATCGGACAATTTTGGGACCATTACAGTGGGAAAAATGGCAATTACAGTGTTACCGTTTTACTAGTGTGGGGGCAATGTTGGCTATGGCTATTATTAATAGCCATAGCCAACATTGCCCCCACACTAGTAAAACAGTAACACTGTAATTGTCATTTTTGCCACTGTAATAATAGTCATAGCCAACATTGCCCCCGCACTAGTAAACAGTAATACTGTGTGTATAGCCATTTTTCCCACTGATTACAGTGGGAAAAATGGCTATACACAGTGTTACTGTTTACTATGGTGGGGGCAATGTTGGCTATGACTATTATTACAGTGGCAAAAATGGTAATTACAGTGTTACTGTTTTACTAGACCGAGTACATCAGTACAGTGAGTTGGCTAATGGCTATTAAGCCATTAGCCAACTCACTGTACTGATGTACTCGGTCCGTCTCCAGGTTACATGCAGAGTCAGCGGCGCAGCGCGCTCTTGCAAAATAGAAAAAAATCCACGAGCAGAGGGAGGGGTGATGACGTCAGCGCGCACCGCCGCCGAGTGTACCAAGATGGCCGACCGCTCCAGAGCTAGGCCGAAGCCGCGGTCTTTCCTAAGGCCGTGGCAGCAGTGCGTTCCGCGGATCGCATACTGTTCCGATCCGAACAGGTCGACCCGTTCGGATCGCGGATCGGGCATGATCCGTTGCACCCCTATTCCTTTCACTCCCCTGCCTCCCTGTTAGCTGGAAGCAAGGAGAGGATACCATGTGTAAGCTGCAAGTCATGACTAGGACTTCCCCTACTCATTATATAGAACTGGGTGCCTAATCTGCCAAGCACCAGCGCTGTAACTTGGGAGGAAGAAAAGTGAGTCACTTACTGTTATCTGTGCCAATTTAAATTAAATTCTGTATGTATAACATACACATAGATCCTCTTTTATAAGCACCATCACTACCTGATGTCTGGGATTTAACTTTCTCACTAACAAAAGAATTTTGTTTACTTAGAACTCCCTTAGCATACCTGTTTCTACTCACACTGTTGGGAGACTGTTTATTTTGCTTGACAGGTCTTTTCTGCCAGGTAAGCAGGCCAACCAACCCCTTAATTCCAGTTAGCAGCAGTTTTTTTGTCGGTTCTAAAACTGTCAGAATAGATTTGAAACCATTATAACGAACACTACATCTGTTGTACTCTGCTGTCTCTTGGAGGAAACGGCACTACGTCTGTTATACTCCACTGTCAGTTGGGTGCCTTGAATTTGCATATTTTAGGTGCCAGTGTTTAAAGCAGAACTTTACCTATAACAACTTTGATAAAAAATAATGTTCTTTAGCAAGGAACATACATTCCACATTAATAATTATGCTACCAAAATTAGCGTGTGCTGTAAATTGCCTCCAGCATTCCCCCTTTCTTCCTGCTGGAGGCTGCCATTTTGCTGATGCCCTGAACAGCATTAAAGTGGAGGTTCCATCAACAAAACTATTTTGCTTTAAATTGTAGCTTACGACTAAAAAAGAAAAATATTTTTTGTTTTTTTACTCATCTGTAAATGCCTGTTGCTATGCTGTCCCACAAAATCTGCCTTTGAAACCACCTAGGATTCTGACATCTCCCTCTAATGCTCCTGGGAAATGTGTGTCATCATTTCCCAGGATGCAGTGCGCTTTCCAATTATCACTCCCCATCCAAGACTTCCAGGAAGTAAGTGCCTGTAGGCTTCACAATGCCCACAAGCAAAATGACAACGGTGTAGATATAGTTTTATAAACTATCTTTTTTGAATATCTATGCGGATCGGCGGCGGATTGTAAAAGAGTAAGTGACCAGATTTAAATCATAAAGCGGAACTATACTCTTTAACAGTTTAACAAAAAAAACTGTTGCGTTCCTGGAATGTCAGATTTGCCAACTGTCAATTTTTTTTGTGTCCTCAACCAAACTGTCAAAACATCAAATGGCAGGTGTCATAACTGATCAAGTATGCAGCACTATGGCAGCTGCAGATCAAACAGAAGCGGCTTCCTGGGCTGTAAAGAATAGGAGGGTTTAATTCTGCTTTAGGAATGTCAGCAGAACGGAGTCTACAAATTTGGCACTGCCTAAAAATGAAGAGCAACTGTGCATGTGCAGAGCAGGGTGAGACAGTGTATTACTGGATTTTAAACAGTATAGACATTTTTATATTTGAATGTTTAACATAGATATAGCTGCAAAGGGGTCAGCCCAACGTGATCTAGCAGGACTTTAGTTTTCTAACTGACCTTTTTAGTATAAACAGAAAAGTCAGTGCTACTACCCATACAACACACAGATGGCAGAGCTCTCGAGTGCTCGATCCACAGTCGCTGGCAGAGTAAAGTAATGTAGGAAAAATGATCCGCACTCCAGTTGTTGCTCTTTAAAAAAAAACTATTTTGTTTATTGACAAGCCACAGTGAACAAACGCAGATGAAAACAGTTGACGCGTTTCAGCCTATAAGGCCTTAGTCATAACCACCATGACTAAGGCCTTATAGGCAGAAATGCGTCAACTGTTTGTTCACTGTGGCTTGTCAATAAACAAAATAGTTTTTTTTTAAAAGCATCATTTTTCCTATACTACTTTACTCGGCCAGTAACTGACCTTTTAGGTTCCCAGAAATATCACTGTCTTCATAGACTATGTAGCACTCAAGTGACGATCTACAAAAGAAACCTGATTGAAAGTTGAAAGTGCTGATAATTTGTGATGTACAAGACATTGGAGGGAATTTACCAAAACTGGAGCAGTTGTGCTTGGTTACTAATTGGCTTCTAGTTTTTTTTTTTTTATATCTGTTTATTGGTTTTAACAACACAAAATACAAAATTATGTACAGTGGTTGTGAAGGGCAAATGAGATGGCCCTCACAAACTACACGCATAGTACAGAAGATGTTATTCCTACATGGTTAAACAGTTTTGGTCACCACAACATTAGTAACAAACTGGCTCCTAAGGTGAAGGGTCAACATAGGCCTTGAGCATATAGATTTAAACAATACAACACTTTCATCATTGGCATCTGACTTGCACTTGGTGAAGGGTATCTGAAATGCAAATTTAACTTGAGGGTACTTCAGAAGCTGTTAAGGGCTCCGCTAGCCATTTGGCCCAGACCTTGTCTTATTTTTGAGGGCAGCCTCTATTGGTATACATATCTTTTTGTAAAGGGGGTAAACTGTTATTAACCAGTTGCTTCCAGAGTGAGAGAGGAGGGGGGGGGGGAGTAGGTTTACGCCAACAGAGAGCTATGGCTTTACGGGCATAGAAGAGCAATCCCACTACGTCCTGCAACTGTAGGAATTCGTTTTTCAATTAAGCCCAGCATACAGATTGACATAGAGCATTGTAATGGTATGGCGGTGACCTGGTTAATGAACGACAATATCTCTTCCCAGTACCCAACAATAGCCGAGCAAGTCCAAAAAACATGGACAAAGCGGCAGCACCCAAGGGGAGAATCAGGATTCATTTTGTGTAATCTGTATGGGGAGAAATATGTCGGATGGACCATCTTAAATTGGATTAAACAATCTCTCAGATAGACAAGGGAACTAAAGGGGAAATCCCAGTCATCATTATCCAGGTCTAGGATGTCTTGTGACCACTGACTTCTCTCCAGAGCAGGCAGGGAGGTCATTATCAGATAAGAATATAATTGAGAGGTGGGCTTATTTGCAAAGTCTGATCTGAGGAGATCTTCCATAGCGGACTGGACTACCTGAGGGGCAGAGTGGGGAAATTGGCAGCTGAAGGCACGGGAGAACTGGAGATAATGAAAGAAATAGGACCGGGGGACGTTGAAATCAGAAAACTATTTGGAGAAAGGGGCCAGGAATTGGTTGATGACTACCTGGGTAATTGTTTTGATGCTAAAATTTAGTCCCGGTTTGTGGTTCTGGTAGTTTGTAAATGTGATCCAAGGTGGGGTTTAACCATAAAGGGGCATTAGGAGAGATTGCTTGTTTGGGGTATCTTTTAATCTTAAGTCCAGCTCCCCACGCACACAGTAAAGTGTGCGTGGAGGGTGTCGGTAACATGTGGAAAATAGGAATTTCAGCGCTTCTAGGAAATTCACCACTGCTTCAACTAGCGTAGTGGGATTGGTTGTGTCTGGGCTGAGCCACCAGGCAGCGGTGACTAACTGGGTGGGCAAAAAATATCAACCTCGGCACATGCCAGGCCTCCTTGGGATTAACGTGGACCATCTATATCAAGGGGACTGAGGCCCCCATATAAGCGAGGCGATTTAGGCGGGTAAAGAAGGATTTGGGGATCCATTGCGGGGAATGCCAAAATAAGTATGTGAATTTTGGTAGGATTTTCATTTTTATCAGATTCATAAGTCCTAAAAGTGATGGGGGTAGTGACTCCCATGCCTTCAGCTTTAGCCAAACCTCTTGTAACACTGGGGATAAATTTAGTAATATATAATCCAAAGCCTGTCTGGAAACCACCACCCCGAGGTACCTGAAGCTCTCAAGCCACTGCAACTACATCTGTGTGAGCCATTGGTGCGGGTCTATAGGAAACAGTAGGGACTTGGCCCAGTTGACTTTAAGGCCTGTGACAGATGAAAATAAGTTAAGGACTTGTATGGCCCCCCTGAGAGATGAGTCGGCATCATTAAGAAAAAGTAGGTCGTCTGCGTACAGAGCCACCCTCTCCTCCAGCCATCCAACACACAACCCTTTGATGTGTAGGGAGGTGCCTCCGCCACTGGTTCCATTGCAATGGCAAATAAGGCTGGAGAGAGGGGACAACCCTGCCGAGTATCCCTGCATAGAAGGAAGCGCCCCCCCCCCTATATCTGAATAGCTGATGTGGGTTTTTTGTATAGTATTTGCAACCATTTCATTAATATCAGTGGGAACACCATTGTACGGAGGACTTCCCAAAGAAAGGGCCATTCCACTGTATCGAAGGCCTTTTCAAAGTCTAGGGAGACCACCACCCTAGAATACTTGAGATATTGCTTTATGCATGTTGGTGAACAGTCTCCTTAAATTTTATGTCAGTTGCTCTATAGGCCATAAAGCTGATATCGTCATGATGGTTGGTAATAAGGGCTGTAATCTCATGGTGAGCAATTTAGTGAGGATTTTAATGATCTGTGTTGAGGAGAGCAATTAGCCTATATGAGGCAAATGAAGTAGGGTCTTTTGGAGCACAGAGTATAACTGGGCCAATTTAGGAGCAAGCAGATCCCCATGGGTCTTACAAATTTCCATGAGGAGGCTATCTGGGCCCAGGGATTTCCCAGTAGGGAGGGACCTGATCGCCACCAAAATCTCCTCTGGGCTAGTCCATCTATCTCATCAAGGCCTCTTTCTTTTATCTGAAAGCCAACCAAGTGCCAGTGGGTCCAGCCAGGCCGCAAGGTCCTGAGGTTGAAAACCCAAAGGCAGCATGGAGGTGTAAAGGGAGCAATAGTATTGTAAAAAAGGTAACCAGTATAGCTGGTAGAGAAGAGACAGACTCCCCTGAAGGGGTCACAATGCCGGGTTCGAAAAACCTCTGTTTAATCAGCTTCTAGCTTTAGTTAAGCTTTGAAAATAAAAGCTAGAAGCCAATTGTTTGCCATGCATGTCTGCTCCAGTCTTGGTAATTTCCTCCTTTGTGTTTAGCAGCCTTTGAAGGAAGACTTTTATTTAATTTTTTTTTCTATTTCAACCAAACCTATCATTCATTTGCCAATCCTGTAAAAAAAAATAAAGTGGAAGAATTTTTAGTCGCTGTGGGACACAATATATTCTTTGCTCAGTCACATTTTAAGGCCTTGTGCACACTGTACATTGATATAACGTTATAAAAACCAGGGCTGTGGAGTCGGTAGGTAAATGTTCCGACTCCTCAGTTTTATGTACTTCCGACTCCCCGACTCCTCTGTATTAATATGCAAATGTATTTTATACATTCCTTGAGGGAAAGAAACGCAACCTACCACAGGACTACTGGCTGGGAAGCCAACAGTCTACTGTATTGCACAGTTTAAGAAAAAGACAAACACAATGAAAACAACGTTTTATAAAAAAAATGTATTAATCAATCAAGTGGCTGGATAGTAGCAGCAGGCATAAACATCAGGAACAGGATTTTTACCAGTTCAAAAATACAAACCACATTATTTGGTTGTTTTAGAACAAAAACAAAGCTTATCTATAATGAACCAAAAACAAAATCTGTAAAGCCTAGAAATGGTTTATATTAATATTGAAATGTAGTTATAGGCTTAGCAAATGCAAATCAATTCAATGTAGAGTTCTAAGGAAGAGAATTGCCTCTGCCAGATCCTCTTTCATAGAGGCTCTTAAGTCAGACTTTATTATTTTTAGGGCTAAAAATAATCTTAGAGAGGTAGTTGGGCTGCTGCTTTCTCCTTTGTGTGCTTATCTGCTGCTGAAGATAGGGCAGTGGGAGGATCCAGGAAGGGGCATTTATTCTAAAACATGATTTTCCTAGGAGAATCCCATAGTCATGTTTAAAGTTTAAGCTAACAATCGGAGTTTACAAGTTTTTATAGCCTTAGCTAAATGACAGCAGTTTTTCCAATGGTTTACAGCTTCAGTCCTGAACTATTGGCCCTCCATTCCCTTCACTCTTATACAAGTGTCTCACTCTCTAGTCCTGCAAAAAACATATTTATTTAATCCCTTATCAGTGAGAGGCTAGGTTACACATGGACGCTGCGTTCCCTGTAAAAGCAGAACACAACACTATGGAAAGTATAAGTATTGCCGCTCCTAATTGTGCGTTGCGTGCCATATAGTGAAGCACATGAAAAGCATGCTTCTTCACGGTCACTTAACGTGTTCGTTTTGCGGTTACGTGAGGCACTGCATGCATTGGTCTTTATTCTAAGGCCCCATACACACGAGAGGATTTATCCGCAGATACGGTCCAGCGGACCGTATCCGCGGATAAATCCTCTCAAAGATTTCAGAGGATTTCTATGCGATGGCGTGTACACACCATCGCATTGAAATCCGCGCTGAAATCCTCTGCCGATGACGTGTCGCGCCGTCGCCGCTATTATGACGCGGCGACGGGCGCGACGCTGTCATATAAGGAATTCCACGCATGCGTCAAGTCATTACGACGCGTGCGGGGAATCCCTTTAGACGGATGGATCCGGTAAGTCTGTACAGACGAGCGGATCCATCCGTTGGAATGGATTCCAGCAGATGGATTTGTTGAGCATGTCAGCAAATATCCATCTGCTGGAAATCCATCCCAGGGGAGATTTATCTGCGGATAAATATCCCACGGAGTGTACACACCATAGAATCTATCCGCTGAAACCCGTTTGCACGGATTTATCTGCGGATAGATTCTATGGTGTGTATGGGGCCTTACAGTAGAGAAGTCATTAATTATAACTTTTTGTGAATTGGGACATTTAAACTTGCTTTTTTTTATTTTTTATTCCAATCTAAATTTAGTAGGAGTCGGAGTCGGTGCATTGTTTGCCGACTCCGACTCCAGGTACCCAAAATTTCCCCCGACTCCGACTCCTCGACTCCGACTCCACAGCCCTGATAAAAACGCCAGGAGCTTTGCAGTGAGTTTTTTCCAAAATTTTCTGCTTTTTTTTCAAAGTTTTTGCAATAGCTTTTTTTTTTTTTTATATATATATATATATATATTTATCAATGCATCAAAAACGGTAAAAGCTTGTGAGCGACGATTTTGAGCATTTGTCGACGTTTATCACCATTGGAGCACGTCTCTGAACCAACTAGTGTTGTGTGTTTTTTTTTTTTTTTTTTTTACTGCTCAGACGCCACTTCCCAAAACTGCTGATAACAGCCTATGGGGCAGATCCACAGAGCGAGTACGCCAGCGTATCTACTGATACGCCGGCGTACTTTCAAATTACCTGCGTCGTATCTTTAGTTTGAATCCTCAAACCAAGATACAACGGCATCTGGGTTAGATCCGACAGGCGTACGGCTTCGTAGATGCAATACTTCGGCGTCCGCTGGGTGGAGTTCGCGTTGTTTTCCGCGTCGGGTATGCAAATTAGCTATTTCCGACGATCCACGAACGTACGCGTGGCCGTCGCATTCTTTTACGTCGTCTCTAGTCAGCTTTTTCCGGCGTATAGTTAAAGCTGGTGTTTTGCGGCGTATAGTTATACTTGCCATGTTAAGTATGGCCATCGTTCCCGCGTTTAATTTAAATTTTTTTTTTTTTTGCGCAAGTCGTCCGTGAATCGGGATGGACGTAATTCACGTCTATGTTTAAAAAAAAGACGTCCTAGCGACGTCATTTGCGCTAATGCACGGCGGGGAATTTCGGGACGGCGCATGCGCAGTTCATTTGGCGCGGGGACGCGCTTCATTTAAATGAAACACGCCCCCTAATCGCCCATTTGAATTCCGCCGCCAGAGATGCACTACGCCGCCGTAACTTCTGGCGCAAATTCTTCCAGGATTCGATTTAAAGCCAGGTAAGGTACGGCGGCGTAGCGTATCTCCGATACGCTGCGTGGGTGCAGATCTCTGTGGATCTGCCCCTATGTGTGCATGGACACATAGGATAACATGATGGAGAGTTTAATGACTAGAAAAAAGTCTTCTCCCAAAAACAGCTGCTGTAAAAACATCCAATAATGTCCAGTGTGCATGAGGGCTAAGAGTGATGCCCGAAATGCTTGTAAAGTTTATATCTTCTAGAGCAGATGAAATAGGTAGATTTAGCGTGTGGCTCAGTGTAATGGACATCTCATGCTGGCTTGCTTCCAGGTTGATTAGTGGAAAATTGATACTGGGATCTTATCTGTAACGTTACCATCAGACTTCTATTGTATCCATGATCCCTGTCCTCATTTGGCTTAAGCTCCTAATCTCACTTCTATTTTAGAGTAAACAAGTAATCACTCCAGAGCCTAAGAAAGAGACTCCACAAGAAACCTCAAGAGAAAATGGCCTCTTCCTGGATGATGATGACCAGGATATTTTTGCAGGTACACTGTTGCGTTTATTGCATCTCTTGTGCATTTTATGGTCACTGTGTTGACAGTCTTTCCTATCCTGCAGAATCTACCGTCAAGCTGTCAGTGGACAATTCTCAAAGTACTCAGAAGGAGGAGCCTCAACTCACAACCCCTATGCTCATTGCAGCGGCCTCTGCACCCCCAAAGCAGAAGTCATTTGAAGAGGTAATTTAGGTGGAGAAACGACAAAACCTGTCATTTTTATAAAACTTTTAAAAATAAGTCTGAAAGATAACTGTTTCACCCCCTTTCAAGCCATCAACCAACGGTTTAGTTTATTGCTTAAATTTCATAGAAACATCTAGGGCTGCATCTAACCATTATTTTCATAATCTATTAGTTGGCCGATTTTTTTGTTCCAATTTAATCGGTTAATTACCTTTTTAAAAAAGTGTGGTGTATAATTTTAGTTAATATGTAAAGTTTAAAAAAAGGCAATTTATACTTAAATATCTCTATGCAGTGGTAAATATAAATAACCAATTCTATGGTTAGGCAGCAAAATCTCTAATTCACTCTGAGAATAACTGACAGATTAGATATACTATTAGAGGGTGAATCTGGTAAATATCAGATATCATTAGAAATAATAAAAAAAACTTCTTGGTGAAAGGAATTTTCAGACAGTGTATGTGGTTTTTGTTCAGAAATTGCATTCATTTTAAACTGAATGTTAAAGCGGGGGTTCACCCTATTAATAACATTTTTTTTTTTTTTTCCTCTAGCATAAAATTCGGCATAGTAGCGCGAGCTACAGTATGCCTGTCTTTATTTTTTTATCCCCGTACTCACTGTGCACTCGTAGCGACAAGATTACGACTCCCAGCGGGGAATGGGCGTTCCTATGGAGAGAGAAGGTGATTGACGGCCGGCTCTGGCACGTCACGCTTCTCCGGAAATAGCTGAAATAGGACTTGGCGCTTCACGGCGCCTGCGCATAGTCTGTCCGCAGGCGCCGTATAGCGCCGTGAAGAGCCGAGACCTGTTCCTGCTGTCTTCGGGGAGCGTGACGTGCCAGAGCCGGCCGTCAATCACCTTCCCTCTCCATAGGAACGCCCATTCCCCGCGGGGAGTCGTAATCTTGTCGCTACGAGTGCACAGTGAGTACGGGGCTAAAAAAATAAAGACAGGCATACTGTAGCTCGCGCTACTATGCCTCATTTTATGCTAAAAAGTTGTCATGGAGGGTGAACCACCGCTTTAAGCAAGTGAAAATCTTCAGCGAATGTACAAAGATTTTTTGTATTAATATTGTCTGAAAATTGATGCGTCTGGCCAGCATAAGGCTCAGTACACACCTATGCAGTTTGCTTTTGATCTGTTTCTGCAGTGTTTTGCTGTGCGTTTTGACTATTGTGCACGTGATTTGGCTGCGATTTGCACGTTTGCTTTTTTTTTTTGGCCAATTTTTTGTTGGGCAGATTAAAAAACACACATTGCTGCAAAAACGCATTACGTGCTTTTTTGCAGCTTCTCTATTGAAGTATATTGAACCAAAAAAAGCACCATTTCATGTTGAAAAAAGTCCTCGATCCTTTCCAGATAACGCAGCAGTTGAAAAAAAGCATAGGCGTGAAATGTGTCCCATAGGAAATCATGTTAAATTAACTGTAGTGTGTTTCTGCAAAAAACACATTGGCTGTGAACCAGGTCTATGACGTTTAGTAACATAATGGGGTTAAAAATAAAAATTAGCCCTTTATAGTAGAAAAAGAGAAAATAATCGCTACTGTAAAGGGTTCATTTTTTTTTTTTTTTTTTTTTTTTACTGTGGAACAGTGAAAGTAATATTTACAGTAGCGATTTAGTTGCTTTTTGTTACTATAAGGGGCCAATTTTAGTTTTTTTAACCCCATTATGTTACTGGCCGATTAATAGATTATGAAAATAGTAATCGAATAATAATTTCATAATCGATTAGTTGTCGATTTAATCAGTTGTTTCAGCCCTAGAAACGATCAAACATGCTGGTAAATCTGTAGCTAATCTTGGAACTATGTCCTCATGCAAGAGAATCTGTCATTAAACAAAAGTAAGGGGAGCCTCCAAATTAAGAGGTATAATAAAGGAGAAAACTCTTGTTACCCACCCACTCACTAAATAAAGTGGGTCTCTATGGCCAAAAAATAATTGCACATGGCAGAAAGAAAAAATTGCCTTAAGGACCAAGACTGCGAGCCTCCGGGAGGCTCATAGACCTGGTCCTTTAGGCATATTTTTTTTCTGTCATTAATCGCTTGACCTCCAAAAGATTTACCCCTCTTCATGACCAGGTCACCTTTTTGCAACACAGCACTGCATTACTTTAACTGACAATTGTGCGGTTGTGCAACGCTGTACTTAAATAAAATTGTCATTTTTTTCACACAAATGGAGCTTTCTTTTGGTGGTATTTGATCAATTTTTTTTGTCCAACGTTTATCTTTCTGCTTCAATAAAAGAATTGGAAAAACATCAAATTTCTTTGTTATTTTAGACAAATATCTATTCTGATTGGTTTTTGCGAACTTTATAGCGGTTACAAACTATGGGATATATAGTTTGTATACTATATACTGGCTTTGTGATCGGTGGGTGCCGACAGACAGAGTGCCTGGCACCCGCAGGTTGGCTTCTGCAGTGAATAATCACCACAGAAGCTGCATGCCCCCTGCAGGTGTGAGTGCGTTATCTCGTATAAATAGGAGATCCGCACACAGCGGCCACCCTGTAGCCGTGAAATATGGCATGTAAGGGGCGAGGAGTGGTTTAAGCGGAAGTTCCACTTTTGGGTGGAACTCCGCTTTTAAGTTGGTCATAAGTGCATGTAAATTAAATAATTGATTTATTTGTGGTTCTTAGTTAGAAGAAGAGGAGGAGGAAGAAGAAGAAGAAGAAGAAGAGGAGGAGGACCAGTTTGAGCTTAACATCAATATCACAGACCCTGAGAAGATTGGTAAGCATTTTTTCAAAGTGACTAATTATATTCTGTGTAACATGTGGTTAAATCTTGTATCCTCCTGAGATGTCAGGCAACCTAATTTAACTTATCCAGCAGCACTTGGTAAACAGAAATATTCAGCCTCTGTCTTTCAGTGTTTTGACATTTTGTTTTTTTGCAGCCTTACCTTTTTTGCTTCAATCATTCTGCCTGTAAATGTTCTGAAAAATATAAATACAGTAAGACCTTGGATTGCGAGCATAATTCGTTCCAGAAACATGCTTGTAATCCAAAGCACTTGTATATCAAAACAAATTTCCCCATAAAAAAATGGAAACGCAAATGAATTTGTTCCATAACCATTTCTTATAGGTCCTTCAGTATATAGTCCATATAAATAGATTATAGCAATGTAACTATAAAATGTCTATCCACAAGGGGATTAAAAGCAAAATCCAGCAGGAGTTACAAGGTATAAAAGAGGAGAGGCGCCTCTAAGTGTAGCAATATGTTGCTAAATGTTGTACCTTCATTAAATGTAATCATTAGGGATGAGCTCTGGTGTGTTCGCACAGTCCACGTACAGAGCCTGCCAGGAAGACCGCACGGCACTGCGCTAATCACAGGCAGGGAGACATTGTCCCGATGCTTGGCTGCAGAGAACGGGAAATGTCTCACTGCCTGTGATTAACGCAGCACCGTGCCGTCTTCCTGGCGGGCTTTGCACGGGGAGTGCGAACACACCGGAGCTCATCCCTAGTAACCATATTGAAAATTCAATATTTTACAGCTTAATGGCCAACAAGGCACAGCTAATAAACAGCTCTACTGATATTATTTTTTTTTAACAAGAGAACTGATATTTTAATCAATGTTTGATACTTGAAACGATTACTGTGCTAGAGTAATAACTGCAAATTTTATCCTCAGGTGATGGCATGAATGCATATGTAGCTTATCAAGTTTCAACCCGGGTAAGCAGCAGAATTCCAGGTTCTCCAATATAAAGTTCTAGTTAAATTTCCACTTTGCAAAAGTGTTGTTTTATTTTAAATTACACAATTCTTTATGGTTGTGTTTTTTCTTAAATTGAGCATATGGCCTATGCTCTATTTTGTTTTTTACTCACCACTTTTTAATTTTTGTATTCATTCATCATTTGTTCAAATTTTTTGAATAATGTATAATTTTGTATCTTTAACCTTTACTATGTGAACATACCTTGCACTTTTATTTACTTGCACTGGTAGGCATCCTTAGTTACTGTAAGGCTGTAAAAACGCATATGCATTTTTGACATGGTTTTTACCGCGTTTCCAGTGCATTTTGCACCTGTGAAAAAGAACGTGTCTCAAAACCTGCAACAAGCAGGGCTTTGAATAACACAACAGTCTTGCAACTTACCAATGTGAACCGCTCCATAGGATTTAATGCCCATGCATTTTTCTTCCACTTTTTTTTAACACACTAACGGAAGAAAAACTGATCAGTGTAAAAATGGCCTGAAATTTAATTTGTAAAATGGACAGTTGAGCAGTTTGTAACATTATTAATCTGAGTAATCGCATATGTGTATTTGATTTCCCCTCAATTTTTATTTTATTTTTTCCCTTTTACTATACCAGACCAATTTACCAATGTTTCGGAGCAAAAATTTCACTGTGAAGAGAAGGTTCAGTGACTTCTTGGGCCTGTATGAGAAGCTGTCAGAGAAGCATTGCCAGAGTGGGTTCATTGTCGCTCCACCTCCTGAGAAAAACCTCATAGGTAGGTAGTGGACACTGGAGAACATTGTGTTTCCAATATTATGTTTTAGATTTAAAAAAAATGACATCTTGTTTGCAATGTAATGATCCCATTCTGTCGTAGTCTGTGTTTTTGTAGTCCGCAGCTCTAGAATACAAAGTATTAGTAAAGAGACTTCAAAGAGTGCAGTGAAATGTGTGCAAACATCTGCCTTCAGAAGGAGAAAGTCAGTTATGTATGGCCAGACAAAGCCCAACTATCTCTGGGTAGGTGTTCTAGTTCAGCAAAGGCCGTGCTATGGTTTTAAAGCTTAAGTTCAGCCAAAATCACAAATGGAAGTATCAGAACAAGGGACATACAGTGAGTAGGATGTGTCCCTTGTGTTGAAAACAGTAAAAATCATCCTTTGTTCTTTAACTAAATAAATAGAACACGCATAAGGGAGCCGCTTTACCCACCTAGGAATTTTCGTTTGTTCAGATATGTGATCTACACAGCTCTGCCACACAGTACAGTGCCCTCTGGTCAGGCAGGAGTCCTGATCTTTCTGCGAAGATGTTTAGTAACACTTATTGCTTAATCCGGGGGGCCTGTACAACTGTAAGTCAAAACACCCCTAGCAGTGCACAGCTAAAGATTGGTGGTTGATGGTTCGGAATCTAGAAAGGTTGAATTCTTCCTTTTCAGGTATTGGAACCACTGATGCCATTTGGTTTGAGGACTTGGTCTCCACAGGAGTGAATACTGCCCATAGATATCTTGGAGAGTTTGGCCAGTACGCCTTGCTCTAGATTATGGTACAAACCAGTTGTAGGTTCTATCCGGAAAAGCCTCTGGAGGGGCATATATATCGACCACCAGGAGTAATGCGGCTCAGGAAGGTGTACCTCTCTATCATCTGTGCATATTCCTGGTATAGACAAGCGGCAGGGGGAACTCTGCAGTGACTATGCTAGATTCCAAGTAGGGTCAGGTTGTGTCTGGGACGAGGGTCCCAGTGGTAATAGGGGTTAATGCACTGGTAACACCTTAGAGACCAGTTCTCCCCTATTTGACGATTTCCCTCTGTTTCGACTTCTGCCACATCTTTTGTGAAGTATCCGTAAGGGGGTAACACTGATAATGTTAGCCGAATTGGCCCAGGAGGGCTTGGTACACTGACATAGCGGGAACTCGTGGTCTTGAGTTCTGTATCTCAGCACTGTTGAGCCCCTGGAAGTCGGCTTCGGGGAACTTCTATTACAGGACTTGGAAATATTTTTTGCCTGGGATGAAGCCAGGAAGTGGCACCCGCAGAAATATGTGAGTGGGAGAGTTTTATTTTTCTTTCTCCTGTCGGTAAGGGAAAGGAGATTGGCCTTAACCACTTCAGCCCCTGAAGATTTGGCTGCTCAATGCCCAGGCCATTTTTTGTGATAGGGCATTGTGTCACTGTAACTGGCAATTGCGTGGTCGTGTGACGCTGTACCCAAACAAATTTTACTGCTTTTTTATTTTTTCACATAAATAGAGATTTCTTTTGGTGGTATTTGATCACCTCTGCATTTTTTTGCTATAAACAAAAGTACAGCAACAATTTTGAGAAAAATGTCCTCAGTTTAGGCCGATATGTAGTCTTCTACATATTTTTGCAAAAAATTTTGCAATAAGCATATATTGATTTGCGCAAAAGTTATAGCATCTACAAAATAGGGGACAGACTTATGGCTTTTTTTATGAGAGAGAGAGAGAGAGAGAGAGAGAGAATACTTTGTATGAACACATGATCTGTCTCCTCACCCCCTGAGAGAACCAGGATCTATGTGTTTACACACAAAGATCCTGGTTCTTGCTCTGTCACGAGCGATTGCGGGTGCCTGGCAGTCATTGCGTCTGCTGGGTACTTGCTCCGGCGTAGTTAAGGGTCAGAGTTAGTCCCTATACGTTTTTTTTTTTTTCCCCAGAGGCCATTGTTTCCCACTCCTTGATTCATACTGTGTGTAACATAGACAGTCTCGCCTGTCAGGCCATTCTTGTGTCCTTATGACTGGAACTGGATTGCTCATGCAGAGGCCACTTTTTGAACCAATCGGGGGATTCTGTTGGTCCTTTATGTCGGAAAGTGGCTTCTTTGTTGGCTATCGCTTCACTAAATGGAGTGTCAGAGTTGGCTCTTTCATGCAAGGAGCAGTTCTTGGTCTCGCATCATAAGGTGCTGTTGCATCCTGATCCATTTTTTTACCTAGAATTGTCTAGATTTCACTTGAATCAAGACAATGGGGGTTATTTACTAAAGGGAAATCCACTTTGCACTACAAGTGCAAATTGCACTTGAAATTGCACTGAAAGTGCAGTCGCTGTACATCTGAGGGGTAGATCTGAAATGAGGGGAAGCTCTGCTGATTTTATTCAATCGTGCAAGCTAAAATGCTGTTTTATTTTTCCTTGGGTGTCCCCCTCGGATCTACAGCGACTGCACTTCCAAGTGCAATTTCAAGTGCACTTTGACAATTGGAATAAGTATACAGACACTTTTTTTTTTTATATACTAGCGTCTGACCTTGCGGCCCATTTTAAAGTTGTATTCGTGGACACAGAGGGGCCTCTCAACAGCGCCAGTCGCCGTGGTAATTTGGACTGCTGTGTCTGCGTGAATGGAAGACCGAATGAAAACGTTCTGTTTGTCCTTCTTTCTCACAGCAAACAATTCGTTGGACCTCAAGCAGGCTCTTTTCCCACCGACAAAGTTGGGTTGGGGGGAAGCTCTGGCGATTAGATTGCACGTTGCCACTTGCGCCAATTTGTAATTAAAAGTGGCATGCTTGTATAAAAATTGTCTACATATAAATGGAACAACTGAACTAGAGTATATGTAGAATACACGCAAGTGATGTGGCGAGTGCGGTTTATTTTTCTGTCTGCTTTTGCTATCATTGTACTAACCACCTTATTGGATAAATGTGGCAATTTTGTTCTTGGGTGGAGTTTGTACAGATATAAATGTTTTTTACCTTTTTACAATTTTAACCTTTTCCTTACCGGGCTATAGCAATATGACGTCCTTTCCCTTCCGGCCATCTAGGGGGTGCGCGTGTGCGCTACTGGCGGCCCCGCACATGACCCTGTGTACACAGATCACCTCCTGTCAGAGGTGAGGAGACCGATGTGTGTTCGATGTGACCGATGTGTGTTCCTCTGTACTGGGAACACACATCGGTCTCCTCCCCTTGTGAGTCCCCCTACAGTTAGAATCGCTTAATAGGGAACATATTAACCCCTTCAGTGCCCCCTAGTGTTAACCCCTTCCCTGCCAGTCACAGTTACACAATAATCGGTGCAGTTTTATAGCACTAGTTGCTGTATAAATGTGAATGGTCCCCCCAAAAATGTGTCAAAAGGGTCCAATATGTCTGCCGCCATGAATAAGCACTAAGTCAGTGCGAAACGTCGGTTATCCTCCTGTTTCTGTTGCTGTGATCTGGTATGTTTTGCTGTTCGTTTAAATAAAGACAACCTGTTTGGTTTGGAGTGCGGCCATCCATCCTTCATTTTACGCCCATGCTTGCCTAGTGCACTGCCAGCACCCTTGGAATCCTACACCTGTGTATGACCCTATAGCAGACCCACCTTGAGCGGTGATTTTCCTTCTTCTATGTCTGCCGCAATGTCACGGTCACAATAAAAAAATTGCATATCGCCGCCATTACTAGTAAACAAATAAAATAAAAATAAAAAATGCCATAAATCTATCCCCTATTTTGTAGACGCTATAACTTTTGCGCAAACCAATCAATATACGCTTATTGCGATTTTTGTTTTTTACCAAAAATATGTAGAATACGTATCGGTCTAAACTGAGGGGGAAAAAAAAAATTGATATTTATTAAATCAAAAATAAACTATATATATATATATATATATATATATATATATATATATATATATATATATATATACAAAACTTGTCGCAATTGTCATTCAAAGTACGACAGCGCTAAAAACTAAAAATTGGTCTGGGCAGAAAGGGGGTGAAAATGCCCTGTATGGAAGTGGTTCAATTTGCTAAGGCTAGTGCTGAAACGCGTTGTTTTTTTTGTTTTTATTGTCACTATTATGTAATCGATAAACATGCTACACGGATCACACTGTTGCCGACTCCATCTGTCTATTTATCTTGGTCTCATGCATGAAATGGCCTGGCAAGCTGGATTTTGCCTGTATCCTTGTGTTTGATACATGCTGTGTAGAGAGTATAGGTACAGATATTTAGCAGTTTGCCTGATTCACATATGTGAACCTCCTCCATTATATGTCTATTATACTTTATTCAGGTATGACAAAAGTGAAAGTTGGGAAAGAGGATTCCTCTTCAGTTGATTTTTTGGAGCGAAGACGAGCTGCTCTGGAGAGGTAAGAAACCTAAATTTTAGTATAGCGACATCTATTTCTTGGTCATAGAAGAGGGACCTCTGACGACTTTTATATTCGAGGTTGTCACATTGATGGATTGTATATAAACCATCACATGGTCTGCCACAGGTACCTGCAGAGAATTGTCAGCCACCCAACACTATTACAAGACCCGGATGTTCGTGAATTTTTAGAAAAGGATGAGGTAATTTTTTTTTTTTTTTTTTATTAGGTTAGAGTGAAGAATGTTTTGCAAGAGGTAAAAACAAGTGGCGTTTTTCTCTTTTTAGCTTCCTCGTGCTGTCAGCACTCAGGCTCTGAGTGGAGCTGGACTCCTCAAGATGTTCAATAGAGCTACTGATGCTGTCAACAAAATGACCATCAAGATGAATGAATCTGACGTTGTAAGTACCAAATTGGTCCCTTTAGACATTTTTCCTGACCACTTAGAGCAGTAAGATCTAAAATAGGTTTATTTTTTGTAGAAGTTGAAACAAAAGCTGAGCACAATTCTCCCTGCTGTGTCTTACCTTCACTCTTGCTATAAGGCCCCTTTCACAAGGGGCAGATCCACTTAGCGGGAGATCACTCCGTTAATGAAACAGGACGGGAGTTGTCAGAGCCCCGCTGATTTTCTATGGGACATCGGATGAAAACTGACGGCATTTCCATTTTCATCTGATCCGCTAGACGGATGGCTGAACGTATTGCCATACGTCTGTTTCTCCGCTGACATCCACCTGTCAATAGGTGCTCCGCTCAGATCCACCTGAAAAATGGACAGGCGGATCCGAGTGGGCTTATCGTGTGAAAGGGGCCTTATGCCCTCGTACACACAACCGGGCCGTGTGTATGCTCCATGGCAGGCAGTTTTCCCAGCGGGGAAAAATGAGAACGTATTTTTTTTTTTTTTTTTTTTTCTGCCGCGATTCCCGGCTGTCTTTTTCCCAGCAGTTTTCCTATGGGAAACACTGCGGTGGAGCATACACACGTTCGGGTTTTTTTTTGTTTTTTTTTCAAATAACAAACGTGACATACTTGCCTCCACTGTGCAGTTTGTTTTACAGAGTGGCCACAAACACCATCTTCTGGCGTCCCCCAGTGGCTCTCGCGGCTCCTCCCCGCATCAGATAACCCCCTAGGAGAAGCACTCTCCCCTGGGGTTACCTTGTGGGCATGCTCCCATGTCCAGGATTTGTCGTCCATAGCCACCGAATGCAGGACTCGGCCCCGCACCCCGGTGCCCGCGTCATTGGATTTGATTGACTGAGGGGCTGGGGGGGGGCGGTCACTGCCAGAAGTTTTTTCACCTTAATGCATATCTCACCTTAAACCCACCACAAACATACACAAACTGAGCATATGCTGTAGAAATGCATATGCGGAAATTACCTTCTCTGATTAAGTTATAGATTAATGAATTTATTTGCAAAAGTTTACTTTTCCAGTAACCGTAAAACTTAGCCATTTACATATAAAGAAAAGGCAAACAGACAGAGTTGCCCAAGGACCATACCTATGAGCCACTAGAGTCTGGTTACACAGTCAAGAGATTCAACAAATATATATTGAAAACTGTGTCAATTTTATTGTAACAAAACATATTCAAATTGCAACATTAAAATATTAAATGGAAACCACCCTCCATCACCAATAAAAAAAAAAAGACAAAGTTGTCTATTATAAACCAAAAATTATGCGCCAGACACCACACTTTATACATGCATATACACAGCTCATACATGCCCAATAGAGCTATACAAATAGCAATAAACTTGGGGGAACTATGTAATAAGTGGACTCCCTGAAAAATGACTCTGACCTGACAGAGCGGCAACATGGAAAATAAGAAACCCCCAAGGACACAATGACGGGTCACTGTAGGGTCAACAAATCATTTATGGCTACCACTACGCCCTTGTCACGAGTACATGGGTGCAGAAAAAATGCCTGGTGATTGACTAAATCACAGGTGAAAAACCCCCTAAGGCCTCGTACACACGATAGGTTAAACATAGGACAACGGTCTGATGGACCGTTTTCATCGGTCAAAACCGATCGTGTGTGGGCCCCATAGGTTATTTAACCATCGGTTAAAAAAAAGCCAACTTGCTTTAAATTGGAACCGATGGATTCCTAACCGATAGGACAAAACCGATCGTTAGTAGGCACGACCATCGGTTAAAAATTCACGCATGCTTGGAAGCATTGAACTTCGTTTTTTTTCAGCACGTCGTGTTTTACGTCACCGCGTTCTGACACGATCGTTTTTTTAACCGATGGTGTGTAGGCGCGACCGATCGTCGGTCAGCTTCATCGGTTAACCGATGAAATCGGTCCGTTCTCATCGGATGGACCGATCGTGTGTACGCGGCATAACTGTACGTTGCTGTGTTAAAGGGGTTGTAAAGGTTTGTTTTTTATTTTCTGTTTCAATGATTTTTATTTGTTTTTCAAGTAAAGATTATATGCGTCAACACAGAGAGCAGCGAACAATCCTCGCATGCTCTGCACATAGTAAGTCGTAATTAAAAAAAAAAAAAAGGGGGAAAGGAAAGTAAAACAAAAAAAGGGGGAAAACAGAGAAAAAAATAAATAAATAATAAAAAAAAATATATATATATATATAATTTCAATCATAACAAACAAAAGTAAGAGGGAAAATGATACTGGGTAACATATGAGCAGGCATCCAAGCATATAGACAATATCACAGTACAACAAATGCTTGCTATACTAAATATAGAACCATTATTGACCCAAATTGAGGGATGGATCCTGAATTGCGGCCCCTCTACATAACATAACTAATACTGAAGGCCAATCAATGACCAATATTTAGATATTGAAGTCCCTCGGAGCCCAAATTCTCCATCAGACAACACATTTTACAGATAGTTAAGATAGCTGAGTCACTTCGTAGGATTCAGGTTCGAGTAAACTCACAACTAGAGGATCTGGGCAGCTCAAAATCATTGTTTTTTATTTTCTTAATGGGTTCCTTTTAAGCTAGTGCATTGTTGGTTCACATACCTTTTCTTTAGATTTTCCCCTTCTAAATTTTTTTTTCTTTTGTCTAAATTTCTCACTTCCTGTTTCTCCTCAGTAAGCTTGCCCCCATCATCTGGCTAGGGGTTAGTCAGCCACAACAGTTTACTGAGAAGGAACAGGAATTGAGAAATTCAGACAAAGAAAACGAAGAAAAAAAACATTTGGAAGGAAAAGGTTAGTGAACCAACAATGCACTAGCTTAAAGGAACCTATTTAGAAAATAAAAGACAAACCTTTACGACCCCTTTAACAAACTGGACCATGGAGACTGTGCTGCTGGTTAAAAAAAATAGTTGAATGGGCCAATCTATCTGCGCTTAACTCCAGTGTGATGGACTGGACTGTACATGACAATGTGATTGTAGGTCAGAAAGTGAATATCGGGCGATGAGCACATGGAGCGGTCTAACAAGCAGGACAAAAGCAGCAAATAAATATGCAGTGTAGAATGCTGCACCGGTACACTAGGAGTGGAGGAAATCAGCCGGGTGGATGGATCACATGGCAAGGACCAAGTCCCGCCTCCATGCTCAATGATGCAAGGTGCAATGGCCAGATAAGTTCATCATACAGTGTAATGTATAGATGTATGTCTCAAACCTGGAGGTTTTCTTTCATCGGAGAACACTGCTCAAAGCTGCTCCGGAAGAGGTTAGCAGAATATGACTAAGTAGTGCTGTGCATGTTGGCTAAACAAGATGACTGTGCTTTGATATCTGTGTGCATATAATAGCAGATGTTCTGATTTGGTAAACGATCACGGCACACAGAAAATTGGGATGGCTGCGTTCCACTCCACGTGTCTGGTTGTATGCTGGGGTGATGCCGCGGCTCCCTGGGTAGATGGAAAAGTAAAGGACGTGCTTAGTAATGGCTGGCATGTGCCTACATGATGTCAACACATTTCACTGGAAACCCAGCTTCTTCAGGATGTAGCGCCCCCTAGCTGGGACGTACTATGACACCACCTGATCCAGCCCCTAAACAAACTTAAGGGGGAACTGAACTCTTTTTAAAAGTACATAAGCTCCATTAGCATATACTAATTTAAATACAAATTAAATAAAAAACAATCACGTACCCTGACCCAATTAGAGTAATGCAAAATAACATAATGGCTAAACTGAATAAATACAGAAATAGACACCCAAAGAAAATAGAAAAGGCAGATTGTGGGCTTACAGTAGATCAACATCTTAGACGCTTGAGGATCATTTATACAAGAAAGACTTGTAGATTAAAAAGGGAACTGCAGTCTGCTCACGTAATAAAAACATCTTTGCCATTGGGAAGCTTCCCTCCAACCACTTTGCATATTTTATATATACTGTGATTCTGTACTTGCCAAATATGCTGCAGAAATCTCCCTCCACTGAGTCTGGCTTCAGCCATTTTAACTGTGGGCAGCTAAAGCGGCTGCCTGTTCAGTTCCAGGATTTACATAGGCGCACACCTCCAGCTCTGCAGCTCTCTTTTGCCCTCTTATGGCAAACTTTCAGGAGAGAGAGAGAGAGAGAGCTGTGCATGATTTCATAAGCCTATGCTTTTTACGAGACAACAAAAGGAAGTGGGCTGTATAATGTATTTACTGACAGAAAAATGTTTTACTATCCAAAGTTAAAACAAGGGCAGAGGATTTAATAGATGGACAAATGGAAAAAAATTATTGAAGTTCCGTTTTAAGCTCTTTATTCAAGACCAAAGGCAAGAGAATATTTAATTTTATAGATTCAGAACTTTTCCTTCTTAAGGAGGATCTTATCAAAGTCCCCACGTCTATTGCTAAATATGAGGGCATAGATGCCTTTCCCTTTAAGGCCTCTGGCACTTGATGATCTTGAAGAAAATGCTGTGCCAGAGGACTCTCAGGTTCCTTCTTCTTAATATCCCTGAGATGTTCACCGATGCGTAACTGGCGGTTTCGTCTTGACTATGTAAATTTTATTCCATGGGCACTCTATGCTATAGAATAGATCGCACGTGTAGTGGGTACGTTTGATCAAACTTTTGATGGAGTAGACAGTCGAGCCATCCGCATCAGTGAACGTCCCCGTGCGTTGATTCAAGATCTCCCTTAATTTACACTATTGAACGCCATGCTGTTCATGAATTGTATTGGTTCGTGATGTTTATCCTGAGTAGTCAAACGTGAGGGCTTATCACCCAGCAGGGACACTCTGTCTCTTCTTAAGACTTTCCCTTTGGCCTTTATTAAGATCTTTTGGGGGTAACCACTTTCTTCAAATCTGTCATACATTTCCACAGCCTCCCTTTTTTTTTTTTTTTTTTTTTTTTTTTTTTATCCGTTTGTTTAGTGCAATTTCTTCGAATCCATAGAAATTGACCCGTTGGAATCTCCTCAATTAAAGGGGTTGTAAAGGTAAAAAAATATTTCCCTAAATAGTTTCCTTTACCTCAGTGCAGTCCTCCTTAACTTATTTCTTCTGAGAAATCCTCACTTCCTGTTCTTCTGTCTATAACTACACACAGTCATGCAAGGCTTTCTCCCTGGTGTGAAGAAAGCCTCTTGAGGGGGCAAGCAGGAGTGTCAGGACGCTCACTAACGCACAGCTCCTTTCTCTATTTGCAAAGAATAGAGCGTCCTGGCCCTCCTGCTCGCCCCCTCAAGAGGCTTTCTCCACACCAGGGAGAAAGCCTTGCATTACTGCGTGTAGTTAGACAGAAGAACAGGAAGTGAGGATTTCTCAGAAGAAATAAGGACATTTAAAAGCAAAATGGTAGGATGAGGTAAGTGAAGGAGGACTGCACTAAGGTAAAGGAAGCTATTTAGGGAAAACATTTTTTTCCTTTACAACCCCTTTAAGGCCTTTTGGGTGGAAGCTGTCTACCCGCAATAACATGATTGCAGCCATTGGCTTCCGGTACACTGAGGGCACTACCCTTTTTTTTTTTTTTTTTTTTTTTTGTGATCTGGAGCTCCAGGTAGGGAATTTCAACTTGATCAAAACTATACGTTAATCTAATATTTTAATCATTCATTCAAATTCATTTCCTCCATAAATTTGTGCAATTCCTCTTCCCGGCCTCTCCAGATCACCAGAATATCATCAATGTGTAACGTACCCAGAGGGCAACTGACTTGGCAAGCGATGATAGTTTATAGGCAACCGTTTCCTCCCACGTGCCTTAATGTAAGCATGTGTAGGATGGTGCCTATGGGGCTCCCATGGATGTAAAACTTGGCCATTTGCCCCAAGTCTCCTTGCTATCCAGGTTTGGGTCTCTCAAAATGCGATGGCATCTTGGGAGACCCTGTGTAAGTGTGCCTAGCCTGTGAAATGCTTAACCCTACGCTAATACTTCATTTGTGTGTGGAAGCGTTCAAAACATTTGCCAGTGCAAAGACCAGGATTGTCAGGACAGCGGGGAAAATAACGGGTGTCACACCTATATCCCGGCTTGCTACAGACACGACATCTTTTTTGCGGGGCTCATTGGGTAGGGGTACTCTCGAGGACATAAGAAAAATGCCTCAAGCAGTCGGCTTACTGCATTTGGTTGGGACTGGTGAGGTGCAGAACCGCCTGGTTACGGGAGTTCTAAGATGATCTCATCTTGGAATTTAAGGAAGGATCCAGTCCGTCCTAGAGCTCTGTATATGACATGAACGTTCAGTAAAGCCAATTGAAATAAGTACAGAGACACTTTTTTGCACCAGCGTCTCGCCTTACGGGCAATATGATACGGTGCTATCAACTGGTCGTTGAGGTCCACCCCTCCCATATTTTTGTTATATTGGTGAACACAGAGGGGTTTCTCCACAACACCAGCCGCCGTACGAATTTGTACTGTCGTGTCTGCGTGAAGGGTGGTAAGAACAAAAACATTCTTATTGTCCCGCCACTTCACAGCGAGCAAATTATTACACATGCTCCAATCTGATGATCAAACAAGTGACTAAAAAGTGGCACGCTCGTGTAATAATGTCCACGTATAAGTGGTACCCCTTTCCGAAAAAGGGTGACACAAAGTCCCACACAATCTTGCCAGCGCTCCCTATGTAATCTGGGCAGTCCTCCAGCTCTACCTGACTATCTTTGCCCTCATAAACCTCCATGTATAGCCTGTTGCCCTGTCACAGAGCTTATAGAGCTTGACCCAGTATCTGGCACGCTTGCTGGGAAGGTACTGCTTGAAGGACAAGCGGCCAGTAAATTTAATTAGGGACTCGTCAACGCGGACAACTTGATGGGGATTATACAAGGCTGCAAAACGTTCGTTGAAGTGGTTTATGAGGGGCCGAATTTTGTAGAGCCGGTCGTATTCAGGGTTTTAACGTGGTCGACAAAGTTCATTGTCATTGAAATGCAAGAACCGCAGGATAGTCTAGTATCGTTTCTTGGCCATGGAAGCAGAGAACACGGGCATATGGTCATGTGGACCAATAAGTCCGCAACTTCGGAAATTTGTGTATGCCCATGTTGAGGCCCAGAAAGGTTTTAAATTCGGAAACCGTAAGTGGTTTCCATTCTCTGGCAAGGACGGACTGGGCATTAGCGGCGATGTGATTACCAGCATATAAATTACTCTGGTCCACCATAGATCTATAGAGATCTTCCGTGAAAAACAGCGAATAAAAATTAAGTGGCGTAAAATCAGCTGTTTCCACCTGAATACCGGGTTGGTCAGTGAATAGGGGAAGTACGGGTTCTGCAGCAGTGGTGGGGACCCAATCAGGATAGGCGAATTCTGCAGGAAGGGCACGACGGGCCTGTCTTTGTCGTCTTCTTTGTGGCAGCGGGACACTACTTGTGCTTGCCACCTCGCCAGCTTGAACTGCACTTATGGAACTTGCCACGTCACCACGTGATACTGCAGTGCTGGATGAACGACCAGGGTGTACTAGGCCGCTGGTGCTTGCCAGTTCACCAGAAGGAATAGCGGCGCTAGTACTGGCTCTCTGCTTCATACAAGGGTCCTGCGGTTCTTGCTCCTCAACAACATCAGAATGGGGTCGGGTACACCTGCCCTTAGCAGGGACCACAACTTGGTCGACAGAGCTATCTGACATGGAGCCGCTGTCTTCTATGGGGATGTATTCTGAGTCAGAATCTGACAGATGCGTGACCTCCTCTTCACTATCTGTCATGCTCAGAAAATCGTAGGCCTCTTTACTAGTGTACATTCGCTTTGCCATGGGCTCTAAATTTAGTGGTACACTAGTAAGAATTCACAGGTAAAAAAGCACCTGATCTGTCGGCAAATGTAGAAAACACTTCCAAAAAAAACTGTTAGCGATCGCAGGGATCAGGCCTGTCTCTGCGAACGCTGCAGTTATGTGTGTTGTGTTTTGTAAGTGACAGTGATCGATCGATGCTGCACTTGGGTGGGCGGAGGGGCAAAACGCAGGTGCTAGCGGGTATCTGGGCTGATCCCGCTAACTATGCGTTTTTGGGAACCCTTAACTGCTGGGTAGGCTAGTATAGATGAGATACTATACCACTAAGGGGGGTGTATGCTTTGCGCGTGGGTGTAAGCGTTACTGGCACTAACCTTGCGCTGCCTGGGGCGACGCAGACACTGACTGACGCTAACATTTTATTGAGATCACCCGCCGGGCGATCAGGGGGCTAAACCTTTATTGGGTTATACACGGCGGGTGCCCTGATGCTATAAACAGCAAACTAACTTATCAGCGTCACCCGTAACACTTATACGGTGATCACTGGTGAAAGGGTTAATTAGGGGGCAATCGGGGGGTTAAAACCTTTATTAGGTAATATATGGGGGTACCTGACGCTATATAAAAACCTGGCGGCAAACCTAAATAACTAACTGGCTAACCAGTGTCACCAGTGACACTTATATGGTGATCACTGGTGAAAGGGTTAACTCTAGGGGCGATCGGGGGTTAAAACCTTTATTTAGAAAATGTATGGGTGTACCTAACGCTATAAAAACCTGGCGGCGAACCTCAAAAAATAACTGGCTACCTAGCGGCACCAGCGACACTAATACAGCGATCAGAAAAACGATCGCTTAGTGACACTGGTGAAAGCGTTAACTGGGGGGCGATCAAGGGGTTAAACCTTTATTAGGGGGGGTAGGGGGCTACCCTGGACCTAAAGGGGCCTAAAGCTAATGTCCCTGACACTTTTTACTGTCACAAATGACACTAAATGCAGTGATCAGTAAATAAATGATCACTGCAATCAGTGACACTGTGACTGGGGGCTTGGGGGGGGGGGGTTAGTGTGCCTATGTGTACCTGGTGTCAGTGTGCTGTTGGGTGCAACTCACTGTTAGATGTCTTCTCTCCTCTCGCCGGACAAAAAGACTGCCACGAGGAGAGATGACATCACTTCCTCCTGCCTGTGTTTACGTTCACAGGCAGGGGAAGCAGGTGATTCGCTGGGAGCGATCGCGAGGGGGTGGCCAGAAACGAATGGCCGCCCCCTCATCTTGGATCCCTCCCACAGCAAACTGGACAGCCGCATGTTCCCGGGGGGGTTGGGGGTCCGTTTGGACCCACGGGAAGGCAGCTACGTACAGGTACGTGATTGTGCCTGTACGTGCCATTCTGCCGACGTATATGTACATGCGGCGGTCCTTAAGTGGTTAAAGTGATTGTAAAATCCTTTTTTTTTTTTTCCCCAACAAAAATAACAAACATGTTCTACTTACCGCCTCTGTGCAATGGATTTGCACAGAGCAGCCCGGATCCTCCTCTTCTCGGGTCCCTCTTCTGTGCTCCTGGCCCCTCCCCCCTGTCGAGTGCCCCCACAGCAAGCAGCTTGCTATGGGGGCACCTGAGCCGAGTCACAGGTCCCTGTGTCCATTCAGGCACAGAGCCACTGCCCCACCCCCTCTCTCTCCTGATTGACTGACTGACTTTGACAGCAGTCCAGACCTTTCACCAATTGAAAATATCTGGCTCATCTTGAAATGAAGATAGTGTTGTGGTAACTCTGCGCTGCTAGTACTAAAGTCAAGCTGCTAACTCAGCTAATTGAAAAAAAGCGAATAGAAAATGCCACCTCCATCTATATTTATTATATGCGCTGTAACTTCCATTTACATGTAAGTGCAATTGCTTATTAAATCTCAGCATTTATCACGCTATGTTGCCTCTTCTCCTTCTCCATATCCTCTTACTGTTGAAAATATATACCTGTGGGCAAGCTGTAAACCATTTGAACTAGTGCTTACTCATCATCTGGGTGAATGCATCTCTGTAGAAGAGCCATTGGTCGATTCCTTGCTTTCTTAAAGAGGTCCCTTTGGAGTTTATATCGGTCCCTAAGCCTGTTTGACTCATGAAATATACATTTCTTTGAGTCCATGATTTCTGGTAAGCCTGCATCTTTATCGGTGGAGGGTCATTTTACTGCACTTGAGAAGTCACTTTTAGCAGATTTACGTCTCATCACTTCAACGTTTAAGTTATAATCACACCTGTGACACGTGGTGGATGTTTTGTCACATACAGTTATATATGGACATTTAACCGTTTGGTTCATTATTTGTATATTAGCTGCATTTTGTGTGTGAGTTCACTGGAACATTTTTATGTTTTGTTATGTTTACTGTTTTATTATTTATGCCATTTTGAATATAGGTACTTCACCATACTTAATATTTAACCAAACGCATCTTGAAATGAAAAATACGACAGACGACCTAGGGCTGTTGATCAGTTAGAATCCTATTTCGGACAAGAATGGGACAAAATTCCTTTCCCAGAACTCCAGCAACTGGTCTCCTTAGTTCCCAGACCTTTACAGAGTGTTTAGTGAAAGA
Organism: Rana temporaria; assembly: GCF_905171775.1. NCBI lineage: Eukaryota > Metazoa > Chordata > Amphibia > Anura > Ranidae > Rana > Rana temporaria. The sequence goes on from NC_053491.1 coordinate 89,370,733, forward strand.
GGGGATACCGTATTTGCCGGCGTATAAGACAACCCCCTAATGTTCCAGCTAAAATCTTGGTTTGGTATATACTCGCCGTATAAGACGACCCCCTTGCTTCACTGTGCCATTAGATGCCTCACTGTTCTCGTGCCATTAGATGCCTCACTGTTCTTGTGCCATTTACATGCCTCACTGTTCTTGTGCCATTTACATGCCTCACTGTTCTTGTGCCATTTACATGCCTCACTGTTCTTGTGCCATTTACATGCCTCACTGTTCTTGTGCCATTTACATGCCTCACTGTTCTTGTGCCATTTACATGCCTCACTGTTCCCGTGCCATTTACATGCCTCACTGTTCCCGTGCCATTTACATGCCTCACCTGGACGATCCCTTACCTTATCCCTGACATGCAGTCTCATTCAGATTGCGGGTGTCCATTGTTTAAAATCCGTGCCTCCTCCTCGTGCTGTTCTGTGATAGGCGGAACACTCAGTTTCCCAGCAGTGCCTGTGTTCAGTGTTCCGCCTATCACGGATGTCCTCTTGTCCGAGGCCGAAGATGAGAAGACAGCCGTGATAGGTGGAACACTGAACAGAGGCACTCCTGGGAAACGGTGTTCCGCCTATCACGGAACAGCACCAGGAGGAGGCGCGGCTTTTGAACAATGGACGCCTGCCACGCATACAGGTACCGGTGTATAAGACGACCCCCGACTTTTGAGGTAAAATTTGAAGTACAAAAGGTCGTCTTATACGCCAGAAAATACGGTACTAAACATGACTCTCACAACTTTTTTGAGGTGTGTTGCCATCGATTTCAAAATGTATCTATAAATAATCTGAGAGCCTAAAAAAAAATAAGTCGTTTTGTCTTTACTTTAGCCACTTGCCACCCACCCGTCAATTGACGGAGGAGCGGTGCGGCTCTCGTTGTGCATGGACGTCATATGGCGTCGCCCCAGAACGGACACTCTTGCAGACATGGCACAACCCCTATCTATGTAAAGAGCTGATGATGCGGCTCTTTAACCATGTGATAGGCTGTGTCCAATCACAGCCGGTCACATGTAAATGCGGAAGTGATGGTAATCGGCTCTTATCACCTCACACCTTCGGTGTGTGGCAAGGAAAGACGATTAGCAGCATATGCTCACAGGGGACACCCGGACAGGTAATCGGGGCACTGATTATCGATGCCCTTTTTACAGTAAAGCCCCGCAGTGACACCAATCGGTGACAATCAGTGATGCCAGTCAGTGCAGCCACATCAGTGAAGGAGAAAAATATTACGTAGTTGCAGAAACAAAGCAAACTTTTTTTTTTTTTTTTCAGAATTTTCTGTCTTTCTTTTGTAAATAAAAACCCCAGCAGTGATTAAATACCACCAAAAGAAAGCTTTATTTGTGTGCAGAAAATAAAGATGTATTTGAAAAATGCTCGGTCAAGCAACACTACCCAAAGTGTGACGGTGCTGAATGCGTCCAGTAAGGGGGTGAAAGTGCCCAGTATTGAAGTGGTTATGGCACTGTGATGCACTTACTGTGGATATAAATTCTAATTTGGGCATATTGCATAGCATATTAATACAAATTAATCAAACCCCTTTTTGAAGCATGCCAAGTTTGACTGTGCCTTTTTTTATAAGCAGCTGTCAGTACAAGCTTTATAGAGTCTAAAACCATTTACTTGGCTTGAAACAAATCTAGAAATAAGAGTCCTTTTACTGTTATGTGTATGAATTGAGTATTCAAACAGCCATATATATTATTACATTGATGTTGTGAAGGAACCTTAGCAAAGCAAACAAGAGCTTATTTACGGTACCTATTCCATTTCCCAGGTGCTAAACATGGAAATCTTTACTTCAACTTTACTTTACTTAATTCTTACTTCTGACCATTCTTTAAAACCTGTATTTAATAAAAAAATGAATGTTTTTTTTCTTAGTGGTTTGAGGACAAATTGCAAGAGGTGGAATGTGAGGAGCAGCATCTGCGGAAACTACATGCGGTGGTGGAGACTCTGGTAAATCACAGAAAAGGTAATTTTATATTTAAAAGTAGTGTTTTTCATTGAACATTCAACAAATAAGCATTAGAAAGGGGAATGTTGCTTTATGAAGGTATATTTAAAGCCTTTGATCTAAGGAAATTCAAACTGAACAAATGGGATGTATAGTTTTTGCTGCAGCTCACCAGCAGGGTTCTGACCAAAGTAAAAAGGATTTTATATTTCTCAGTCCTATGGCATTTTGAAGCCACTAGGTTTAACAAGATGGCAGAAATTTTCAATTTGACTATGTCCTCCAGAATCCTAATATATGGTTTATGCAGAGGGGTTATAATTTCTTTAGCTGATATGTTTACCAAAAAACGCCATCATGAACATTTTTAACCACTTCAATGCCATGCACTTGCGCCCCTTCCTGCCCAGCACAATTTTCAGCTTTCAGCGCTGTCACATTTTGAATGACAATTGCGCGTTCATGCAACACTGTACCCAAACTAAATTTTTATAATTTTCTTCCCACAAATAGAAGTTTATTTTGGTGGTGTTCGATCATCACCTCTGCGGTTTTTATTTTTTGCTAAACAAACTAAAAAAGCCAACATTAAAAAAAAAAAAAAAATGATTTTTTTCGTTTGTCATAAAATGTTGTTTTCTCCTTCACCGACGAGCACTGATATGTAGAACTGATGAGCACTGATTGGCACTGGCATGCTTTATTATGGGGGCACTGGTTGGGGCAGGTGATTGGTACATTGGAGGGGGCTGTGCTGATCAATGTGCTGATTATCAGCACAGTCTCCCCCCCCCTGACAAGGAGAGACCCTGATTGGCTCGCCCTGTCAGCATGAACCGAGCAGTTTACTGACACTTCCTGGTTCAGGTGATGATCAGCTTCTTATCACGATCGGAGATGCAGCGTATCAGACTGACGCGTTGGGTTCGCCGCGATGCGCGCCCTCGTCGGCATGTTATCCTGCTGGACGTCAATGGACGTCCTGTCAGGATAACAGAACCACTTCCCACCGTCAATTTGCTATTGACCGGGCAGGAAGTGGTTATCTACTTGACCACCTGAAGGAGGTAAAACCTTTTGGTGGTTAAAAATGTTCATGATGGCGTTTTTTGGTAAACATATCGGCTAAAGAAATTATAATCCCTTCTAACTGGGTTTGGAGAGTTTTGGTACTTGACCACGTTCATCTGACATTCCATGTCCTCTTTTAGATTGGCCAGATTAGTTCTCTTAGGGACTGATCTTCCACCCTGTTCCTTGGTTGGTGGCTTTGACAGGTGGCAAGACTGTTGTAATCCAGGTTCTGAAAGACAGAAGCATTTTGGATTCTGTAAGCCTGACCATGTTAAAAGCTTGTGAATTTTATTCCTGCTAAAATTGACATCAAAATTGGAAGACTTATTTTCACTAGTGTGGGTCTCTGAGCATTTTCTGATTATGTAGTTAATGTGTAGAGCCTAGGTGCCCAAGCCCCAGAACCTACCTTGTTCGTTCTTTGTTATGAGATTACTCTTCAGGGTCCTAAACAGCCAAGCTTATTCTTATTCTTGGTAATAGTCCTGAGTGAAGACTGTAAGGTTTGTCCTCACCTGAAGAGCATACTGGCTAGGTAAGCCCTAAAATCTTTCAACAGGAAAACCCTGTGACTCCCAGAAGAGCCTAGAAATAAAATTAAAAATCATGGACCAATGATAATCTTCTCACTTTCTATCCTGACAGAGAAAGGAAAACCAGAGGAGGTGATAGTGGGGATTTTCAAGTGGAACTAAAGGCCAAACTTTTTTTTTTAGTTTTGAATAGAGTGGAGTGGGATTAGAATGCCTGTCGGTGTTTGTCACCTCTCTATTTGTCCTGTTTATCATTATTGGTGGAAGTAAAAAAAAATCTCAAATTTTTGTGTTGCCCCCAGAAAAGTAATTGGGGGAGGGGGGGGGGATATTCCAATGGGGACATTTTGTTTTGGCTATGGGACAGGAAGTGAAGGGAAGTCTCAACAATACACAGATGGCAAAAAAAATAAAAAATCTAACGGGTTATAACCCTCCCTTACTCTATTCAAAATAAAAAGAAAAGATTTTGCCTATAGTTCTAGTTTTAATTTTCTTTGCGTTTCCAGTCCTGATGAGAGGAGGAGTCTTTTGGTTGTCTGTTGTGGTGGAGTAGGGGGCAAAAAATCTATACAGGTTCTAACCCATCACCACTTTATCCAACTGTAAAATAAATATGGACTTGAGCTCCACCTTAAATGTACTGTTTCTGATTACAGAGCTGGCGGTGAATACTGCTCAGTTTGCCAAAAGCTTGGCCATGTTGGGGAGCTCAGAGGATAACACGGCTCTTTCCAGAGCTCTATCCCAGTTAGCAGAGGTGGAAGAAAAGATCGAGCAGCTACATCAGGAACAAGCCAATAGTGACTTCTACCTGCTAGCTGAGCTTCTAGCAGATTACATCCGCTTACTGTCAGCAGTGCGGGTGAGTGGCTTGGCTTTACATATTCCTCTTTCTTGCCTTCCTAGTTTTCATATAGACTGTGATTTCAATTTTTAATGTAGTTATTAACTGCTGTATTTTACGTACTGAAGGGTGCTTTTGACCAGCGAATGAAGGCTTGGCAGCGCTGGCAGGATGCCCAGTCAACATTACAAAAAAAAAGGGAGAATGAGGCCAGACTGTTGTGGGCCAACAAACCAGATAAATTACAGCAAGCCAAGGATGAAATCTCTGAGGTAAGAAATGAAAAGGAATGGTGCATGCAGAAGACTGTTTTACAAGTGTACGCTTTACTTGTTTTACAAGTGTGAGCTTTACTTATTTGAAGAAGAAACTTCTCAGACAATCTGTCTTTAATCATAACCAAGCCAACAAACTGTAATTTGAGGTATACAGTACTGTGCAAACATTTTGGGCAGGTGTGAAGAAATCCTGTGAAGAATGCTTTCAAAAAATTATATTTTTTTTATAAGTCGGCGAACAGAAGAAAAGTCTAAATCAATATTTGGTGCAACTACCCTTTTGGCCTCAAACCAGCATCAATTCTTCTAGGTACACTTGCACACAGTTTTTGAAGATACTCTGCAGGTAGGATGTTCCAAAATTCTTGGAGCACTATATATACACAATCTTTTGTGGATTTAGGCTGCCCCAAATCTTTCTGTCTCTTCAATCACAGACAGACTCAATGTTGATCAGGGTTCTGTAGGGCCATGCCATCATTTCTAAGACTTCTTGCTTTTCTTTATGCCGATTAACGGTTCCTAATGACATTGGCTGTATGTTTGGGGTCCTGCTGCAGAATACATTTGGTATTTCACGAAAACATAGGAACTGGGGTGCAGAAAATGGCAGCAGGTGCTCTGGACTGATGAGGCAAAATGTTTGACAAAATATTTGGCTGTAGAAGGAGGCAGTTTATTAATCAAAGGGCTCGAGAGAAGTGTCTGCAGGCAACAGTGAAGCATGGTGGGGAGGATCCTTGCAAGTTTGGGGCTGCAAATAGAGTTGGAGATTTGGTCAGGATCAATGGTGTCCTCAATGCTGAGAAATACAGGGAAATACTTATCCATCGTGCCATACTATCAGGCCCCAAATGTATTCTTTAGTAGGACAATGAGCCCAAACATTCAGCCAATGTCATTAAGAACGATCTTCAGCCTAAAGAAGAACAAGATCTCAACATCATCCAGGCTGTCTGGGATTACATGAAGAGAGAAGTATTTGAGGCAGCCTACATTCACAGAAAATCTTTGGTTATTTCTTCAAGATGTTTGGTACAACCGACCTTCTGAGTTCCTTCAAAAACTGTGTGCAAGTGTAGATAGAAGATAGAGTTGATGCTGTTTTGAAGGCAAAGGGTGGTCACACCGAATATTGATTTGATTTTGATGTCTCTTCTGCTTATTTACTTTCTATTTTGTTAATTGGTTAACCAGTTCCCATTTGCCCTAGTGCAGTTTTACTGCTACAGGGCGGCGTGTGTGTACGTAATCCAACACTTCTGGGTAGGGGGGGCACATACGCGACACCGGTGGCCTGTTTCGACTGCCATTACAGACAGCGGAATCCTGTCAATAGTTTGTGTCCCTGCAAAGCTTGTTTCCCTAGTAAAAGAACCTCACTCAGTATAGTAAAACAGTGGCTAGGCACACAGTTAATCGTTTGATGGCCCCTGATGTTAACCCTTTCCCAGCCAGTGTCATTAGTACAGTGCATAATTTTAGCACTGATCACTGTATTGGTGTCACTGGTTCCCAAAAAGTGTCAGAATATTCACTGCAGCATCACAGTCCCACTTTAAGTTGCTTATCGCCGCCATTATTAGTAAGAAAAAAAATGTAATTAATTCCCATGGTTTGTAGAAGCTAAAACCCTTCGGTTATACGCTTTATTGGGGTTGTAGCCGAAAACATTTTGGCCTAAATTTATGAAGAATTATTTTTTTTGGTTTCAATATTTTTATTAAAGCATTTTCAAAAAAGAGAATACAAAGGGTATGACAATATGCTGTTCCTCCACAATGTAAAATGCGTATTAATCCAAAAATTACAAAATAAGTGGATAAGAAAAGGCATATTCCAAATGGCTTCACAAACCGTATAAAATGCATCTTCGTGGGAGTTGGTTGTACATTAACCATTTTGACAACCATATACTGTAAATATGATGGCAGGGCAGCTCTCCTGCACTGGATCACATACCTAGTATGCAATCCAGCATGTCTGCCAGCACCTGCCGATGCTTCGGTACACAGGCAGAACAACAGTCTGCCTATGTAAAAAAGGCAGATTGCTGTTCTGTCAGTACAGGAGACGTGTCTCTGCTAAGCACCAATCCATGCCTTCTCCTAATACAAGCACCTCCCACACAGTAGTAAAGCACTGATCCGGCACACGTTTAACCCTTTGATTGTCCCTGTTAACCCCTTCCCTGCCAGTGTCATTAGTACATTGACAGTGCATATTATTTAGTACTGATCACTGTATTGGTGTCACTGGTCCCCAAAAAGTGTCCCGACAGACCTCCCTGCAATATTGCAGTCCTTCTATAAGTCGCTTATTGTAGCCGTTATCCATCACCAAAATATCTAGCAGAATACATATTGGCCTACACTGAAGAAATGTTATTTCTTTTATATGTGTTCAAATAATAAAAACTGCCAAAAAGCTCCATTTGTGGGGGAAAAAAGGACATACATTTTGTTTAGTTGCATGACCGCGCAATTTTCAAAGTAACGCAGTGCCGTATCAGAAAAAATGGCCTAGTCAGGAAGGGGGTTAAACCCTAAAGGTCAAGTGGTTAAAGGTATGGTAAAGGTTTGTTTTTTTATTTTCTAAATAGGTTCCTTTAAGCTAGTGCATTGTTGGTTCACTTGCCTTTTCCTTCCATTTCCCTTCTAAAATGTTTTTTTTTGCTTTGTCTAAATTCCTCACTTCCTGTTTCTCCTCAGTAAGCTTGTCACCATCATCCATGGGGGTTAGTCAACCATAACAGCTTACTGAGGAGGAACAGGAAGTGAGACATACAGACAAAGGAAAAAAAACATTTAGAAGGGAAATCAAAGGAAAAGGTAAGTGAACCAACAATGCACTAGCTTAAAGGAACCTATTTGGAAAATAAAAAGACCTTTACAACCCCTTTAACATGAAACACTTCAGATATATGTGTTTTGTTTTATTTATTTATTTTTATCGTTTTTCTTTATGTGTTTTATAGCAGAGTACTTTTTTGTGCTAAAAATAAAAACCACAGAGGTGATCAGATACCACCAAAATAAAGCTTTATTTGTGAGGGGGGGAACTGTGTCGCATGACCACGCAATTGTCCGTTAAAATAACGCAGTGCTGTATCACAAAAAATGGCCTGGTCGTGAAGTGGTGTAAATCTTCTGGAAGTCAAGTGGTTAAAATAAACAATTAACACTTCTATTTATGAAAGCATTCTTAATTTACAGCATTTTTTCACACCGGTTTAAAACTTTAGCACAGTGCCGTGTGTATATACTGTATATATTTATTTTAATAATTTGTATTGAACATTGTCAAGACTAATGAACCTTATAAACAGGGAGCATGCAGTACAGCGATATGAGAATAATATATTCAGAACTTCAGAGGAACATGGGATGGAGAAAATGATCACTGTGAGAAATAAGTAGATCCCAGTGCCCTGATTCACCTCCCGGGAAACGTGATGTGTAGGGTGAGGGATCCTGAGCGCAGTGCACTTGGGCAGTGGTTGCGAAACATACGGTTCTCAGGTTTCCTCCCCAGCGGGAAATCTATAGATCCTAGGATGAGGGTGTGCCGGGGCACCCCTAGGTAATCAAGTTGCTATTCTAGGAGGCACAGGGATCAAGTTTTAACATGAGACATTGATGTAATCTAGTTCCCAGCGAGGACAAGAGGGGCTTAGATGAGAGTTCACAGCACCCTCCTAGGCCCGCTTGTATGGAGTTGGTGCAAGGGAACTCTTTCAGCAGTCCACTGCAATGAGTTAAAAAAAAACGAAACAGTAATGTAAGACCAATTATTTTATTTTTTATAATGTGAAAGATGATGTTATACCGCGAGAATCGTGGTCTTTATTCTGAGCAAAAAAATCATGATTCTCATTTTATCAAAAATCGTGCAGCTCCAGTATCCAGGATAGATAGTGTCTGGCCCAGGAATCTAAGTCCTTGTCAAGCTTTTTGTAGAGGGGAGTATAATTTTCCCTATACAACCGATCGATTTTAGGGTCAGGTGTACACCCAAGTATGAGATGGAGTCCGTGTTCCAGGAGAAAGAGAAATGTGTCTGTATTCGGTCGACTAAAGAGGGTTCTACCGAAATGTTTAGTGCTGAGGGTATATCAACGTTATTTAAATTGATGCCTTCGTCCCATCAAAATATTGTATAGAAAAGGGAGGCTAAAATGAAGTCCTTTAAGCAGTTTAAAAATGTTGTACTGCGATAAGGGGCAAGGAGACAAACAAACATGAGAAGGTCATCAGCAAATAGAACGCATTTACGATCTGTAGGGCTGCAAAATACTCCCCGGATGTCAGGGTGGTTTTGAATTGCTATAGCAAAGATGAGCGGCGAGAGTGGCAACCTTGATGTGTGCTTTTCGCTATGTTAAAGAGATTGGAGTAGTGTCCTAGGAGGCGTACTTGTGCACTAGAATTGGAGTACAGCGTTCCAAGAAATGTGGGCCGAAGCCCCATCTCTCCAGGACTTCAAAGAAGAACGGTCATGCCAACTAAACGCTTTCTGTAGATCAATTGATAATAGGAAGCCTTCTTGCGGAGTTCTACCATCCCATTGTGAGCAGAGTAAAGAAGTTGTAAAGAAATATATATATATATACTTATGACACAACCACGTTTTGCGAAACGCGTAGAGGCTTCTGGGTAATCCAAACAAGCGGAACTACGTCACACAAACACCTCCGGACGCTGAACCACTCAGGTACCGAGGCGTGGAACGCAACGCTGGCGGAGCGATACAGAGAGCGGTAACGCTGGACAGACTAGTGCCGGTCAGGATAGGCACTAGATCATGTGAGTGCAAACTTCTTACAGTTTGTGTGAATACATTTTTTACGATTTTTGAACATACTACACCATATCAAGCCTTTTTACTTTGAGGCCAGGTTCACACCTATGCGGCTTGAACCGCATCCAATTCGCAGAACATTTTAAAATACATTGTTTTCAATGGGGCTGGTTCACATATGTGCGATGCATTCGCACTGCGCATTGCCGCCAAACCGTGTGCGTCTTTTAGGCATTGCGGTGCGGCTCAGGTGCGAATTCAAGCCCATTATCTTCTATGGGTACGCAGCTGAATTCGCAGATGTGTTCAGTTCTCTTCAGGAATTTCTCTCATTCAGCTCAATACACTTCTCCCCCACTCTCCTCTCACCCGTAACTTCTCCCAGGTCTCCAAATTTGCATCTAAAACGTTGCTAATCTGCTGAACACTTCTCTTATCTCTCTGCAGAGATAAGAGAGCTGAAATTTGCACCGCACAAGTGTGATTCCGGCCTAAAAGTTACTCTACCTCATTTGGGGAAAGAGCTGCGGAAAAAGGAGAAACTTCTCAGATCTGGGGAATTGCAGGCTGATCCCGTTACAGGCTTTAAAGCGGGGGTTCACCCTAAAAAAAAAAAAAAAAAATGTTGTCTACCATGCCATCCAGCATATTAGCGTCAGCTACAGTATGCCTTTATTTTTATTTTTTCCGCTGTACTCACAGTTTAATCCATTAGTTAAGTTTCAGACTTCCCGAAAATAGCCGAAATAGGACTTGGCTCTTCACGGCACCTGCGCAGTCAGCTCCTAGTCTGTGCGCAGGCGCCGTGAAGAGCCGAGTCCTACTCTGGCTATTTTCGGGACGCGTGACGCGCCATAGCCGGCCGGCAATCATGTTCCCCTCTTCATAGGAATGCCTACTCCCCGCGGGAGTCTGAAACAAAACTAATGGATTAAACTGTGAGTACAGCGCAAAAAAATAAATAAAGGCATACTGCAGCTGACGCTAGTATGCTGGATGGCATGGTAGAAAGTTGTTTTTTAGGGTGAACCTCCGCTTTAATTAAAGTGTGGTCTGGTGAGCGCATTTTCTGTTAAGAGGTGGTGGTGACACAACTGGTGAAAAAGTCACAAATATTTGATCGATTTAACCTAATGGAATCTGCAATAGCTGCACTTTGAAAAGAAATTGACTTTTTATTTGCACTTTTCACTTATTGAATATTTTTTGGACTATATGGGTTGGAGCACTTCTTGTTGTTTTGGTGTATATTGATTATTGCATATTGATTGATTATTGATTTATTTATTTAAATTGGGTATGCATATTGGTTGACAGAGTTTTTTTGGGAGCATATATAAATTCACTGGTATATCATATTCACATTATTAATTAATAGGATCAGCGCAGTAATATATGCATACACACATATATATATATTTTTCTTCGCAATTGTACACTTTTTTCTTAGAAGTGTTTCACCAATACTGCGGCAGATCATTTGGAAATATTGATAAAAATAATATTGATGAGCGCCGGTGACACCACAAATAAGGGTAAAGAAATTGCACCAATTGCTCTTCGTGTCTGGTCAGGGCCCTGTCTCCTCCCCCCCCCCGGGATGAAGCTTGTTTGATCCTTGTGAACATATTTATCTATAAAGGCTGAAAGTCTGTTGGAAAGAATCTTGGTTAAGATTTTTAATTATTAATTAGCGAGATTGGCCTATAATTGCTAACCTCACTGGAGTTTTTCCCTGGTTTAGGAATGACTGTCACATGGGCTAGATGCAAGGCTTTATTGATAGAGCTGCCATCACGGAGAGAGTTAAAGAATCTGGTCAGATATGGGGCTAGGGTTGAGGCAAAGGATTTATAATAACTGATTAAAAATCCATCAGGGCCTAGGGCAGAACCCCTTTTAAGAAATTTTATCACGTCCAATGCTTCCAGCTCCAAAATTGACTTCTCAACAATCGCTCTAACCTAGAGAAACCAATTTCGGAAGAGGGATGTCTTGGAGGAAGGACTTTGGGCGATCAGAAGCAGTGCTGTCTGTCTTAAAGTTTTGAGGAGTAGTCCTGGAAAGATTGCATGATATTCTGGGGACTTTGAGATAGGACTCCTGAAGTGGTGCAAATTTTAGGGAAGGAGAAGGAGCTATGTCTGGGGTTCAGTTTAGAAGCTATTTTGGGACCAATTCTGTTCTTTTTGAGAGTAGAATTAGGCGCCAGACCACTGGAGACTCTTTTCAGCGTCCGTGGTCAGGGCCAGATTCTGAGTGAGATGAGCCGTGTCTAATTGGGCCATGAAAGTATTTGTGGGGTTTCACTTATGTGATTTGCTCAGTATTTGAAAATCCTTTTCCAGTTTGTCTATTTCAGACTACCTCTCGAGTTTAGAAGAAATCTGAATAATTGTACCCCTGATCACAGCCTTATGGGCAGACCACAGGGTTTCTGGAGAAATTTCTCCGGAGTCGTATGTGCAAAAATATTCCTTAAGTTCCCCCTCCTTGACCGTGCATTGGACAGGGTTGCTAAGTATGGAGTCGCCACTGAAAGGGGCCTTTGATGCCTGGTGGCCGTGTGAGCTTAAGGAGGACTATAGCGTGGTCCCAAAGGGCTGTGTCTCTGAGGGATTTAGTGGAGAGTGGGATGACCTAAATGTGATCTATACTGGTGTGCGTTTGATGGGGAGATGAGTTAGTCTTTGGATTAAGGGTTGAGTTCTCTCCAAATACTTACTAGGCCTAGCAATCCACATACTTATAAGCAATTTTAGAAAAGGTGGACATTGGAGAAGTTGGGTCAGCTGGGCTGGGAGGGCAGTGTATTGGAAGTCCCCTTGTGGAGCCTGGCATGGCAGATATGTCCCCTGTGGGGGATTGGAGCAGTTCGTCCAGGGTTCTCTCCAGCAAGGACTCAGAAGCTGGGGAGAGGAAGGCAGGGGCAAAGGTGCCCATAGCAGGGCTAGATGGGACTGAGCTGTCCAGAGGTGTGATATCCACCTCCTCTTCCGTGGCTGCCTCGCCATACTGTGTTGAGGCCGCCATCTTGGAGGCCTGGATGGTCGGAGATGCAGGCTTCAATTGCCGAAAAACTCTTCTCACTTGCTCCAAGAGCAGTGAAATGGTCCCTAGGCTTGCGGGCAGGTGTATCGGCACTGGGCTTCGGTCGGCGCGTGACGGAGCTCCATGATTAAGTGGCCATTCAGGGAGCTGCCGCTCGTGCTGCCTACTGTATATAATTCAACTACCTGGACTATGGAACACCTTCCTCCAATTTTAGAGATAATGGGGGGGCCATTTGCGTGAAAATGCTGCTGCTTCATGGACACGATGCAGTGAGTAAGCATCTTATTTCCCTCTTATAGGGAATGTGTTAGGATCCCCTGGTAAAAATGAAGGTGAAAAATGATGTAGACACCATACGTCAGGCCTTGTAAGCTGCAAATAATTATTTTTTTGGTTTAGATGTGTTTTAAGCTGACTTTAACATAGAACGGGATACTACCAATGTGCATCTAGATAGTAGCCAAGTGTACACAAACTGGTTGCTGTGAGTGTTCTGCCTGTTCTGAAACAATTGAGTTTATTTTATGTGCCCAAGCCATTGTATGCTACAGGCTGTGATCAGAATACTGATTTATGGTGACCAACGCTTCAGGCACAGCCCCACCAAAAAGAAGGTAATGCATTTGCCACCTACATACATAGGGGGTTATTTACTAAAGGAAAATCCACCGTAAGTGCACTTGGAAGTGCAGTCGCTGTAGATCTGAGGGGGACATGCAAGGACAAAAAAATGCATTTTTGCTTGCACATGATTGGATGATAGAGATCAGCATAGCTTTCCCTGATTTCAGATCTGCCCTTCAAATCTACAGCTACTGCACTTCCAAGAGCACATATAGTGCACAGTGGATTTGCCTTTAGTAAATCAACCCTATAGTCCGCTTACAATGTTTTAATACTTTTCTTATCTGTATGACATTGCTCAAATGGACATTCCTATAATCCCTCCAGTGTTTGTATCTACAAGCCACTCACCATATGTGGATAGTTTACAGTCAAGAAAAACTATTTTTATTGCCCATAGCAACCATGCATCTTCCAACCTTCATGTATTTTTTTTTTTTTTTTTTCTTTTGGGCACAATTTTCATACATAAACTTCTAAACTGTGTAATTTTATCTCTATGTTGCTGCTTACATTAGATTTACATTCTAAACCTTGGTCATGTGTTTTAGTGGGAGTCCAGAGTCACCCAGTATGAGAGGGATTTTGAAAGAATTTCTATTACTGTTCGGAAAGAGGTCACAAGGTTTGAGGTAAGGTCACTTTATTTCTGAACATTTTGATATTGATCACAAATAACCACGATTACCTACAGTTTACAGTTTGCCAAAAGAATTCAGTGTAAAGTGAATAACTTGCTGTTTCTACTATTTGCTCATGTACAGGGGGAAATACAGTACATCTGGAATGTATTCAGTTCACTTTTTCCACATTATATGTTACAGCCTTATTCCAAAATGGATTAAATTATTTTCCTCAAAATTCTGCAAACAATATCCCATAATGACAACGTGAAAGACGTTTCTTTGCAAAGATTTTTCAAATTTATTAAACAAAAAAAAAGTCACATGTACATAAGTATTCACAGCCTTTGCTGTGACACACACAATTTAGCTCAGGTGCATCCTGTTTCCACTGATCATCCTTGAGATGTTTCTACAATTTGATTGGAGTCCACCTGTAGTAATATCAGTTAATTGAAAATAATTTGAAAAGGCGCACACACCTGTCTATATAAGGTTCCACAGTTAACAGTACATGTCAGAGCACAAACCAAGCCATGAAGTCCAAGGAATTGTCAGTAGACCTCGACGACAGGATTGTATCGAGGCACAGATCTGTGGAAGGTTACAGAAAAATGTCTGCAGCTTTGATGGTCCCGATGAGCACAATGGCCTCAATCATCCGTGAATGAAAGAACTTTGGAACCTCCGGGACTCTTCCTAGAGTGGGCCGCCTGGCCAAACAGAGCGATCGGGGGGAAAAGCACTTTAGTCAGGGAGGTGACCAAGAACTCGGTGGTCATGCTGACAGAGCTTCAGCATTTCTCTATGGATATTTCTCTGCAGCACTCCACCAATCAGTCCTGTATGGTAGAGTGGCCAGACGGAAGCCACTCCTCAGTAAAAGGCACGTGACCGCCTGCCTGGAGTTTGGCAAAAGGCACCTGAAGGGTTCTGACCGTGACAAACAAAATTCTCCGGTCTGACAAAACAAAGATTGAACTTTTTGGGCGGAATGGCAAGCGTCGTGTCTAGAAGAAGCCAGGCAACGCTCATCATCTGGCCAATACCATCCCTACAGTGAAGCATGGTGTTGGCAGCATCATGCTGTTGGATGTTTTTCAGTGGAGCTGGAAAACTAGTCAGGATCAAGGGGGAAAAATGAATGCAGCAATGTTCAGAGACATCCTTGTTGAAAACCTGATAGAGTGCTCTGAACCTCAGACTGGGGAGAAGGTTCATCTTTCAACAGGACAACGACCCTAAGCACACAGCCAAGATAACAAAGGACTGGCTACCGGACAACTCTGTGAATGTCCTTGAGTTGCCCAGAAAAAGCCCAGACTTTAGCCCAATTGAACATCTCTGGAGAGATCTGAAATTGGCTGTGCACCAATGCTCCCCATCCAACCTGATGGAGCTTGAGAGGTCCTGCAAAGAATGGGAGAAACTGTCCAAAAATAGGTGTGCCAAGCTTTTATCATCATACGCAAAAAGACTTGAGGCTGTAATTGGTGCCAAAAGGTGCTTCAAAGACAAGTATTGAGCAAATGCTGTGAATACTTATGTACTGTACATGTGATTTATTTATTTATTTTTTAAATAAACTTGCAAAGATTTCAAACAAACTTCTTTTGCTTTGTCATTATGGGGTATGTTTTGTAGAATTTACAGTAAGATCATTTAAAGTGGTTGTTAAGGCTTACCTGTAGGTGCTGTATTTACTATAATCACGGGCACCGCTGACAAGTGGCGCAGGTGCACTGTAGTGTGCCGTTTCTCATTGAGGCCGGGCTGTCACTGACGCCTCCCGCGCGCATGCGCCAGAGTGACGTCATCGCGGCTCTGGCCAATCGGAGCTGCAATACGCGGAAGTAACCCCTGGGCGAGATGACGGCTGCCCGGGCATTGGAAGAGGACGGCTGTGGGGGCTTCGATCGGAAGTGAGTATTGCATAATGAGCTAGTATGCCATGCATACTAGCTCATTATGTCTTTGTTGTGTGTGTGTGTGTGTGTGTGTGTGTGTTTGTTTGTTTTTGTTTTTTGTTTTTTCTGGGTTTACTTCCACTTCAATTTAATCCATTTTGGATTAAGGCGGTAACATAACAAAATGTGGTACGAAGTGATGTGAATACTTTCTGGATACACTGTATGCTTAACTGTCATTTTGGAGTGTGGGTGCTGCCAAAACTTATTTTTTTTTTTTCAGAGATTTGGATAATGTGTAAAGGATTAGAATTCTTTTTTTTTTTTTTTTTTTTTTTTTTTTTTTTAACCCCAGATTTTTATTTATACTTCTTGCTCAGCTGATATTTTACCTAAGGGGAACAGCAGCACAGATGGAAATGAAAATGCCTTCTTTTGTTGAGTAGGGGAAGGCTAGAACCCCTGTGAGCTTTTTAATTCAATCTTATTTTATTCAGAAAAAAGAGAGATAGAAAGACAAATATCGTCTCAAACATTACATACAGTAAAAGCAAATACATCAACCGTAAGCATCGTGTTTGACGTAGTGAAAACATGTCTAAGTTATGTGATAAAAGGGAAAAGAGAAACAAAAGAAAGGGAATAGGAGTGTGTGTGTGTGTGTGTGTGTGTGTGTGGACTATTATATGGCCGTACGATTAAGCATTCTCCCGGTATATGGAATAATAAGTAGTTGTATCTACCAACCTCACATTAGTGAGGGGCCCTGTGAGCTTTTTATTTCTGTCTGTGTCACAGTTGCAAATGTTCACTCACTTCTGTCTGGTGAAATCATTGTCTTCAGGACAGTAAGTGAAGGTAAATCTTGCCAACAGTGTCATGAAAAGCAATGAAAATTAAAAAGCTAGAAAAGTTTTTGGGCTTGACACATACACTTTATGACCTTTTTACAAGTTGAGTCCTTTTTGGGCTCCTATGCAATCTGCTCATGTAAATACTATGTCCTCAGACACAAACTGGCTGCACAGCTTAAAAGCTGCTCCATATTCTCTTGGAAAAAAATGTAAATCCTCTCCAAGGACAATAAAACCAATGTGATGGTATAGAATGTTTTATTCTGTATAGAGCTCAGCATTTCTAAATGAATTGGTGGAACAAGCTGAATCCTGAGCAGTAATCAAGATAAACCTAGTAATTTCCTAAGGGACAGTAATAACTGTGTTTAAACCACTTCTGGGAACTGCATGACAATTTAAGCTGCTATTATGGTTGAATTGCTGCTAGTATTGTAAAAATATCTGTATATTTGCATGCACGTTGAAAGTGCAGCTTCTGAATGATTGCAGCCAACCATGTCAACATGTCTACTTAAGAAGATGTACCTGTGCTATTTTCTGTATGATGTATGTAACTGAATTGGTAAGCATTATAAAATATCTACAGCTAAATTTGGCAACATTTTAAAGTGTTCTATGCATCATTAAAAGCTGTAGCAATTGTGCTTTTAAGATTGAAGTTTTGTGAGTTAGGCCAGCCAATTTGTGATTTTCATTGTTTGCTCTTTCAGCATGTTAAAATAACTTGAATGAAAATTTTGTAATACTAAAAATACAACTATGTATGACCGTTTAAACAAGCACAAAATCCAGTTACTGTGATGAATAAGCCTGCAATAAAGGCAGCTCACAGAGATTTCAGTAGCAGAAGCAGTGCTGTCAATCCAGAAAGCGGTGGCCAGTTGCTGATTGATGAGCCGCAGGTACAGCCACTGTACTTCAAGCAAGAACAGCTTACATGAGTGTCAACTCTGCTCTAAATTCAGGAGTAGTGCAGTATTATTGCCACAATCATAGGAAGCTTCTTAAGATTGGCTTCAGTGGCAGAGTTAAAGTGGTTGTAGAACTTTTGTGTGTTTTTTTTTTTTTTTTTCACCTTTAATGCATTCTATGTCACTCAGCAGCCCCCCCCCCCCCCCCCCCCCCAAGCCCTGTTATACTTACCTGAGTCCTGCGTTTCCCACGATGGGAACAAGCACACCAGCTCCAGCCGGTGTCTTGTGTCCTGATTGGATATATTGATAGCAGCGCAGCCATTTGCTCCCGCTGCTGTCAATCAAATCCAATGACGCATGGGGCGGGGGCGAGTCTTGCTCTGTGTCGATAGAAGCAGAACACGATTGCACCCGCACGGGTGTCCACGAAGGACAGTGCTTCTCCGACAGGGCACTCCAGAAGAGCAGGAGCCAGGAGATCTGATGAGGGACCACAGAAGAGGAGGATCGGGGCCACTCTGCAATAGGGTTGCCACATCGTCCCTTTAATCCAGGACACACATTATTACACAGGTTCGGTGGCTGATTAAGGTTGAAATTAAACTCGGTGCCTCATCTGCATTAAATCGGCCTTAGAAACGGTGTTACTCATATGTGTCCTGGATTAAATGGATGATGTGGCAACCCTACTCTGCAAAACCAACTGCACGGCAAAGGGAAGTATGACATGGTGTTGTGTTTTTTGTTTTTTTTTTAAACCCTGAACCTTTACAATCCCTTTAAGGAAGTATTACCAGAACCTGAGAATCCCTCTGGGCACCAAATGCATAAGATAGGGATGAGCAGTATAATTCACAGCACAAGCTTCTCTCACCAGCATAGCTGGCATGTGTGTCTGATCTCGCTTGAGTACTATTCGTTCCATCACTGTTTCCTTCACTCTCCAAGATTTCTGTACACCACCCATACTCAACACATTTGTGCTGGTGGATTGGCTTTAGGACACTTTTTTACAAAAGGTGGTTAAACATTGGTAGTTGACGCACTGTGGGCCATGCTATCTCAGCATTGATGGCATCTTTCAGAAATGCAGTCTATTCCCTGGGGACGAGGTCGAACAGTAGATATTACATTGCAGGGAGACTCAGAGGAAACCTAAGCGTTGATGCACTCATAATTAAAGTGATTGTAAAGGAAAACATGTTATTACTAAAAAAAATAACGGGTCATACTTACCCCCGGCCACCCCGCCGCCGAGTCCCCCCCCCCCCATATACTAAGTGGGGGCACTCGTGCGTGCTCGCTCCCGAGCCGGCTCTCTGCATTCATAAGAAAGTATGTGGCTCAGCCATGCCTGCCCCACGTGCTGTGATTGGCTGAGATGCAGAAGCCATTGGCTCCCTCTGCTGTCAATCAGGAAGGAAGGGAGAGACCTGCTAAAGCCTCGGGTTTTGTGGACATCGCTGGATCGAAATCGGGCTCAGGTAGGTATTGGGGGGCTGAGAGGGGAGCTACACACTGGGGCTGAGAGGGGAGCTACACACTGAAGTGTGTGGTTGTTTTTTTTTTTTTTTTTTTTTTTAAGCTTTTTGGTAAAAAAACCTTCAGCCGTTACTACACCCACTTTATTTACTGTGTCCTATATTTTCAATGGAAGCTTATAGTTCTACCTATATGACAAATATTACAAGCAAGTAGTAACATTCATTTGGACTTGTTCTGTAATGTTGGAGACGCTCATTAGAACTTAGAAATGATGAAATATCCTACACATGTGACTACTTCTATGCCATGACCTGGATAAATTTACTTTCGGGGACATCCCGAGTTTGTGCTAGGGTCCTTTTTTTTTTTTTTTTCATATTTTTATTAGTGGCTGGGATCTCACTTCAGTCTCTTGCTTGTAGTAGTAAGCCCACCCGTGTCCTTCTCCACTGTAAGGCACTCTCCAGACTTTTCCACCCCATAACATTTATATCATGTTTGATGGCAAATTCTTGTAGAGCAAATTGGTTTTCTCCATCATAACTTTGCTTCAGTGCAGTGTTGTGGATGATTGGTTTGTGGGATCTCTCCATTATGTGCAGAGTGCTAAGAGCGATCACTGAGATTGTAGCTCGCTTTGCTGTTGCTATTGTCAGTGCAGTTGATTGCTCTTAGTTTGTGCTTTCCAATTTGTGACTGATTTAGAATAATTCGAGATTTTCCTAGCTTGTGACGGAAAATATTGATTATATGAAGACAGGAGGCGAGTATCTTATGCATTAATCCTTCTTTATTAATGCTCACAGCAGAAATGTAAAAACCATCTTAACGTAAGTCTTAAAAAGAAAACTGTAAGAACTACATATCCCAGCAGCCCCTGCGCCTTAGCCACTCCTATCCCAGTCTCTATAAATGGGCTGCTCTCTCCTGATTCCTCCTCTTTCTTTGTGTGAACCTTGAGGTGTCTTTATCAGGATCCTTACGTGAACCGTGTCGTCAACTGTCAATTCTTCGGCCGGCCGGCCGGCCCATGACTTCTTAATTGAAGACTTCTGCGGTAATATCAACAGGTCCCAACAGGATGGACCAACTGAGCGCCCTTGATCCACTGGACATCCAGAAGCCGGGGAACATCACCCGAACGACAGGTCGCCATCGTGTACCAAACAGGAACGCCGTCAATAACCTGAAACAGAAAACCCAAGACCATGAGAGTGTTGGGCAGGGAGGGAAGATACTCGCCTCCTGTCTTCATATAATCAATATTTTCCGTCACAAGCTAGGAAAATCTCGAATTATACATCAGACAGGAGGCTCATATCTTATGCAAGTTCAAAGCTTAACAAGATATTCACAGTATTATTATAACAAATATGATATTTCAGAACATATTATCATAAAACAGACATAGCAACATGTTCCTCCGGTCTGAAGTAAAACAGGCGGAACACGGTCTCAGAAGACCAGTCAGCCGCCAGTAATAGGTCCGAAAGAGAACCTCCGGTCGCCACCACCTTGGTGGCCATGGCACCTCTGGATGAGTGTGCTCCAAACAGGGTAACGTCTATACCCGCCATTGCCATGATTGATCTAACCCAACGTGCCAAGGTAGCCGGGGTGACCGGGTGATGCGGTCTCGTGTAAGATATTAGGAGTTGAGAAGACCCCGGGGGTCGTAGATCTTTCGTGTTTGCCTCGTAAGTCTGTAGGCATCTAACCACGCAGAGTCGTGGGTGTGCAGAAAAACAGGGGTAGAACACCGAGTGAAGGCCCGTTTTGGTTCTGCGGACTACCGTGAACTTCACCCCTTGAGGTGAAAATTGGCGTCTGGAAATGTCCAAGGCCCTAACGTCTGAGACACGTTTGATGGAGATCAGGCATAACAGCACTGTCAGTTTAAAAGACAGTAACTTGAGAGACAGTGAATCGTTGTCCTCCCAACCTGAGAACATGTCAAGGACCTTGGAGACATCCCAAGTGGATTGGTATTTAGGGCGAGGGGGTCGTTTGAACCTGATGCCTCGTAGCAGTCTGCAGATCATTGGGTGTTTGCCGATTGGCAGAGAATCCACTGGGTAATGATAGGCCGAAATGGCCGACCTGTAAATATTAATGGAGCTGTATGACCTGCCGGAGTTGAAGGACTCTGCCAGGTAATTTGCTATGATGGTTACAGGGGCACGCATGGGATCAGCCTGCCGTTGGTCACACCAACGTACCCAAAGTTTCCATGCTGATCGGTATGCTGCCCGAGTCCCGGGGGCCCAGGCCACGGCGAGGAGATCTCTAGCCGAGTTTGAAAGGCCGTCGTGAGTGTCTGGCACCCCGAGACCAACCATGCTAGGAGTGTCAGTGTGCCCTCCTCCACCAGGGGATGAATGCCCTTGGTCGGATGGGAGAGGATGTGTGGGAACTGGGGAAGAAGCCTGGGATAGTCAATGGCCAATCCCAGTAGGAGAGGAAACCATGGTTGTGTTGGCCACCATGGCGTGATCAGAACCGCAGTCGCCTTCTGGTTCGCAATCTGCAACAGAACCCTGGGGATCATCGAGAATGGGGGAAACGCGTAGTGTGTTCCCCTTGTCCAAGATTGGCGGAAAGCGTCCACTGCCGCGGACCCTGGGTCCGGTCTCCAGCTGAAGAACTGGGGCAGTTGGTGATTGAGGCGGGAGGCGAAAAGGTCTATGTCCAGGGGGCCCCAAAGCCGATTCAATTGGACGAAGACTGGACGGTCCAAACACCAATCGCTGGAGTCGATAAGGTATCGGGAATTCCAGTCTGCGACAGTGTTGGACGTACCCGGGATGTACTCCGCCATCAGGATGATGTCTCGAGACAGACAGAAGTGCCATATCTCTGTAGCGATGTCTGCCAGGATTTTGGATCTGGTGCCACCTAAGCGGTTGATGTATTGAACCGCTGCAATATTGTCCATGCGTAATAAAACGCAACAGTTGGATCGTTCCGCTAGGAAACTCTGAATAGCGAAGAGTGCTGCTGAGAGTTCCAAAGCGTTGATGTGTAAGAGGGATTCTTCTCTGGACCAGGTCCCTCCCGTCGAGGTCTCCTCTATGCGGGCGCCCCAACCTCGGCGGCTCGCGTCCGATTCTATGACGACGTCCGGACGAGAGTTGAAGATTGTCCTGCCGTTCCACTCGATGGCATGTTTGAGCCACCATCGGAGTTCGACCTGGGCTTCCGTGGAAATGGGTACTTCGTCCGCGTATCGGAGACCCTGACGTAGGTGTAGGATTTTCAGTCTCTGTAGTGCCCTGTAATGCAGGGGGGCCGGAAATATGGCCTGAATGGATGCTGCTAACAGGCCTACTATGCGGGCCAGTACGCGTAAGGATAAGAACCCTTTGCGAAGTACTGCTCTGATCTCTTTGCGAATCAGAGCCAACTTCTCGCTGGGCAGGCGAAGGACAGCAAGCTTGGTGTCTACCGAGAAGCCGAGGAACTCCATCTCCTGAGCTGGGACGAGAACCGATTTTTCCTGATTGATCAGGAAACCTAGGCCTTGCAGCAGGCTGATCGCCCAAGTCATGTGGCGGAGTGCTTGAGTCTTGGAGTAAGCAATTATGAGGATGTCGTCCAAATAAATGATTAGACGTGCTCCTCAGCGATGCTACGATCGGTTTCAGGAGCTTCGTGAAGCACCATGGGGCGGATGACAGTCCGAATGGAAGGCATGTAAACTGCCAAGTGCGTCCCCACCATCTGAAACGGAGAAGGTGTTGAGATTCTTGGTGCATGGGGACGGTGAGGTATGCGTCTTTTAGGTCGACCTTCACCAACCAGTCTCCCGGGACGAGGAGATCTCGGAGGCAATGGATGCCCTCCATCTTGAAGTGTCGATATGCGACATGTTGGTTCAAGCCCCGAAGGTTTATGACCGGGCGGTAGCCCCCCCCTTTCTTCTTGACTAAGAAGAGGTTGCTGAGGAACCCCGGGGAAGAAGGGTCGACTTCGATCACTGCATGCTTGGATATGAGTTCGTGGAGTTCGGTGTCTATCAGAGACACATTTTGTTCCGCAAACTGGATAGGGGGCGGTATTATTCCCAGATTCGGTGGGGATACAAGATCTATCTGGAACCCTGCAATCGTATTCAGTATCCATGAGTCTGCCGTAATCGCAGACCAGGCGTGGGTAAAAAATTTTAGACGGCCCCCCACAGGTGTGAGGGGTCTGGGGGTGTGCGTGGTACTCACCAGAATACGGTCGGGAACGAGGGTATCCTCTCTGACCGCGTCCCCTCCAGGGTCTGCCGCGTGGCGGGAAGAAGGGTGCAGGTTGTGCCGTGGTGGTGTACGGAGTGGGAGCCTGGTTGTAGTGAGGTTGTGCGGTTGATCTCTGGAATGGTCTGCCGCTATTATAGCGGCCGGCAGAACGGCCCCTACTTCTGCCGGCCCGGGGAAAAACTCTAGCGCTACCCGCTTTTTTGAGGGACGTTTGTGCCTTGTCGAGGCTATTAAACATGCCCACAAATTTATTTATATCCTTCACGAGGGAGTCGCCAAACAACATGCCCTCTGCTGAGGGGCCTGGCTCAGATTCCGCCAGATGGGCCAGTTGCGGATCAAGCCGCATGAGGATTGAGCGCCTGCGCTCGACGGAGCATGCGGTGTTGGCGCTGCCCGTCAGACATATGGCCCTTTGGGCCCAGCCACGCAATTGTGGTAGGTCGACTGACTGGCCAGTCGCAGCGGCTTGTTCTGCGAGGTTTAGGATTTTGGTCAAGGGACCGAACAAATCCAGAATGCGGTCTTGTATGTTCTTAAAAGACCTGTCTATCCCTTTCTTGGGGAATTTTCCCGTTTTTAGCAAATATTTTGCTAGGATGGGATCAACCTCGGGTGTAATGACCGCTTTCATGGGAATGTGGGGGCGAGGACATTCTGCCCTGAGTTTATTGCGGTTAGATTTTTCTAGGGGTTTACGTGCCCAGAGTTCGATGTACTGTGACACGTGGGGGAGGGGGGACCAGTCCCCAGATCGTGGATGGGAAATGGCGTCCGGGTTGAATAGTGGTTCACCCAGGGCGTCCATAATGTCTTTGCCCTGATTGTCAGGGTTGGCATCCTGTAGGAGTGCCGGTGCCCCCGCATCCTCTTCACTATAGTCAGACCCTGAGACCTCGGACCCGTCCGACTCAGCGGACGAGTCGTCGTCCGACTCGATGACATATGAGTCTGGTTTGGTCCGCTTAGCGGACCCATGCCTCTTGTATGACTCCCTGAGGCCCAGGGGTTGAAAGGGGTCTGACGGATGCGTGGGGTGGCAGGTCGTGTAAGGATCTGCTCCGAGCATATTATTTGCTTCCCCTGCCGGGGAGTCATAACCTGTCGCCGTGTGCTTCCTTTTTTGGGAAGCTTTACCCTTTTTTACGGCCGGTATATTGCCCTGTGGTGTGGGCTCATGGGGGGGATTTTGGGTAATTTTAGATGCGCTGGTGGCTGCAGCTAATGCTGATTGGATGGACCTATTTATGATGTCCTGGAGCTGGGCAGCATTTAACATTTGTGCTGGTTCCAGCAGCAGCTCCTGTTCTGTAGTGGGGGGGGAGCCCTCCTCTGACATGTTATATTATGCAGGGAAACGTTTTGGGTAAAAGAAAGGTTCAGGCTAACTGATAGGTAGATGAGAGAGGGGAATAAATTCCCAGGAATGTTGTATATTATCAGTTATGCACTCACTACTTCCTAGCAGGCACCCCCTCCGACCATCAGCGCTGACTGGCTTGCGGTGGGAGGAGAGCCTGCTGAAATTGCCCTCCAGGGACGAAGTCTCGCGAGACTACGATCCCGGGGCTCCTATTGGTCAGGACGGAAGTGAAGACCGCCCCCCGGGTCCTGCGCGCGTCGCGATTGGACGGGGGAACGGCGCTGTGGATTGGTTACAGGGAGGCGCGGGATCCGCCTCCCTGTACGCGCGCCAAAGCTCTCCTGAGGGGAGAGAAGCCTGATGCCAAAATGGCGCGGATTCGATCGAGGGGGGAAAGGAAGTGTGGAAAGTGGATGAGGGTCACCGCTGATCGCAGCGTCCCTAGGTATTTACTAGAGGGTTGTAGAGGGTGTCACTGTCGGAATAAACACAGTGAAGCGATGGGCAGTGCAGGGGTAAAGATCCCTGGCAAAAGTACCATGCAATTGTCACTCATAAAGCTAGCAAATACCATCCAGCAACAGTAACACTTCATCAAATACATACAAAAATCATCATTTACCATTAGAAATTATATATATATATTAATAGTGTATATTATTATCGATGTTAACAAAGTTAAATCAGCTACTTATCTTAGATGCTCTGCCGTGAGCAGAAAGAAAGAGGAGGAATCAGGAGAGAGCAGCCCATTTATAGAGACTGGGATAGGAGTGGCTAAGGCGCAGGGGCTGCTGGGATATGTAGTTCTTACAGTTTTCTTTTTAAGACTTACGTTAAGATGGTTTTTACATTTCTGCTGTGAGCATTAATAAAGAAGGATTAATGCATAAGATATGAGCCTCCTGTCTGATGTATAATTAGTTCTAATGACTAATGGACCTTATGTCTGTGCTGCCTAAAATCTTCCTTTCATAGTTAGTTCTGGTTGGAAAATGGTAGAAGTCACCCTGGCTGCTATGGAGAAAAATGGACCGTTCTTCTTTTAAATACTTTTCTTACCTGAGGTCTTTCTTTTTTTGTGTAAAATGTTTAGATTTAAGAACACTTTAATTAAGATATGATATTTTTACTATCAGATTTACCATTTTTTTTTTTTTTTATTCTTACAGAAAGAAAAATCGAAGGACTTTAAAAGCCATATTGTGAAATACCTAGAAACACTCTTGAATTCACAGCACAAAGTAAGACCCTGACTTGTGAGCTGTCCTGTAGTCTCATAGTTTAGTAACTATACTTGAAAATAGTTGTGTGCGTTGGAAAAGTTTAGGAGCGCCAGAAAAACTCCATCTTGTGTCATAAATCTGTAGCTGGAGAAGATAAAAAAAAAAATCCAAGCTGTGAATGTGTAGTATGAGGCTAATGCAATTTTTGGATTTTCTTCACCTCCGTTACTTTAAATCTCCTATTTATATTTGGTTGGATGCTATCAAATGAAGGACTCTCTGGCTTCTTTATCTGTCAGCAACTCCTGAGCTCTGCCTACAAACTCTTGCTAGTGTAAGGGGTCTTGCATTTCTCATTGGATTAAAAATGCATCAAGAGGTATTGGGACTCCCTTGCTTGCCATTTAAATGGAGCATTGTGGTGGCAAGGTTAAAAATATTTTTTTTTCTCTTTTGAGTCTCTCCAGCGATAAGGAACCTGTAAATGATTCGTAGTCGTGGTGGTAAGAACAAAATGAAAATGTCTGCATTGCATTTACATACTTTAATCAAAATCTGAATAATTTATCGGAATCCTTTTATTAAACCCATGGTGGTCTATGTAATATCAAGGGACCACAGTACTGAATATTTTTAAAGTGGGGCTCCAATGAAATGGCTTAATGCATAATTAAAATACATTCATGTGTACCGTTATAACTGATTTGTCATTTTGCTCAGACAGTCTTGTGATTTACGAACCTGCAAGTCCCACTCCTGTTCCCTGGTTCTGCTTCTTATGGTATCTCTCCTTCACTAGCCTGCTCCTTGAATAGTAAATCGGCATAATCAACTCTGTTCAATCAGGGAAGCAAATTTAAAAGGCACTAGCAAAGAACAAGGAGAAGCACACCGCTCCAGGCAGAATCAGGTGCAAGGTAGATCACAGGTGAAGACCTCGGCTCACCACCGTGGAAGACGAATGAAACAAGAAATTGGTCGCACACTGGAACTCCAACTTATCTTGATGTCATCTTTATTGTCAAAAGGGTCAGACAAATACAGGCAATGGTAGACACGTTTCACAAGCAATATCTTGCTTGTTCGCTTGTGAAATGCGTCTACCATTGCTTGTATTTGTCTGACCCTTTTGACAATGAAGAGGACATCAAGATAAGTTGGAGTTCCAGTGTGCCACCAATTTCTTGTTTTAAAAGGCACTAGAGCTGAGGCAGAAAGGAACCGTGATCGTCTTGGCTTTGTAGTATGGCATAGCTGTGTGAATCAAGACTGGCTGAATGCAGGTAAATCTGTAAATAAAGAAGTAAATAAATATACATTTCAGTTATTTCTTTAAAGTGGTGTTCCATCCTAGAAAAAAAAATTAAAAGCCAGCAGCTACACATACTGCAGCTGCTGGCTTTTAATAAATGGACACTTGCCTGTCCTGGAGTGCAGCGATGTCGGCACCTGCAGCTGATGTTTACATCAGCTGTCTGGTGCTCCTCCGCCATTGTGGGAAGGGGAACATGCCGGGAACCCTACTGCGCATGCGCGAGGCCCCGCTCCTCTCTATTGGCCCGTTGGCCAGGGGAGAAGGAGGGAGCCCCCGCGGTGATGTCACAGCTCCACGGCAGGGACTCCCGGAAGTGGGACAGGATACCTGTCATAGACAGGTATCCTGTCCCCCTTCCCCCACGAAAGGTGCCAATTGTGGCACCAGAGGGGGGGAGGAATTAGATGAGCGGAATTTCCACTTTTGGGTGGAACTCCGCTTTAAGCTGTTGGAGCTCTACCGCTTGTTGGGAATCTATAAATACTTTAATGTTCATATTCTGGGCACAGTTAAATTAAAAACCTTCCTTGCAGGAGATATAACCATTTTGTGCTCTGTCCAAGACTAAACAAAAAGCTTGCATGCATTTTATTTGGCGCACATTGGCACATACAGTATAATTTGTGTACAAGTATTAACTAATAAACCTGTTAACCTTTTCTTTCAGATACTGACTTTAATATTTTTATTTTTTTTGTTTCAGCTGGCTAAGTATTGGGAAGCATTTTTACCAGAAGCAAAAGTTATATCCTAACTGCCAAGGGACACAGTTACAGGCCGGACTATGCTACTTCTCTCCTGCCATGTGTTTTTTTTTTTTTTTTTTTTTAATATATAAATATTATACCTCTTGCCTTTTAGAGACTATAGAGTCACACTCTTCTGCTTCTACATCTGCCTGATGTTGTCAGACTCTTTTTACTCCTTCAGTTTTGAATGAGGTCTGTTGCGCATTGCTGTGCAGCGCATTTTTGGATCTTTGTCTCAGAGCTGAATAATCGGGATTACCGACTGTTTCCTGTTTCTGGACCCCCTTCCACATTTCACCTTTCACTGCCAGATCAGCCTACAAACATTTTACTACAATGGCAGACTGGTTTGACAGGCAAGAGTTAACTTTAAAAAAGGACGGTTCTGTCCCAGCACTTAGACACATTTTTTTCTGTTAACATTTCTTGTGTATATTTTTCATTTAACTTCCACATATATTTTCTTATTAACTCTATAAAGTGATAATTAGGGCTTTTAGGGCTTTCTGCGAGAAAACTACAACAACAAATGAAATGAATGAGAGTTTCTTGGGGTGGGTTTATTAATATAAATATATAATGTATATTTTTTGGCTGTGACACAGACACAGGGAATGGAGCCTTTCTATTCTGCAAGAAGTACACAGTTCTTCAATAAAACTTTGAAAAGCCCTCTGATGTATTTTAGTATGTTTGATGTATGTATACCTTTTTGTGTGTGAATTATATTGACACTCCTTCCTGTTCCTAGGAAGTATTACTAAGTTGACAATGCAATTGGATAGATGCATTGGTTGCCCTCTTCACTATTTGCTGTTATGTTGAGAGAGCAACTCCATTGATTAAGAGAGGTGTGGGTCAGGGCTTGTTCATCCTGTCGGTGTCCTATGCTGTCTGTCTTGGCAAGCATCCTTCAATCCCCAAAGCTCTGTCTCTACCATGACATTCACTGAGCCATGTTGTTACCGACTTCTGGTTTGACTATGTATTTTTGTGGTCCAGCACTATCGATAATGGAATTTATGACCCTTTAAGTACCTACATTACATGGTGTCTTGCAGTGATGGCATAGCTTACAAATTGTACTGTTTGGAACCCGGAGTGTCTAGTATACATGTATGTGCCCATCAACCTTTCAGTTATGGTAGACAGATTTTCTTTACGGTGTTATACAAAATGGTATAGGGTATTTTCGAGTAAAACATATTTTGAGTGGGTATCGCAATATTTAGCTTGGGGCCCATTCACACTACCTGCATTGTGAGGCCATTTCTTTTTAATGGCACCCTAGAACATACTTGAAGCAATACACTTCAGTGGTCCACAGCACATAATGTACATTGAGGTGTGCTGTGAAAAATGCAGCAATACCAGCATTTTTGTTCATTCGATACCTAATAGCCTATATATTTTGAACTGACTTCTTAATGCAACATGCCTCATCGCCTGTTACCTTGTTTAATCTGGACACAGGGGGGGTCCACTATCGGGGGAGAGGTCTATTTCTTCAGGAAACTCTCCTCAAAGGGGTAACAAACTGCCAAACTTTTAGGGACCAAAAATACCTTCTGTGGTTTGTCCCACTCCTTGTTTAAAAGTTTGTCTAGATAAGACGCGCAAGGAAACACCTTAACAGTGCGGGTCGGCTTACGGAACCGGAAAGGGACCGACATCTCTTCCGCTGACTCCTCCATCTTTAGAGTATCTTGCGCTGCGAAGATGAGATCACCTACCAGAGCCCTGTCGCGTGCTGACCTGGACCCAGAGTCATCCTCTTTGTCCGACCAGTCGCGGTCCGCATCTTTGGACACGTCAGAACCAGGGCCATGAGCCGTAGCTGGGCCTGTTTCCGCATCAGAGTTGTCCCCGGAAGATGGCGGGGGAGGGGGAGCTTTTACCCCCCTTGTTCCTACACGCCGCTTCCACCCTGGCAACAAAAGCCTTCAGGACTGCCGACATAGCGTCCACCGATACAGCGAGTGCAGGGGCACCAGTTGCCAACTCAGGTGTTTCTGGGGGAAAAGCGTCCGACGCCATGCTGACCCACGCGCCTGACACCCACAGGGGCTCAAGGCAAGGTAACAACAACCCCCCTCCTAACTGCCACAGAGACGAGGCCCCCCCCCAGAGGACTCGCCACCTTAGAACGGTCACAGCTGCTGTCCACCTCCCGCCTGAGGTGCTTTCTCCACAGCCGCCCATGTCAGTCTGACACTAAGCAGCTTGTATCTGCTAGGTTGCGCCGCTCAAATGAATGCTAGAGGCCATAACACCCCAACAAAATGGCCGCACTGTAAAAGGGTGCGCACCACAAGAAAATGGCCGCCAAGCAGCAGATGGAGGCAAAACGGCACGGCCAAAGTGGCCGTCGGCCGCATGGAGGGAGAAATACACACAGGTATGCAAAACAACCCCTATAATGGCAGCCCACTAGCACCCCAGGAACGTATCCACATCGCAGTTCCCCGCCATAGATGGAGCCCCCCCCCAGGCAGACCCCTGGCCACCCGCAGCTAGCCTAGCTCACAGAGCCCAGGGAGGAGGGAAGGAAGGGAGATAAGAAAGGAAGGGTTAAACCCCCTACTCGACCTCCCCGGAAATGTCCAGCTATGTCCTCCTGTCGGAGCAGGATGACTGCTACTTGCCCGTTCTGCATGGATTATGCTGGAAGCATCCCAGACAGACCATCTTCCGCGCAGTTACGGAGGCGACTGTCGGCCGGCACGCTGTGACTCTGACATGTAGCCCGTCAAATGTGTGCCCCGGAGCGTGTAGCTCACTGGCCACCCCTGGAGCGACGGATCACAGGAACAAAAAAAAACAGTCAAGAATGCTGCTGTGTCTGTCCATGAACTCGGAGAAAAGGATTTTACAGTGAGTACCAAAATCCTATTTTTGAACTGGCTGCTTAATGCAACATGCCTCATCACCTGGAAATGTCCTTAAAGTAACTATGTTGATTGTACAGTAAAAGATGTAGGCAGAATATTTTATAAATCATTGGTTATAGGCGTGCACCTTCAAGTGACTGGGTGCTGGCAAAGCTTTAGTGTATACACCCCCTGGGCGCCTCTCCTATAACCCTGAAGAAAAGAACAAAATATCATAGCGCACACATGCAAAAATGACATTTACCTCATGCAAGGGCATTAAAAACACCTGAACATTTTAAAAAAATATGGGGATTTAGTCACACCATATAGCTGCATGGTGCTTAAGCCCACTTACTGCGTCAAAGTACCCCATTATCAGTGGGTCCTACGCTATTCATAGAATGGAAGATCCTGCTTCTCTAAACCATGGGAGAAATACACTCCTCTATAGGACAACTCCTATAACACAGGTGGACAATAATAAGAGGCAAGGCATGATGGGGGAGTGGGGTTCTCCAGCCCAAAGGGATTTGGTCACAATCCATTAAATAGACAAAGATT
Organism: Rana temporaria; assembly: GCF_905171775.1. Taxonomy (NCBI): domain Eukaryota; kingdom Metazoa; phylum Chordata; class Amphibia; order Anura; family Ranidae; genus Rana; species Rana temporaria. Next base: position 89,402,067 of record NC_053491.1, read on the forward strand.
TGGGGTGCAAACCCTAAAAGATGCATTAAAGACGGTGGCCATAAGACCATCAAACAGAACAAAATATTACAGCGCTCACTTGCAAAAAATTACATTTACATCCTGCATTTATCTCCTGCACTCGGGAGGTCCAGGGGCTGAGCAATCCATCTATTTGACCTGGCAGTGTGCACCTTTCCATCTCTGAGTTATTTAATTCTCCTGCACATCGCCACCTTTATTTGCTCCAAGCGCCTTTTGTCAAACATGTACACAATTATCTGACCATGATGATGATTTTTTAACAAGTTGTTTATCTGCTTTGTATTTATCCTTGTTTCTTCTAATTTAGAACAGCGCCCCTCTCTGTGTTTTAGTCCTTTCTCATTGGTCTTATGAGTTGGAACAGCAGCCAGTGTTTGTATGGACTGCAGGATGAGGGGGACATGGGATGAAAAAGATGGGAATGGAGGAAGAGCACAACATGGGATGGCAGCATGGTCCTCCTAGATTTGGTTTTTGGAAGTGTTGTGTTTCTTCATCACTTGGTCTAATGCAGGTGGTAATTTTTACACGACACACTGATAGATGATAAAGACCCCCCCCCCCCCCCCCAAGTCAGAAGATGCACTTTTTTTGTAGCTGCTGACTTGATAAAAAAAAAAATTGCTGGAACACTGTTTTGAATTAAATAACCTCACTCTCTTAAAAAGTGCACTAATCCGGTGCACTACAGGGTACAGGCATTCACACACAATGCTGCTGGGAGGTCAGTATTGCCCCCTTTACATATCCCTCCCCACAGTATTGCCTTCTTTACATATCCCCCCCACACAGTCTTGCCCCCCTTCATCTCCTGATTAAGGTGACAGGCAGCTACCTCTCTCCACGCAGTGCTGGCTCTGCCCTCAGTCCAGAATTCTCCTGCCTCCCACTCTTTACTCTGCTAATCCATAAAGAGCAGCGGCTTGGGCTGGACGCAGACCGTCATTTAGTGATGCCTGAGCTATATGCTCGGAGCGTTCTCCCAGGAGGGGTGGGGAAAGTTGGGATGCCTTCACCCGGTCACATGCATCGATGCTGCATCTAGGACAGTGTTTCTCAACTCCAGTCCTCAAGGCGCACCAACAGGTCATGTTTTCAGGATTTCCCTCAGATGAAATGGCTGTGGTAATTACTAAGGCAATGAAACTGATTAAATCCCCTGTGCAAAATAATGGAAAGCCTTAAAACATGACCTGTTGGGGCGCCTTGAGGACTGGAGTTGAGAAACACTGATCTAGGACACCCAAATCAATGCAGCGATTAATTTCAGCACCCCTACCATTTAACCACTTCAAGTTTGTTGCACTGCTCTTTGACCTAGCCTTGGCTCCCAGAGTGTTCACTAATATGTAAGCATTTATGCTTGCCCAACTTAGAATTTGGCCCATCCAAGGTCTAAATGACCTTCTTCTGAAGGACTCCTCTTCCTTGCAGCTATCTGCTTTGGCTGGATGATTCATTTCAACAAATCTGCTCTACAGCCTTCCCTTCGCCTAGAATATGAGGGGCTGGTCCTTGATCTAAAAAAAATAAGACGATAGTCTTAAATTCCAGAAAATAAAATGCTTTCTCCAAGAGCACGTGCTTGATTCCTGAGATCCAAGAGACATCCTACATTGAGATTCTCCATGAGAGTTCTAGGCTTAATGGTAGTCTCATTTGAAGCAGGCTCATTTTCTCAATTTGCCAATGCCCCTGTCCAGCCAAGCAAGGAATTCCCTATCTTTGTGAATAACTATCCCATCCCTAACTGTTGGAAAGGTAAAACACCCAACAGCTGTATTTTCATTTTGTCCATCTGATCATCCCCCACAGCTACTACCCTTTGTTCGACCTGACTCTCCCTTCTAGATTGTAAGCTCTAACGAGCAGGGCCCTCTGATCCCGCCTGTATTAAATTGTAATTGTATTGTCTTCACCGATGTTGTAAAGTGCTGCGCAAACTGTTGGCGCTATAAATCCTGTATAATAACAGACACAAGTCTGTCAGGCTGAAGTGAAGTGTTCAATTCCTGCCAGTCCAAGCAACGTAATTATTGCGTGAAGCCAAGCGTCCCATCAACATTATGGAACTCAAAGTAGTCGCCTGGATAAACTTTGCTTTATTTTGGTAATATTGTCTTGCAAGGATTATCATTTTTATTTATTTATTTTTGCAATCCAAAGACAAAAAAGTAACAAAGCTTTTGAGCAGTGTTTAAAATGATATTTGTTACTGTTGATGAAAGTATACATTTTGTTCTATAATTTGTCCCATTTATGACACTAAAATTATGATTCTGGTACAAAGCACTGCAAACATTTTTACACGTGCCAATAAGACTTTCATTTAGGACTAAGGCCAGAGGCACACGAGTCATATTCGATTTTTGGGAGGTAGTTTTGTGTTTACTTTTGAGAGCCTCTTTTACTTTGCAATACAGCCAGGTTCAGACTCGGTGAGAAGCAGCGCAAAGGTTTATTACATTTTTTTTTTTTTTTTTTAAACAAACCTTTACATCCCCTTTAGTTGTGATACAGTGCAATGAGCTTACTGAAGGAGGAAAGCACAGAGAGACTAAGCGTATCACTGTACTACTCCTTTCTTTCACTGTCCAGTCCCAGGGTGGGGGAGAGGACCCGAAAGTGTTTTCTATGCTACAGCAGATAAAAATGCCAGGCCGTTCCGTGACGTGGTAGAACTGTGTATGTCTCATGAATCAATGGACACAAAACCAATGTTTTTGGCAGCTAAAACTACTCTCGTTATATTTATTTTTATCTATTTGTTTCAGATACTTATATAGCGCTGTCAATTTAGCGCTTTGCATATGTATTATACATTCACATACATCAGTCCCTCAAGGAGCTTACAATCTGAGGTCCCTAACTCGCATTCATACATAAACATTCTAGGGGAATTTTAGACAGGAGCTAATCAACCTACCAGCATGTCTTTGGAGTGTAGGAGGAAACCGAGGTGCCCAGAGGAAACCCACGCAGGCACAGGGAGAACATGCAAACTCTGTGCAGGTAGTGCCATGGTTGGGATTTGAACCAATGACCCTAGTGCTACATGTGTTAAAGCTGAACTCCAGGCAAAGCAGTTAAGAGATTTTACCATCAGGATGATGGAGAATAGCCTACTGAAAACAATGCCATGCAGTCACATGCAAGTAATGTATTATAAATAGTAATTTGCAACATTTGTTATGAATTGACTGTGTTTTGAACCTCTTTCGCTCTCTCTAATATAAATTAGTTTATGATGCCTATTTTGCCTCCTATAATTAGATTTATCCATGGTCAGCACATATATTTTTATTACATCTGAAGGAACTAATGTGAAGAGGAGGAGAAGGCGGTAATGACAGGAAACAGCTACTTTCTGTTCCCTCTTAGAGAATAGAGCATTTCCTCTTGGAAGATCTCATTTGTATGTCATTCTACAAGGTGGCAAAAGAAAATCTGTGCAATGGATTCATTTTAAAGGTTTTTGAATATATCATACACTACCCAGTGCTGGGCTGGCCTGAGAATCTCTCACGTTGTGTTCGTGGGTTCTCAATCAATAAGCGCCCTATATTCACATTACTAAGCTGTCAAACAATTATGTAAACCTAACTCGGCAAACAATTTTTTTCAGCATGCTTGTATAGCTGCCCTCACCACAAATTATTTGTGGGACTGCTGGGGAAATGGAAGATGTGTGTGATAAAATATTAGGGGTGCACTTTTAAAAAATTTGCAAAGCTGCTGGTTGATTGAAATTGCGTGTAAATTTATTCTGTTAGATCAAATGTTCTTGGGTTATATTCTTTGCCAATTGAGTGTCATTCAGTGGGGGGGGGGGGGGATCTGTGTGAAATAAGAGAATACGGCATTATGGCCACTAGATGGCACTGAGGATCATAGAAAATAAGTATACTTCTCAGCTCCATGAAGCAGTCATAATGCTGTATTTTCCTCATTTGAATTAATAACAGTCGTTCTTCACAAAAGCAAAGCTAGTTTTTGCAGTTCACAACATTTTACATCCTAAGTAGCTGTGGTTTTGAATAAAAAATACAGAAAAGAACTATTACGCAACAATTTTTACAAAGGATTTTAAAATATATTTATGATATTTCCCTAGTTGTAAAATTTAAGTATGTGTATAGACACCACACCAAAGCAAAAAATGAATTATGCTTTTTTTGAGCAGGCAATGCAACCAGCAGTGATGATGAACAAAGTGCAGTAGCAAAGAGCCAAACTGATTTTAGGATTCATTGGTTTAGAACAGTCAGACAAAAAGGATGGTTACTGTGGATTAGTTGCTGTGGAATCCTGCTCACATTCCTTAATGCCTCACTGATTAGCCCCACAATTTGACCCTTTAAATGACACCACTTTGACCAGTGTTCTGGCGCGGTTACCCTGTGTTGTTTTTACTATGAATGTGTGCTGATGCAGCAAAAAGAGCTTATGGTGATTGTGTCTAGCTGAGTCAGGAGCTCTGAAACAACCAACCCTGTGACTGCACTGTAGTCTGAAATCTGAGTCATAGGCACTTGCTGGACATTTTACTGGCCAGTTGTGCAAGTCAGTCTAGACACACATATATGCACCTGCAGACAAGAAGGTAGGTGTCTGCATACTGCTATGCAGATAATTGGTTAACCTAATTCATCTGAAAAAAAACAAAACAACTTACATTTTAGAGTTGCATGCATGTGTAGAGGTCATTTCTATGGGGAAACATTTCTACAACGACAGATCACCAGCAGCTCTAGCAATTGAATAGCAAACTACAAATTGCTTGTAATCACTGGCATTAGCAATTTGTGGTAGCCAATAATCACTGGTACAAAATCACCACTGTTACATTGCCCTTTGTCTTCATGGGGTGGAGGTCTGGATCTGGTCAGGAAAATCAGGCATTTATGCATCCAACAATTCTATATAATAGTGACCTATTACTAATCGTTTTTAGCTGATCCAGCTCTGCCATATATAAAGATTGTTGTTGGAGCTCAGCATAGGAAGTGCCAATAACCCAACGATTGACATCTGTCGAACAGGAAGGGCCACACACTAATCAAAACTTAGTCAGTCCCTGCTGAACCAGCCAAATATAGTCACTTTACTGAGCCCTTTTTAGCTGAATCACAAGTCTAGGAGCTGATCAACTCGCCTTGGTTCCAGTTCTAAACCCAGCTTAGATCTGCAGAAGTCTGTGGGACCAGGAGGGATTTTAAAAAGTCCTTGCTGGCTGTAGGGCCATCACCAGGCTGAAGTCTAAATGATAGGCGTTCCAATAGGATAGATACAGCCAGCAGTGAAACCATAACATTTTTATTCTCTGGCCCCTGTCTAAACTTGCAGTCCTTGGCCTCGTCTGATATATTCCTTGTATAGAAAATGAAAGACTATAAGACCTCCAAATATTTATAGAAAAGACTGAGCCCAGACCCAGCTGCCAGCTTTTCAGTGGAGGGAGACTAATATAGTAACTGTTGGCTTGTGTTGTTATGAATAATTTTGCTAGCAGCACCGTCATTCACAAAAACACCAGCCCCAAATGACAAACGCAAGCTAACTACACTACACACTCTCCCCCAGAAAAGCAGGCGAGTAGGTATGGGCTCAGTTGTCCAAGAGAGACTGATGTAGTAGCTGGCATATGTTGTGTGTTTGTGTTTTTAAGAATGATGGCACTCCTCTCCAGTATGGTCATTCACAACAACACAAGAAGTTACTACTGTAGTCTCTATCTCCTCTGAACCAGCAAGCAACTGGTGGGAATGTCTGGTTCAAAGTTTAGTACAAAGAAAAACGGCACATATTTGAACAGGACCAAGTGCGATGTGCACTGAGTCCCCTGTGGGATTCAACAGAGGTTTTCAACTTCTGGTGATTATTCTTTAGGGAAACTTCCACTGATGTTTCTACTGAAAGAATCTAAACAATTATTGATGGGTTGCATAAATCCATGATCAATCAGATGTTTTTGGGATTAAACGCTATTTTGAATTTGACTCAAAATCACTGGATATTCCAGCAGTGACCTTACACCTGATGCCTGAGCTAATAACGTATACAGAGAGCTAAAGTACAGGAACTATCATATACATATACCGTGTAAAATGTGTCCATTTCTCCTACTTTACAGTATTTCCTAAATTGTTAACATATGTTAAAAACAGATAAAGAAAACTACTAGCTGGTTTTCCCATTTTTCACCAATTGTTGAAAACATTGTTTTCTTTTCTCAATGTAGAAATCTGCACTAGAAATTTGAACTTATGAAATGTGCTAAACAGCATTCAGTTGTGCACATGAACACACACACCTGCAGACAAGTGTCCAGTGTTTCTTTGCCAGTAACAGCAATTCCCTTCCTGACCCACTCTACTGCCGGACATAAGTAAACAGTAAGCGCCTTATTCCTTGGCGTCGCTCTCAGTTCACACACAGAGAGGATAGTGTATGTGTGGCTCACCCCCAATTACCAGCTCTGGCACAGACATGGATGGGCATCTTAGAAAACTGCCTGCTTTACGACTGTCTTATAATGCATATAGTTCTTCCTTTTATAAAAATATACAATACAGTATTTTGGAAAGCCATGTATGCAAGTGTTCATGGATGCCCAGTATGCGTAGCTTCTTCAATGCAATTCCTAAGAACGTGCATGTGGGTTTATTAGCTATGTGCAGTGCACCTCTCCTCCTTCCTGTTTCCACCTATGTCAGATGCAAAAATTAGCTTACGCAAACCGCCCAGAGAAAACATTTCAGGTGGGGAGGGGCTGTATGGGCAGGAGGTACCCTCCTGATTACAAGTACAGCAGAGAGCAATTCCTGAAAAGTATACAAGTTCACAGCTCAAAATTTTGTGAATTTCCCTTCATCATTGCATTGGCTGTGGAAAGGTACATATTTATCAAAAGATCAAATCATATGTTGTGCCTATGTTTTAAAAGCCGGTTCACGCTGGGGCGGGGGTGACTCGGAAAGACGACCTGAAGACGACTTCAGAGGCGACTTGCAAAATGACTTCTGTATAGAAGTCAATGCAAGTCGCCCCCGAAGTCGTACAAGAATCTTTTTCTAAGTCGAAGCTATTGAATAGAATGGGACGCGACTTGTCAGGCGGCTGAGTCGCCTGACGAGTCGTCACAGTGTGAACCAGCTCCAAAGTGGTTGTAAACCCCTACATATACCCATTGAAATGACTGGCCACAAGTGATGCACACAGATGAAACAAATGCTCCTACATAAGTTTTACCTGCTTATCTGAGATGTCAGAAAAAAGGGGGAAGGGTGCTGAAATTACACTCTGCAGAGCTCAGGGAGGGGAGCTTTGACAGCTGATTGGAGGGAAGGGACGCTGAGCTGAGTGTCAATCAGCTGGAGCTCCCCATCACCATTTTTCTCTTGGTGTCAGGAAAACTTTTCAAAAGTGACTCAGAGGAAGGAAGCAGAAGACAGAAATGAGATTTGGTGCTCTCAATTCAGACAAGTACACACTATAGAAGGATATGCTTTTATATTTCCTATCTGAGGTGTACCACAATTTTAACTTTCCATTTTGGTGGCTCCATGGCATACAGTTGTGCTCAAAAGGTTGCATACCCTGGCAAAAACTGAAAAATGTTGGCATTAATATTGAAAATATGACTGATCATGCCAAAAAAATGACTTTTATTTAAGGATAGCAATCACATAAAGCCATTTATTATCACATAGTTTTTGAATGCTTTTTAAATCGTAATAACAGAAATCACCCAAATGTCCCTGATAAAAAGTTTACATACCCTGGAATGTTTGTCCTTGATATAGATATAGAAGGTGGCGTACACCGGTTAAAATGGCAATTTAAAGGTTAATTTCCCACATTTGTGGCTTTTTAAATCACAATTTGTGTCTGTGTATAAATAGTCAAGAGTTTGTTAGCTCTCACATGGATGCACTAAGCAGGCTAGACACTGAGCCATGAGGAGGTAGAAAACAACAGTCAAAAGACCTGCGCAACAAGGTTATGAAACTTTACAAAGATGGAAAAGGATATCAAAAGATATCCAAAGCCTTGAATATGCCAGTCAGTACTGTTCAATCGCTTAATAAGAAGTGGAAAATTTGGGGATATTTTGATACCAAGCCAAGGCCAGGTAGATCAAGAAAGATTTCACAATGGCCAAGACCAGAGAGCTGTGTAAGAACATCAGGGATAAAATTGTAGACCTGCCCAAGGCTGGAATGGGCTACAGGACAATAGGCAAGCAGCTTGGTGAGAAGGCAACAACTGCTGGCGCAATTATTAGAAAATGGAAGAAGTTCAAGATGACCCATCAATCTCCCTCAGTCTGGGGCTCCATGCAAGATCTCACCTCATGGGGCATCAATGTTCATGAGGAAGGGGAGGGATCAGCCCAGAACTACACAACAGGACCTGGTCAATGACCTAAAGAGAGCTGGGACCACAGTCTCAAGGAAAATCATTAGTAACACACTACGCCGTCATGGATTAAAATCCTGTAGTGCACGCAAGGTCCCCCTGCTCAAGCCAGTGCATGTCCAGGCCCGTCTGAAGTTTGCCAATGACCATCTGGATGATCCAGAGTAGGAATGGGAGAAGGTTGTGTGGTCTGATGAGACAAAAATAAAGCTTTTTGGTCTAAACTCCACACGTCATTTTTGGAGGAAGAAGAAGGATGAGTATAACCCCAAGAACACCATCCTACCTTGAAGCATGGAGGTGGACAGGGCGACTGCACCATATTGAAGGGAGGATAGATGGGGCCATGTATAGAGAGATCTTTGCTGACAACCTCCTTCCCTCTGTAAGAGCATTAAAGATGTGTCGTGGCTGGGTCTTCCAGCATGACAACGACCCGAAACACACAGCCAGGGCAATTAAGGAGTGGCTTGTAAGAAGCATCTCAAGGTCCTAGAGTGGCCTAGCCAGTCTCCAGACCTGAACCCAATATAAAATCTTTGGAGGGAGCTGAAAGTCTGTATTGCCCAGCGACAGCCCCGAAACCTGAAGGATCTGGAGAAGCTCTGTATGGAGGAGTGGGCCAAAATTCCTGATGCAGTGTGCAAACCTGTTCAAACAAAGGTTTCTGTACCAATATTAAAGTGAAGTTCCACCCAAAAATGTCTGGCACCTACACTGTCCTCCCCCGCTGTCTTCTGGGAAACACCCGACTCGCGCATGCGCAATAGGAAACTGGGAAGTGAAGCCACAAGGCTTCACTTCCTGATTCCCTCACCAATGATGGTGGTGGGGGTAGCCGAGAGCTGAGCGATTGATCGGCTTCGGCTGCCGACATCGCGGGCACCATGGACAGGTAAGTGTCCATTTATTAAAAGTCAGCAGCTGCAGTATTTGTAGCTGCTGACTTTTAATATTTTTTTTAGGCGGAATTCCACTTTAAGTTTTTTGCTTTTCTGATGTATCAAATACTTATTGAAAATCTATGGATAGACCTTAAAAGAGCAGTGCGTGACAGAAAGCCCAGGAATCTCAAAGAACTGACTTTTGTAAGGAAGAATGGGCAAAGATACCTCAAACAAGAATTGAAAGACTCTTGGCTGGCTACAAAAAGCGTTTACAAGCTGTGATACTTGCCAAAGGGGGCAGTACAAGATATTAACTCTGCAGGGTGCCCAAACTTTTGCAGACGCATTTTTTTTTGTTTTCTGTCATTTTGAAAGTGTAAATGATGGAAATAAAATCTAACTTTTTTTTACATATTATAAGAATGTCTAATCTGTAATTTGATGCCTTTTTGGAGATTTTCCCATCTTTCCTTGGCTTCGTTATGCACATTAATACACATTTTTACCTGGGGTGCCCAAACTTTCGATCCCCACTGTATAGCACTTTGATAATAATAGTATTAGGTTATATTCACATACCGCACAGGGGCAGCTACCAGCAAGAATCAGATTCTTGGCAGCGGTTCTAAACACTGCCTACACATACTGTGTGTGAACAGCAGCACTCTGTACATATAATGTCGAATGCTGCTGCTGTATGCATGTAACCACTCCACTTCTGCGTCCAGGCAGATCAGGTGCAGCGTACTGATGTCTTTCATTGACATGAAGGGCTCATTCAGATGAGCGATTTAAGCCCATCCTCTGTGCAGGGCTGCTGGCAGATGCAAGTGCTTACACCTCGGAACTGCGTTCAGGCAGCTTATAGAAGTGGATGCACATGCAGCGGCTGCACGGACACAATCATATGTCAAGGTTTGACATGTGGGCAGAGAAGTGGGTGCATCGATCCGAAAAGAAAGGCACATGTATTTAAGCTGTGTTTCAAATAAATGGTGAACTCCAATACAACATGATGTAATTGCGCTCCCTTCTTCCTGGAATACACCGTTAAAGAAGTTCTTTGGTAGCACCAGCACCTTCGTCTACGTGAATACACAGGGTCATCAACTGAAAATCCTAGTGTTGAAGGCAGCTTTACAAGGAATGAGGTTTTTGCATGATACAAGCTATTTCACAGCAATTATGCAACAATCCCAAAATAGCCAGTGGGGATAAATATAGCAGAGGAACTTGTGTCATGGTATTGGCATCACAGGGCATTGGTGAGCTGGCATGTTTTGTCCAATTAAAAAAATTTAGGGCTGTTACTGATCAAAATGTTTGTGTTCGATTAATCGTTTTTTTTTTATCGATTAATCGACTAATTTTGATTAATTATAACGCACATACAGATCCAACTACTTTTAGCTGATCTCCTCCTTGCAGGCTGATTACCAGTGCAGCTACCAACCACTGGAAAAATGGATAGCAGGATACAAAAAACACACAAAGGCAGCGCTCCATGGGAATAGCATTAAAACTTTTATAGTCTTCAAGGAGGTAACAAAATAAATATTGCTCTGGAGATAAAATCGATGTAGCTACATAAACTGTAAAAAGGGTGCGAGTTATACCAAACGGTAACAAAAGCAGTCATAAAAACATGTAGCTAAGTATGATACTGGTATAAAAATGTGTACAACGATGCCACTGCTGAATCCAGATGAGGAGAAGTTAACATCAGTCCTTCGGCATGTAGATGTCCCGTGAAGGGAACTATCGCAACTCCCAGTGGATGGTTGTAGAATCCCAGGTTGATAGAGGGAAGTGTAACAGCCCTTGCTTGTGGCAGATAGTAAGGTCCCGCCGACATTCAGAGATGAAGGCACAGCAAAGGAGCCCTTCAGATGGACACGGCAAGCCCCGCCTGTGGCCGTGGCGTCACCGGATCTCCGACGGAACTCCCTGAAGCCGGCGGAGAGGTGAGTACAAATCAAAATAAAGATTAATCGATGAATTAATAGTTAATTTCCACAGCCCTAAAAAAAAATATAATAATCATGTCCCATGTTGGACTGGGTGGTGTGGAGGTAAGATCACCCAACATTGCATAAATAGCAGATGTACTGTATATGTATGGTTAAAGGGGTTGTAAAGATTTGTTTTTTATTTTCTAAATAGGTTCCTTTAAGCTAGTGCATTGTTGGTTCACTTACCTTTTCCTTCGATTTCCCTTCTAAATGTTTTTTTTCTTTGTCTGAATTTTTCACTTCCTGTTCCTCAGTAAGCTTGCCCCCATCATCCGAGCCGTTCTGGCTGGGGGTTAGTCTTCCCCCCCCCTCCCTTGGGACTACATCCCTGCGGGGGGACCGCCAGCGTCAGGGATGTAGTCCCAAGGGAGGGGGCGAGCACGCTGACTAACCCCCAGCCAGAATGGCTCCGATGATGGGGGGAAAATTACTGAGGAGGAACAGGAAGTGAGAAATTCAGACACAGAAAAAAACATTTAGAAGGGAAATGGAAGGAAAAGGTAAGTGAACCAACAATGCATTAACTTAAAGGAACCTATTTAGAAAATAAAAGACAAACCTTTACAACCCCTTTAAACTGGGTAGCGATTCCAACACAACTGGTAACTTTGGTTAAAAAAAAATTATCTCAGTTAAATTTTTATTTCCATTAGCTTAAAGGGATTGTAAAGGTTTGTTTTTTGTTTTCTAAATAGGTTCCTGTAAGCTAGTGCATTGTTGGTTCACTTACCTTTTCCTTCGATTTCCCTTCTAAATTTTTCTTTGTCTGAAATTCTCACTTCCTGTTCCTCCTCAGTAAGGTGTTCAGTAAGTTGTTCTAAATGACTTTCCACCACTCGGATGATGGTGGAAAGCTTACTGAGGAGAAACAGGAAGTGATGCACATACGCATCACTCGCCCCTAGAGTATTCGGAGGAGCCACGAGATAACACGCTGCCCAAAAATCCAGCAGCTCCAATGGGGGTAATGCTACACTTAGGATACACAACCAAAATTAATTGTATATTATTCGTAACTGATGTCTAAAAAAACTAAATAAACAGAATGGGTTTAATTTCAAATTGAAGTAAATAAAACTTGTTGATCTTCATTGAACAAGTATCAGCAATCATCGTGTCATGCCAATGTTCACATAGTCATTTATTAGTTATATTTGGAAGGTAAACAGCACTGTGACATTCTGCCATACACCCTTTATGTGTCTTCTAAATGCAGCTACTGCTCAGCAGACCAAAAAGTCTTCCAGACAGATAGATACTGTCTAACCTTCTCATATGGAGCAGCACAAAGAATGAAATTCAGTGTAAACTCTGATCAGAATGTCCTTTCTGATTAATATACTCCCACACAAAATTCCTGCAGTCTGGTATGATAATATTATGGTACAAGTTGAACCAATTTCCTAGGTTAATATCAAACTACTGTCCTAGGAGGAACTTTACCCTTTGTCCTCACATAGACATCTGCCTAAAATTAAAACAGATTTATCACCCCAGTCCATCCATTCATTCAAGGATTTAGAATTAGGAAGAACCCCAGGGAGAAAAGTGCTTTACCTAGCTCTGTTTTTATTTTTAACCACTTGCCGACCGCGCTATAGCAAAAATACTGCTACAGCGCGGTCGAGTTAGTGACAGGACGTCCCTGGGACGTCCTCGTGCACTTCCGCGTTTGCGCGTCCCCTGGGGCGCGCTCGTGGAAGTGTCCGTGCTCCCGGCGCATCACGGATCACGGTAAATTGCCGCTGATCGCGGCCGTTTACCACGTGATCGCTCCGTCAAATGACGGAGCGATCACTTGTAAACAAACCGGCGTCATTTGATGACGCCGATTCCTCCCTCTCCTCTCTGTACCGTTCGGTACAGTGTGAGAGGAGAGGAGAGGAGAGGAGGGGAGGGGGGAGCGGGTGTCAGCAGCAGCGCTGTGGCTGGATCTGTGACTATTGCAGTCACAGATCCAGCCATCCATCCATCCATCCCAGCTCAGCTATCCCTGTGCAATACTCTGCAATGCCCCTATAATCTGCAATACCCCTATAATCTGCAATACCCTGCGCAATACTCTGCAATACCCCTATAATCTGCAATACTCTGCAATACCCCAATAATCTGCAATACCCCTATAATCTGCAATACCCTGCGCAATATTCTGCAATACCCCTATAATCTGCAATACCCTGCGCAATACTCTGCAATACCCCTATAATCTGCAATACCCTGCTCAATACTCTGCAATACCCCTATAATCTGCAATACCCTGCGCAATACCCCAATATTCTGCAATACCCTGCGCAATACTCTGCAATACCCCTATAATCTGCAATACCCTGCGCAATACTCTGCAATACCCCAATATTCTGCAATACCCTGCGCAATACTCTGCAATACCCCAATACTCTGCAATACCCTGCGCAATACTCTGCAATACCCCAATACTCTGCAATACCCTGCGCAATACCCCAATACTCTGCAATACCCTGCGCAATACTCTGCAATACCCCAATACCCTGCGCGATACTCTGCAATACCCCAATACTCTGCGCGATACTCTGCAATACCCCAATACTCTGCAATACCCCAATACTCTGCAATACCCTGCGCAATACTCTGCAATACCCCAATACTCTGCGCGATACTCTGCAATACCCGAATACCCTGCGCGATACTCTGCAATACCCCAATACTCTGCAATACTCTGCAATACCCTGCGCGATACTCTGCAATACCCCAATACTCTGCAATACCCTGCGCGATAATCTGCAATACCCCAATACTCTTTCAATACCCTGCGCGATACTCTGCAGTACCCCAATACCCTGTGCGATACTCTGCAATACCCCAATACCCTGCGCGATACTCTGCAGTCTTCCCAGCCTAGATGTGAGATGTGGGGTCTTATTGACCCCGTATCTCACTGTAAAGAGGACCTGTCATGCTATATTCCTATTACAAGGGATGTTTACATTCCTTATAATAGGAATAAAAGTGATAAAAAAATGTATTTTTGGGGAAAAAAGTGTCAAAATCAAGTAAATAAAGTAAAATGAACAATAATTTTTATTTATTTTTTTAAAGGGCCCCTGTCCCCGTGTGCTCGCATGCAGAAGCGAACGCATACGTAAGTCCCGCCCACATATGAAAATGGTGTTCAAGCCACACATGTGAGGTATCTCTGCGAACGTTAGAGCGAGAGCAATCATTTTGGCCCTAGACCTTCTCTGTAACTAAAAACATGTAACCAATAAAAGTAATTAAAGCGTCGCCTATGGGGATTTTTAAGTAGCAAAGTTTGGCGCCATTCCATGAGTGTGCGCAATTTTGAAGTGTGACATGTTGGGTATCTATTTACTCGGCGTAACTTCATCTTTCACATTATGAAAAAAAATTGGGCTAACTTTACTGTTTTTTTGTTTTTTAAGCACAAAACTGTTTTTTTAAAAAAAACACGCGTTTAAAAAATGTCTGCGAAAATACCATGCGAGATAAAATGTTGTAACGGCCGCCATTGTATTCTCTAGGGTCTTTGCTAAAGAAGCATTGTGAAGGATGTCAGTGTAAATCTCCCTGCTTGGTTCATGTGTCACAAGCTATTGACATGTTAATGACCCTTCCTCAGCCAGCTCCCTAGTTCAAATGGTAATTGATTTATTGTGTGTGGGAAGGAGACCGGCCTTACTGTTTACAATGATTAGATAAGGGGCTCATGTTAATTATTCTGATTGCTTCATTGTGGTCAGGCTGTTACACCTAGTAATTAACTCCGCTGATGTCTTTATCTAAAGAAACGTGTCTGCATGGTCGGCTCCGACTTGTCTCCTATAATCTGTATGGGAAACCCCACTGTGTGAGGGGGGCGTTCCTAACAGGCTGTAACCACATATAAGCTGAGTTTTTTGTGTCAATAAAGTGTCTTGTTCTAGCAGTAAGCTTGTCTCATGTGTGGCTTTCTGGGCGATTCCAGGGATATCCCTCCTCGTGGAATATTGGGGTGATTGTCGTTATGGGAAGAAGGGAACGTTGACGGGGATATCATACCGATACCGTCACAATCATATATATGGTAGTTGACTTCCGTTTCCGGGGGTGGTGACGTGAGCATGGAGGAGTGAGCGCGCTGGTCTAGCGGAGGTCCGTGGTGCGCCTCGACAGGAGAACGGCTGTTTTGAGACCCCCCTCTCCCTTCGCCCCTCTCGTCAAGTGAGGGAGAGTGGCGCCTAGTATGCTGCTCTGAACAGCTGATGTCGCGGCGGGGAAAGAAGAGCGGTAGCTCAGGAGGAGTGCACACGCCCGGCCACTCGTACATTACCCGATATATGACGGTACAAAGGGGCAGTGCACAGCAGGAGGACGCCAGTGGAAGTGCCGCGCTGAGGAGGGAATCCCTGACAGAAAGCTCTCTGCAAGCCGCCGCCGTAACATTGAAACCATACGCAGCGGTCACAGCAGAGGCAGAAGGAAAACGGCAGACAGCAGTACCGGAGGGTACCACGGCAGTAGGACCTGCTGCAAAGATCCTGACGGCACAGGAGGATCAAAACCGGACGGGAAGCACGGTAGCAGCCCCCGAGGTGGAGTGGATAGCGGAAGAGCTGACCAGAGGTATCCCGTATCCATCTACAGAGGTAAAGTCACCATTACCATTACCATTAACGCCAGATATACGGAATTTATCGGGGGCTAATATCGCAACGCATACAGAGACACTGACTGCGCTACCCACACTAGAAATTAAAAGTGTGAAAATGGCCATAGTAGGTGAAATGTCAAGGGTAAAGGAAAAGATACACTCAGCAGGAGAGGACACACAGCCTGACCCACAGAATAGAGGGGACACAGCGAACACACCTGTACAAGAGCAGCCTCCTGACATTAGACAATTAAGCAGGCTTATCCAGGCCCTTCCGACCAAAGAGGACATTCAGAAAATGTTAACGGCCTTGACATGTACACTGAAAGAAGAGATGGAAGAGGTCCGGATAAGAGTGTCAGATGGGGAACAAAAAATAGCTGTATTAGAGAGCCAGCAAGTTACAGGTGACTGTAGGTTAGAAGTCCTGAAAGAAAAAGTTTGTAGACAGCAACAGCAGCTGGTTAGACTGCAATTAAAGGCTGAAGAGGCGGATAATAGAAGCAGAAGAAATAATGTGCGCATTAGAGGTATACCGGAAAGTTGTGAGGGCGCTGCGCTAAGAGAAGCTGTCGTATCTATTTTCAACAAAATACTAAAAAAAAAATCCAGAGTCCCTAATAGAGCTGGATAGAGTGCATAAGGTCCCTACAATAAGAAACCCGGATCAAAGCAGTCCTCGGGATGTGTTATGCCGAATACATTTCTTTAGAATAAAGGAGGATATTCTGAAGGAGGTATGGAAAGAAGGAACTGTGATATGGGAGGGGGCAAGTATACAGCTATTTCCAGATTTGTGTTGGCAAACAAAAGCAAGACGACGTTTGCTGAGACCGCTACTTGAATATATACGCAGTCAAGAAGCTACATATAGATGGGGATACCCGCTGGCTGTAAATATAAAAAGGGCAGGAAGAAATTTCAATCTAAGAGATCCCTCTCAGCTCCCCGCTCTCTTTGAATTTCTGGAAGCAACGCCTATAGAAGTACCGAATTGGTTGGACTTACCAGACACAGTATCGGATAAATAGAGGGAGGATATAGACAGCAAAGGTCCACAGTAATATTGACATTGATACCATGGAGAGTCATCCCTCAAAAATTGGAAGAAAGGGAGAGGAAGCTAATCACTTGCCCCCAGTTAAGGGGGGTTTCTGACAATAATATACACCCCCTTCCTTTTTTTTTTTTTTAGCCCTCTCTTTTTTAGGGCTGGGAAAATATTTCGGATTTTGGAAAAGTTCGAGTAAAGTGTGCAGTATAACACAGATAGGGGTTAAGCACAGAAACAACGAGGAATTCTAGTGCCTTTTTTTTTTGTTTTTTGGGGGTATCCTGAGAACATCTCTCTCCCTATGTTTTTTTTTTTTTTCTTTTTTTTTTTGAAGGCCCTTTTTAGGCCATATCCAAACGCTGGCTGGTTATTGGTGTTTTACTGCCGGTGTAGTAGGATTTGGTGTATATGTATTTTGGGTATGTTCATGATTATAGAGGATTAGAGGCCAGAATGGGAATCCAGAAAACAATATAGGATATGATCGGCTTCCCCATCCACCATAGGGGTGGGAGGGAATTTGGGGCTGAGATGGGAGGGGGTAGGGGGGGGGAAGGGGAATAGGGAGAAGGGCTGGGGTTGGGTTAGAGGGGAATTCTGTTTTTGTGTGTATGATATTGTATTGTATGATATTGGGTTGGTAGGGGTTCGGTGGTTAAGAGGTGGACACTATTTCACTAAATGAAGTATGATAAACATTATAAGGGGTTTAAGTATCAAGTGTGAACAAGGATGGGTAAGAGTGAGACACGAATAAGTAAGGGAATGGGAAGAGTAGAGATGCAGTGTAATAAGGAAGGAATTGCTCACAGGGGTAAAACAAGAGCACTTGAATTATGGATGATTTTGACACTTATGTCTAGTACATCTAGACACACCAGAGGATGGGGATAACACAGTCAATAGAGGACTAATTTAAAGAAGTGACACGGGGAGGGGGGGGTAGGAAGGGAAGGATTTGGGGAGGGGGGTGGTAGGGGATTGGTTAGTGGGATTTGGGATGAGGGGAGGAAGGAGGGGAGGGGTGGAGGGGAAGAATAAACAAGCAACCCAAAATGTTAAGATAGGGAATCTGTGGAGCTAGGGAATAATGCAAAAGTATTAAGATTGCAAGATCTCTGGGCTAAGGCAGGGGAAAGAGATAAGAGAGAAAGAAGTGGGAGGAGGGAAGAGGAGGGATGACAGGAACGTTATGTATATATAGAATGATATGTATGTGATATGTATGTATAATACTGTAAATATGTGGATACCGATGTTATTGAAGAGGGATGAAAAGGCCCAGATATTAAAACGGCCGGTAGCTGTCTAGGAAGTAGGGGGAGGGAGATGGGGAGGGGGGGGGGGGGTGGACGGGGGGGGGAGGATTTTTCTCTTTTTCTTTCCTTCTCCCCCTTTCTTGCTCCTCTCCTCTCTTGGTCTTTGTTTTTCTCCTTCTCTGGAGGGGAGGGAGACCAAATAGACGAGGGGTACCCGGACCTGCGTGAAGGCGCGATTCTCCTTGATGCTCATACACCGACCCCCATTAGAGCGCCTCTCCTCCGTGTGGAGGGAAGTCGGAGACGCTAGGTGGAGGGTGTAGGAATTTTTTTGATTGTTTTTTTTTTTTTTTGTGTCTATTTTTCTTTTTATTTTTTTTATTTTATTTTTTTCCGGGTCTGAGATCCCAGGGGATTAACCAGATCAGGTCACTTTTTTTTTTTTTTTCTCCCCGGACACTCCTTTTCTCCCCCCCTTCCTCGCTCGCTTCCTCTCGCGCATCCTTTTTGGCCGGGGGGTGGAGCCCCCTGTCATTTTATTATTTTACCCCCCCGATCCCTTTCCCCTCCCAAGAAGAGCTGTGGGGGATAACCTAGGCAAAATTTCAAAATGTCAAAAATTACGGTATTGACCTATAATGTTAAAGGGCTAAATAAACCGGAGAAACGATCAAAATTAATGGCAGAACTATGGAGATCAAAGGCACAAATAGTATTTCTTCAAGAGACTCATTTCAAAAAAAATAAAATTCCAAAGCTAGAGAACCACAGATTCCCAAAGGTGTATCACAGTTCCTCATCGTCAACAAAGACAAAGGGAGTATCAATTATGTTCTCAAAAACGATTTTATGGAAAGAGTTAAGCGTAATAAAGGAAGAGGAAGGACGCCTCCTCATTGTGAAAGGATACATAAATGAGCAGAAGGTGACCCTGGTAAATGTGTACTTGCCCAATGACGGTCAAATAGCAGCATTGGAGAAATACACAAACAGGGTACAACAGATTATGGAAGGTATTGTAATAATGGCAGGAGACTTAAACATTGCTCTAGATCCTATTTTAGACACATCAAGGGGAACCTCACATCTAGCATATAGCAAACTAAGCAAAGCAAATAGACTCCTACAAGAAACACAGGTAGTAGACTGCTGGAGGACCACCCACCCACATGAGAGAGACTACACTTTTTTTTAGCGAAATATAGAACCTATTCCAGAATAGATTATATATTTGTATCACAAAATTATTTACAGGGAATAGACGAAGTTACTATTGGGTCTTTTTCAATATCTGACCACGCACCCATAAAATGTACATTGAAATGGGGGGAAGCTGTAGCACGTGAGTGGCACTGGAAAATCAATGAGTCCCTTATAAGGGACCCAGAGTATGAGGAAAAGATAAAACAGGAAATGGAGACCTTTTTCTACAATAATGAGGACGGAGAAGTGACCCCAATGTGCATTTGGGAAACACATAAGTGTTATATCAGAGGAATACTGATATCTCTGGGAACACATAGGAAACGAAAGATAGGAGCACAGATGGATGCTTTGATGGGAGAAATCCGTAGACTAGAAAAAACACATAAAAGATCATTGGCAATACAGGTAGAGGAAGAGCTGAGGAAGGCACGAGAGGAATTGAACCTACTATTAACGGATAAAGCGAAAGCATCATTAAGAAGGTGTAAACAAGCGTTTTATGAATTTGGCAACAAACCAAGTAAGATGCTAGCGAGAGCTTTAGGAGAAGTAAGATCCCAAAACCATATAGAGGGTATCAAAACAACGGGGGACAAAATAACGAAATCCCCACAAGAAATTGCTGAAATATTTAGAAATTATTATGTGAGTTTGTACCAACTAGATGGGGAGCAGAGGATGGCGAAAATGGGGGAGAGGGAGGGAAAAATAAAAGAATACATAGAGAAGTCAGGAATGCCGAAGTTATCAGAGGATATAGGGAGAAGCCTAGAAGGCCCGATAACAGCAGAAGAAGTTAGAAACACGCTTAAGCAGTTAAAACCAGGTAAAGCACCCGGCCCAGACGGATTTACCCTTCTTTATTATAAGACCTATGCAGAAAAGTTGCTGCCGAGATTTTTAGATGCTTTCAACTCGATACGAGAAGGACAGGAGATGCCAGAAGAAACTCTTATGGCACACATAGCGGTTATACAGAAAGAGGGGAAAGACCCAGCGCAATGTGCAAATTATCGCCCAATATCTTTACTGAATGTTGATTTGAAGATCTTCGCAAAAAAAAACAGAATATTACCACACACGCCCAGCCTGATACATCAGGACCAGGTAGGCTTCACGCCAGGAAGAGAAGGTAGGGAAAATACGCAACGAGTGATAAATGCGATCCACCTCTCGCAGTCACATAAAAAGCCCTTAGTATTAGTATCTACGGACGCTGAAAAAGCATTCGATTGGGTAGATTGGAAGTTTTTAAAATCTACTATTCAACATATAGGACTGCGGGAGGGAATGCAAAGATGGATTATGAGCTTATATTCCAGACCAAAAGCGAAAATAAAGATAAATGGCATTATGTCAGAACCCTTCGATATATGCAATGGGACACGGCAAGGGTGTCCTCTATCGCCATTGATCTTTGTTTTAACACTAGAACCTTTTTTAAGGACAATAAGGCTAAGCACAGACATTAGAGGAATAAAAGTAAAGGGGGGAGAGCAGAAGCTCGCGGCATTTGCCGATGATTTAATGTTTTTTGTGACAGAACCGGTGCTATCTCTGCCCCCACTGCTAGCGGAGATAGATAAGTATGGAAAAATCTCAAACTTTAGAGTAAACTATGACAAATCAGAGGCAATGGGGGTAGAGATGAACAATACACAACAACAACAATTAGCGAACTGCTTCTCATTTAGATGGACGAACTCACATGTAGGATACCTGGGGACTAAAATTCCGAAGAAACTAAGCAGAATACTAGAGTTAAATTTAGCCCCGTTGGTAAGACAATTGAAAAAAGACTTACAGAAATGGGACAAGGAGGTGTTTACCTGGTTCGGGAGGATTAACATCCTAAAGATGAATGCAATGCCGAGGTTATTGTACGTACTACAGACACTCCCAACAAGGATACCGCAGGGATTCCTTAAAGGAATCAGAGCGAAGTTTGCGGGATTCATATGGGCAGGGAAACCGGCAAGAGTGAGAAGAGATATCTTAACACTGCCAAAGGAAAAGGGGGGAGTAGGATTTCCAGATCCTCTAGCCTATTATGAGGCAGTTCACCTGTCGAGAGTACTTGACTGGTGCGTTGCGCCAAAGATCAAACCTTGGATCCTCTTAGAACAAGCAATGACGGATATCCCACTGGAGGGGCTATTATGGCTCTCTAAATCGGTCATACCACAGACAGTCAAGAGACACCCAACGATAGGGACGACAATTAGTACTGTTAAAAAAATACTCAAAAACCTAGAGGACGAAACGGAAGTTAACCCGATGACACCAATTCTAGGGAACCCAGTGTTTACCCCTGGCCTGAATGATCCAGGCTTTGGGAATTTAAAAAATAGAGGTCAAACTAGACTGATACACTTTCAGAGAGAGAATCGGGTAATGTCTAATGAAGAAATAGAAAGGGAATTGGCCGAACATTTAGACCCTTATAGGAGAAGACAGTTAGGGGGATTTCTTCGAACTATTCGAGGACAAATCAGGGTGAGAGAAATACTGACGGAATTCGAGAAAATGTGTCTTAAGAGAGAACCAGTAAGACATTCACTCTCCCTGTTCTATTCAATGGTAAATGAAATAAAAGCGCCACGAGTAATAGGTTTTATTCAGAGATGGGAAAGAGACCTAGAGGTAACATTCACGGAAACTCAGAAGAAAAAAATCTTTCAATTTAATCATAAAGCATCAATAGCATCTAAATTCCAAGAAGGAGGATATAAGATCCTGAGCAGGTGGTACAGAACACCGGAGGTCTTAAATCAGATCTTCCCCAAGTGTCAAATATTTGCTGGCGATGTCAGAAAGAAGAGGGAACTCTGCTACATATTTTTTGGAACTGTGAAGGAGTCAAAGACTTCTGGAAAATGGTATCTGAAGTGATAGAAGAAATAACTGAGATATCATTAGGGGATGAACCGGCGACATATCTGCTATCAGATTTACCCATGTCAATAGAAAAATTTAAAAGATCCCTAGTGAGACATTTAGTGGTCACAGCCAGATCGTGTATCCCGGTTCTTTGGAAGAGCACATGTTCTCCAAGCAAATCACAATGGATAGCCAAAATTACTGAAATGCAAAGCATGGAGAACCTCACGGCCTCTTTGAGGGAGGAGGAGGAGAGGGTGGAGGAAATATGGGCACCATATGTCAGATATAGAGCGCGGGGGGAGGGGGGGGGAGGGATAGGGGTGAGGAGGAGAGTCCACTAGGAGGAGGAGGGAGAGCTTCAGGCCTTCCTTTTTTTTTTTTTTTTTGTGCCGGGTAATAGACCCGGGGGGGGGGGGGGGGGGGGGGGAGAAGATGGGGTATTAGTGCCTTAAACGGGGGAAGATCACGTCAAAGATGAAAGAAAAGGGAGGAAAAGAGGAAAAGGAGAAAAAGCATTTGGGTAGAAGAGGTGCAGAGGGAGAGCGGCAGATAAAAATAGAGGAAACCTAAATAAGGAAAAGGACAAACATAAGAATGTAGAGAATGAAGCTGTTTATATTGTTTGATGTGATACGAACCTGGGTTTGAGGCAATGTGATATGTTGAAAAATGAAAAATAAAGAATTTGTAAAAAAAAAAAAAAAAAGAAGCATATATAATGTTTTGGGGTTCTATGTAATTTTCTAGCAAATAAATTATGATTTTTACATGTAGGAGAGAAATGTCAGAATTGGTCTGGGTGCTCCAGAACGCCTGATGGCGCTCCCTGCATGTTGTGCCTCTGTATGTGGCCACGCTGTGTAAAAGTCGCACACATGTGGTATCGCCATACTCAGGAGGAATAGCAGAATGTGTTTTGGGGTGTAATTTGTGGTATGCATATGCTGTGTGTGAGAAATAACCTGCTAATATGACAGAAACAATTTTTTTTTTTTTTTTTCTTTTTACGGAATTTTCAGTAAATTAAAAAACCCAGAGGTGATCAAATACCACCAAAAGAAAGCTCTATTTGTGTGAAAAAAAGGACAAAAATTTCAAATGGGTACAATGTTGTATGACTGAGTAATTGTCATTCAAATTGTGAGAGCACCGAAAGCTGAAAATTAGTCTGGTCAGGAAGGGGGTTTAAGTGCCCAGTGGTCAAGAGGTTAACATGTACACTATATTACCAAAAGTATTGGGACACTTGCCTTTACATGAACTTTAATGGCACCCCAGTCTTAGTCTGTAGGGTTCAACATTGATTTGGCCCCCCTTTTGCAGCTATAGAGCTTCAACTCTTCTGGGAAGGCTGTCCACAAGGTTTAGGAGTGTGTCTATGGGAATGTTTGACCATTCTTCCAGGAGCGCATTTGTGAGGTCAGGCACTGTTGGACGAGAAGACCTGGCTCGCAGTCTCTGCCCTAATTCATCCCAAAGGTGTTCTATCGGGTTGAGGCCAGGACTCTGTGCAGGCCAGTCAATTTCCTCCCCCCCCCCCACCCAAACTCGCTCATCCATGTCTTTATGGACCTTTCTTTGTGCACTAGTGCGCAGTCATGTTAGAACAGGAAGGTGCCATCCCCAAACTGTTTCCACAAAGTTGGGAGCATGAACTTGTCCAAAATGTCTTGGTATGCTGATGCCTTAAGAGTTCCCTTCACTGGCCAAGCCCAACCCATGAAAAATAACCCCACACCATAATCCCCCCTCCACCAAATGATTTGGACCAGTGGTTGGGCCAACTCAATATTGAACCCTACGGACTAAGACTGGGATGCCATTAAAGTTCATGTGCATGTAAAGGCAGGCATTACTTTTGGTAATATAGCGTATGTCAGGCTGTATGTTTGTTTCAGTTAGGAATAATAGATAAATACTTTATTGGCATTTCAAAACAAATTACAGTGAAATTCTTCTGTTGAAAAAACTCCTCATGTATAAATTAAAAGCAACAACATCCCACTCACCTATAAACATACACTGCTATACATAAATAATAAAAAGCATAAAAAAGTGAGAACCTGGCGCTGCAACTGTAGCCAAGTCACTACAATCCCCCCGTGTACAAATTGCCATCAATAGAGCAGGGTGCAGGAAACGAATGTGTATCCTAATACATGGATCAACATTTAGCCAGTTCAGCAAGGACCAGACACATTTCAAACCATGTACAACCAACCTATCAGCTTTTGCACAATCAAGCAGTGCCACTGGCCATAGCCGGCAACACTGATCACTGGTGTGGCAGGGATCATTCCCCCTTCCACATTAAATGTGTGGATGGGGGAATCGGCTCAAAAATGTGGAGAAATGCCTGTGGGTCTTATGGAGCGAATACTGACCAGCCCCCCCGCTAGGTTGTCGTTGCCACCTCCGCCGCTATGTCACAATACAGGGCGGCCGTCTCCTGCGAACACCTGGCGCTCTCCTGTCACTCACAGAAGACAGAGCAGCCCCAGCGGCCGAATGGAGTACTGCTGCACGGGCTTCTCTGTCTTCTGGGTGACAGGACAGGCAAATGTGGTGACGTCCTCACCAGTCGCCAGGCACAGGTCAGGCTGCATTTAATGGACACAGGTAAGGCTGCATTTAATGGACACAGGTCAGGCTGCATTTAATGGACACAGGTTAGGCTGCATTTAAAGTGGAGGTTCACCCAGAAATGTGAATTTTTAACATTAGATTCATGCTCATTTTGTCAAGGGGAATCGGGTAGTTTTTTTAAAAACGAAGCAGTACTTAACGTTTTAGAGAGCGATCTTCTCCGCTGCTTCCGGGTATGGGCTGTGGGACTGGGCGTTCCTATTTGATTGACAGTCTTCCGACAGGCTTCCGACAGTCGCATCTATCGCGTCACGATTTTCCGAAAGTAGCCGAACGTCGGTGCTCAGACGCCATACCGACGTTTGGCTTCTTTCGGCTACTCGTGACGCGATGTATGTGACCGTCGGAAGACTGTCAATCAAATAGGAACGCCCAGTCCCGCAGCCCATACCCGGAAGCGGCGGAGAAGATCGCTCTCTAAAACGGTAAGTACTGCTTCGTTTTTAAAAAAACTACCCGATTCCCCTTGACAAAATGAGCCTCAATCTAATGTTAAAAAAAAAAAATTCGGGTGAACTCCCGCTTTAATAGACACAGGTCAGGCTAAATTTTAGGGGCACAGGTAAGGCTGCATTTAATGGACACAGGTCAGGCTGAATTTTAGGGGCACAGGTAAGGCTGCATTCAATGGGCACAGGTCAGGCTTAATTTAATGGACACAGGTCAGGCTTAATTTAATGGACACAGGTCAGGCTGCATTTAATGGGCACAGGTCAGGCTGCATTTAATGGGCACAGGTCAGGCTGCATTTAATGGGCACAGGTAAGGCTGAATTTAATGGGCACAGGTCAGGGTGCATTTTATGGGACTGGTAAGGCTTGCTTTAAATTGGCACTGATCAGGCTGCATTTCATGCGACAGGTCAGGCTGTATTTCATTGGCACTGGTAAGGCTGCATTTCATTGGCAGTGGTAAGATTGCATTATATTGCCACAGGTCAGGCTGCATTTCATGGGCACTGGTAAATATTTTAGTACACCATTTGGTTCACAATTTTTTTTCTTGTTTTCCTCCTCTAAAACCTAGGTGTTACATGTGTTTATTCATGTAGATGCTTAAATCTGCAAATCTGTGCAGCCCTTGATGCAGGGGTGTCCTATTTTTTTTGGTACTGACTATAGCTGTGTGTATGGCCTCATTGATTACTATTGTGCACAATTTGGTACATAGTAGTTTTATCATACATAATCAGGTTGAAAAAAAAGACCTAGATCTAGTTCAACCAATTAAAAAAAATAACACAATCCCATATACACAATCCTATACCCACAGTTGATCCAGAGGAAGGCAAAAAAAATGTAGATGCATACTGAAGCCTGCTATCGACTGACGTCACTGAGCTAGTCCAGGCTCGGGAAAGATCCCAACCATATGGTCGGGATCCACCCAGATGCCTGGATCGGCACATGGCTCAGCCTCTCATTGATCCGCTGAGAGGCTGAGCCAGCCCCTCCTGTCCCTTCCACAGCTCAGTGCTTCAGCGAGTGCTGGAGGGGGAGAGCAGAGAGCCAGTGATTGACAGTCATGACTCTGCTTAGAGCGGGGGTGGGGGGTACTGTGCGAAAAGTGGTGTTTATTTGCTCAGTTCTCACTACAGGGCCAGCAGAGAACACATTTAGCATTGATTTGATGCTGTATCCACCTAGGTGAATATAATTGTTTATTTTTTTTAAATCCCAAACTTCTCATTGAGCCTAGGTTTACACTGATGCAGTTCAGTATTCGCAGCGATTCTTATGCGTTTCCTGCTCACAATCGCACTCCGTTCATGCAAACCGCTGCAGGTGTTAATGTTAAGTTAATGACACCCCAAAAACGGTTCACAAAATGCAGTGCTATTGGCAGAATCAGATCACATGGTGTGAACACTCATGCGATTGGATTGCAGTGCATGCAACTTTTTCATGTAGGTGCAGTGCGATTTCAGCAATACAAAATGAATAGTCTCACATTGCAAATAATCGCATGTGATTTGAACAGGACTGTGGTTGGTGCAATTCTTGTCAGAATCACATGCAGTTCGCCACACCACACAAGAGTGAACCTAAGCTTAATGCTGTATTCATGAAATTCAGAGTCTTCAGCTGGGTAGACACTGTCACTTTTTTCTTTCAGGCATCTGGCTGAATGAAAAAAACAAGGTTCGAATATCGTCCGTTTCCTGCTGATTGAAACTGTTAATGGGCAGGCTGAATTTACCAAGTTGATCAACTTGGGTACAACCAGCCTGCTGGATTCTCTTTTGATTATTGCTAGTGGCTGCTATAGCCGCTAGCGATAATCACTGTCTTCTGCTGGCGGGATGGCCCCCGCCTCCACACCGGGAGACGACAATGACCAGGTAGAAGGGATTCCTGCATCAACACTGCAGCCTGCACCAGTAGACCCCCCCAGCAACAATGGATCACCCGCAATAAAATACCCCCTCCCCATAGATCCCTCCCAGCAACAACTGACCACCATAGATCCCTTCCAGCAACAACTGACCCCTCAGCAACATAAGATCCACCCCTAGCAACAGTAGATCACCCACCAGCAACAATAGACCTTAGCAATATTAGACACCCCCGACCCGCAAAAATAGATCCCATCCAGTGACAATAATATCCCTCCAGCAGCTAGCATCAATAGATCCTGAACCCCTTGCCATTACATACATTCAGTGCTAGAGGTGCCGGAACTGCGTCCCCCCGCGTTCCTGCTGAAAAAAAGCCCTGTGTATAATATAAGATCATTTCTTATGATGCTGAAGTTAAAGGGGTTGTAAAGGTTCATTTTTTATTTTCTAAATAGGTTCCTTTAAAGTGGAGTTCCACCCATAAATATAACATTACATCAGTAGTTTTAAAAAAATGTCATTAGTCCTTTACGAAAAAAAAACATTTTTTTAGATGCCTTCAAAGTGTTGTTGCTAGGCGGAATAGTTAATCTTCCCTCTTCCTGCACCTAGGTGCTTAAGCTTCCTAACCTACACCGCACAGACTCCTGGGAATGTAGTGGGTGTAACTTTCCAGGAGTCTGTGCACTCCCCAGTCTCAAAGAATCATGTGACTTGGACAGCACAGGTGCTGAAACCTGATCTGACACTGATTGTGCAGCACTGAGCATGTGCTAGATCTGCAAGGCTGAAATCCAGGAAGTCATACAGTCTGGCTTCATGATGCCCACACTTAAGATGGCCCCAGTCAATTTCTATTTTATAAAGTGTCTAAATGCTGTAAGAACCTAACAAAACGGACCTTAGTTTACAGACTAACTTTACTAGAATACATTAAGCTTGTGTATTACAGGGGTATTTATATTTAAAAAGTGAAATTGTGGCCGGAACTCCGCTTTAAGCTAGTGTGAAAAATTGTGTTACTGCGCCAATCCTACAATAGGGTGACCAGACATCCCCAGTTTCAGGGGACAGTCCCCTGATTAAGGACACTGTCCCCGGACCAAGTCTGTCCCTGGTTTTGTCCCCAGATTGGATTTAATAGGGGGCAGGGGCAATTTCAAAGACAATCAGTGCAGAATTAAAATGAAAAAATTAGAATTACACCCCCGCTCCGCCGTGCCTACTACCATAGGGGGGTTATATTTTGCCCATTATCTGTGCCCCTTTCTGATGATCATCTGCTGGTCGGAGCGGAGGGAATATTTCTTCAGTTTCGGGCGCATGCCCATTCAGCTCTGCTCGCATTTTCTTCTGCCTTGGCTCAAATCCTGGCCAGCCACCTCCCTGATTATCTCCTTGCCTTCCCTGGCGGAGTGATCTTCCTCCGCTCCCCATCCAGTAGTAGCCGGGGCCTGAAGAGTAAGACTTGAGAGGCTGTGAGGCGGGCGGCGATGGGAAGAGAGTCGCTGATTGTTGCCATTACTAGTAAAGAAAAAATATGTCCCCGGATTTCATTTAAAAAATCTGGTCACCTTATCCTACAACCTTATTATTGTGATGGTGAACCCAATATAATTGTTAACATTCATGCTATATACGCATATGTCAGTGATAAAAATGAAATTAAATAAACTGTGTCCATAAAAAATCCAATAATGTAAAGAAAGTCCAATAATATAGTGCTACGGAGGCGTGGAGCGCACGCCGGCCGGGAGGATCCACACATCGGTGAGCGTCTTTCACTCGGCACTGCTGGAAAGACTTGGTGCCGGTCTGGAGGCACTAAACCTTGTGAGTGAGATTTTATATTTTACAATAAAAGTTCAGACATACTACACTATGATTGGTCCATTGTCTTACAAGAAAGAGTAATAACCAGGAACCCTATGAGAGGATTGTTTGGAGTGCATTGGTGAAGGTGGATTGCGGATTGGCAGCGGGGAGAGGAGAGATCTACCTAGGATAAAACTACAGGCGTACTTTATACTTAGTTCTAGTGAGTGACCACTTCAGAAGTTGGTGACGGTGGCACGATTTGGTGGAGTAGCAGTCACATATTTGTTACAGCATGGAGAACTAGATTATTGGACTTTCTTTACAGTATTGGATTTTTTATGGACACAGTTTATTTAATTAAAAATGTATCACTGAAATTTGGTATATGGTATTATTATTTTTCTTTGTGTATATAGCACAATTATTTTGGGTTCACCATCACAATAATAAGGCTGTAGGATTGGCGCAGTAACACAATTTTTCACACTAGCTTAAAGCGGGAGTTCACCCGAATTTTTTTTTTTAACATTAGATTCATGCTCATTTTGTCTAGGGGAATCGGCTAGTTTTTTTTAAAAACGAAGCAGTACTTACCGTTTTAGAGAGCGATCTTCTCCGCCGCTTCCGGGTATGGTCTTCGGAACTGGGCGTTCCTATTTGATTGACAGTCTTCCGAAAGGCTTCCGACGGTCGGATCTATCGCGTCACGAGTAGCCGAAAGAAGCCGAACGTCGGTGCGGCTCTATACGACGCCTGCACACCGACGTTCGGCTACTTTCGGAAAATCGTGAGGCGATAGATGCGGCCTGTCAGAAGACTGTCAATCAAATAGGAACGCCCAGTCCCGCAGCCCATACCCGGAAGCGGCGGAGAACATCGCTCTCTAAAACGGTAAGTACTGCTTCGTTTTTAGAAAAACTAGCCAATTCCCCTAGACAAAATAAGCATGAATCTAATGTTAAAATGTTACATTTCCGGGTGAACCTCCACTTTAAAGGAACCTATTTAGAAAATAAAAAACTAACCTTTACAACCCCTTTAATTTCTTGGTGTAACCTTCACTGAACTACTTTGTTTTATTTAAAGCGGGGGTTCACCCTAAAAAAAAAAAAAAATTCTAGCATGCCATTCAGCATAGTAGCGCGAGCTACAGTATGCCTTTATATATTTTTTTGGCGCCGTACTCACTGTTTAATCGCGTAGTAAAGTTTCAGGGGAATGGGCGTTCCTATGCAGAGGGAACGTGATTGACGGCCAGCTATGGCGCGTCACGCTTCCCGAGAAGAGACGAAATAGGACTTTGCTCTTCACGGCGCCTGCGCAGTCAGCTCCGATGTCTGTGCGCAGGCGCCGTATAGCGCCGTGAACAGCCGAGTCCTACTCCGGCTCTTCTCGGGAAGCGTGCCGCGCCATAGCCGGCCGTCAATCACGTTCCCTCTGCATAGGAACGCCCATTCCCCGCGGGGAGTCTGAACCTTTACTACGCGATTAAACAGTGAGTACAACGCCAAAAAAAAATATAAAGGCATACTGTAGCTTGTGCTACTATGCTGAATGGCATGCTAGAAACTTGTTTTTCAGGGTGAACCACCGCTTTAAGCTCTTGTATATGTATATTGTTTATTCTATCCTGCAAATTTTAATATATATATATATATATATATATTTTTTTTTTTAATAAAATAACACAGTAAATAGGTGTTTGTGCTCGGACAATACTTTTATTGAGGTTGCACTTTGTTCACCATGGTGGTTTATTTACTAAAGGCAAATTGGTGGTTCACTTTGTAAGGGAATTTTCTCCATAGCTTAGTGACTGAGGGGAATCTCCATGGACTTCCATCATCCTGTCATGGACAAGCAAAAAATTCATTTTTTACGTCTTTGGGTGTTCTTTACAAAGTGAAATTTCCTCGCATTCACTAAACTGAGGGGAAATTTATTTACAAAGTGCAACTTCCATTGAAGGATATTAGTCTTTAGTTAACTCCATAGTCTCCATCCTGAGCTCTATGGTCGTCCTGTCCCTATAGTCAGGTATATGCTTATGTTTATGAATATACAGTACTAGGAGGGAGCGCCGTGTGTGAGGGACCCCAAGAGGGTGTCTCTATCTCCCTCATACACGGCGCCTCTATCTCCCTCATACACGGCGCCTCTATCTCCCTCATACACGGCGCCTCTATCTCCCTCATACACGGCGCTCCCGGTATTTCGGATGCTCCCGCCATCCACTGATAATACAGGAGCGGTGAGGTGACCGCTGTGACTGATGTGTGAGGGGTGGAGGAGGAGGAGGAGGACATGAGGGATCCGGGGAGTGGGCGGAGAGCTCGGGCACACACTGTCCTCTGTCTCTATAAGCCCCATACACAGCAGACACACACAGGGACATGGCTGGACCGGAGGACTCGGGACCTGTATAGTGCTAGAGGAGGAAGCTTCCAGTGTCCTCCCTCACCCGGCACCATGATAGAGGTGTCCATCCCCTCCATAGGACACCAGGTGATGAAGGCAGACAAGACCCGAACGGTATGTCATCTCCTCCATCCTCAGTGACTGTGTGTAGACTTTGTACATTATGTAATGTGTGAGGAAGGTCAGTGTGTAGCACACAATCTGCTTGTGCAATGTCTGGGGCTCATTCACATCTGTGTGTTCAGGGAATGTGCAAAAACTGCATGCCACTTATGTGGTGCCAATAATTTTTAGGGCGCAATTCACACACGAGCATATGAAAAACACATTTTTTCACACGTTTCATGAAATGCCCCCAAAAACTCGTAACTGGGTTGTAATTCTGATTGGCATCCCCACCTGCAGTTCAAAAACGCACCAAAGTTGGCTTCGAAAGGTATAGAAGCGACTTTGGACGTTTTTGGAGCAGGGGGGAAGCTCATTTAGGTGAATGGTGCCGCTCCAATAAATGCACAAAAAAACATGCAGAAAACGCAACACAGGAGCGTTGATGGGAATGAAGACTAACGGCCCCCCAACGCAGCCAGCTTTTGCTACAGGAAAATGCACGTTAAGAAAACGCACAATGATTGATGAACACTCAGAAAGGTGTAGGAACTTATTTGTCACGAGAAGGACACACTATTTAACACTAGTCAACAGTTTTCAATGTGATATATTATGTATCTGTATCAGTTTTAAATGAAAAGGTACTTCAAGAGAGAATAGAGCGCTTATAGAAGGTAGCCTGCCATTGTGTGTGTGCGTGTGCGTGTGTGCACGTGGCCTCATAATGACCTTGTGTTATACATTTTTAAAATATGTGACTGTCATTTATAGAAGAAATTATCCAGTTTGCAGCCTTTGGAAAGCTCAGTTTATGTCTCATTCATCTCATCAGGAGGTTTCACTCCATGATGAAGGACTTGCTAACGTTTCTAAAGCCTGGTACACACCAGTCATTTTTTTTCGTTCAACCCAGCAGGGCTAAACAGGAAAAAAAAATGGCAGCTCAGGAGGAGCCACTATACTAACAATTCATGTTTCTACAGCAATCACCCCTGCTGTACTGACTGGGGGACAGCCCTCCGTGCCAGAACAGTTGGGTCATCGCTCTCAGCCATTGGCTGACAGCACTGATCGGGAGCCGATCAGCAGACCTTTTTTCGGTCATGTCTTTTTGACAGAAGCGACCGACTCCAATATGCATGGGCCAAATGTTGGCCGGTATCTATTGAACCGGCCGATGCCACCCAACATCCGGCCGGTTTGTACGAGGCTTAAAGCGTTTTTTACCTTAAAAAAAAATTGATTCTGTTCAAATCATGTTATACAGCATAGTGCTTGTGTAATTTGGCCCCTTGTATCACCTGAAATACCTGGCTGATCCTGCCTGGTTCTGCCCTTCCCCCTGTAAACTGACCACGGTTTATCATGGCTGCTGAGCCCTGACACCATGGTCAGCTTTCGTGCCCCTGTCATCCTCAGCTCTGCTCTTCTCTCCCCCCTCCCTCCCTGACTGTCAGCTCGTGACAGTGCCCGTTCCTCCCCTCCCGTTGCTAAAATAACTTTAAAATTTTTATACAATCCTCTCTGTTTCCTAATGATATGTGCCCCTGTGTGTTTGCTTTATAAAAAAAATAATACCTTATTTCAGAGCACATCTCAGCGGGGGATTCTCGGCCCCTCCCGCTGTAGCTGTCAGATCGAGAGAGCTGGCCGTTCATGTGAGTGCTGAGAAGTAAGGTATAGACAGCATTTTTTTCATAAAACACACACACACACACACACACAAGGGCACATAGCATTGGAAAACAGAGAGGGTTGTAGGAAGAGGACAGAGTGGCTTAAAAAACACTTGAAGTGTTAATCTGGCCATACAGGGTTAGTATTTTGTTTGAACTTTTGTACAGAAATTCTGAAAGGTCATTGGAGCGTGTGATAGTATCATAAGTGACCCAACAAATGTAGTTAGAAAGCCCTTACAATTTTCTTTTGGCTCCCGTGCTAATGATTTGAATGTTAATGATCAGCATTAGGATGCATGGAATGGATGTACTGTATTCTCTGTGACTCTACCACGTACACCGTATATTAGCCGTTCTCAACTAGGATTCCTCCAGGGGTGGCTAGAGGTTCCTTGACCAGTGGCTACCTGAACTTCCATCTGATGGTGCCTGCATCGTTCCAGGTCCAGTGCCACTTGCGTGACTGCAAGGGTTTCATCCTGGCCACTTACCACCACCAATACATTTCCCCAATAACCCTCGATAGGCCAATGTTACTAGGGGTTGCTTGAGGCTTGACAGTTATTACAAGGGCTCCTTTGGGGTAAGAAGGGAGAGAAAGGCTGCCCTTTATAAAACAAACAAAAGTCCATGACAGGCAAGTTAGGCTGGTCGTATCTATGCGCCTGATTCATAGAATCAGTTACGCATAGATATGCCTAAGATCCGACAGGTGTAACTGTGTTACACTGTCGGATCTTACCTGCAATTTAAAAATGGCGCCCGGGGCGTTCTCGCTGATTTACGCTGAGAAATATGTAAATCGGCGAGATACGCAAATTCACGAACGTACGCGGACCCGACGCAGTGTTGTTACGACGTTTCCGTAGCGGTTTTCCCGGTGTATACTTACCCCTGCTTCTATAAGGCGGAGCCAATGTTAAGTATAGCCGTCGTTCCCGCGTCGATTTAGAATTTTTTTACGGCGTTTGCGTACGCCGATTCAGAAACCCGCGCGCCGCAAGTTACGCTCACGCCGAAACCACTGACGTCCTAGCGACGTCAGTGGGAGCAATGCACGCCGGGAAATTTCGCGGACGGCGCATGCTCATTTAAATCGGCGCGGGGATGCGCCTGATTTAAATAGTACACTCCCCCTAGCCGCAGAATTTGAATTCCGCCGGGGGTTTTACGATCCACCGCCGCAAGTTTGGAGGTAAGTGCTTTGTGAATTACCCACTTGCCTCTCAAACTTGCGGCAACGGATCTTAAATCACATAAATCACGCGGATCTAAAGATCCGCTGATCTATGTGAATCTAGCCCAAAATGTATTCATTTTCCTGAATGGAATACATGGAAAACACTGTGCATTCATTTTTAGTTCAGAAAAAAAGCACACGGAACTGGTGTGAACTGGCCCTCAGCAAATCGGTACTGAAAAGGAATTATCTGTAAAGCACAATCACCCTTAAAAAAAACTTAATTTTTTTTAGTGCTCTGCGCCTACTGGAGCTACAGATGATACCGTTTTAGGAGGCTATTGAAGATTTTTCACATGCCAAGTTTATAATAAAGAGAGTTTTTGTAAATATTTTTGTGGTTGAACTTCATGGACCTGTGTGTTTTTGTCAGCGAAATGAACTATGTAACAGAGATGGTCAGATGTCTTGGAGATAATAATGGGAAGTGAGACATTTCAATGAATGACGCGTCTCCAGGACCTGCTGTGATCATCTTTCTAATTCACACAAGCAGAGAAAGCTTTGTTCTCTTTTCTTCACAAAGAACAAAAAGCTATCAGTGGGAAAATACAGTATGTTTGAGCAATTGTGATCAAGGTTGATTGAGGTTTGGAAGTGCTCAGTTAGGTTTCGCTGATCATGCTCAAATTGGGTGGCTTGGTTGTTTCATCAGGTAATGTATGAAAACTGATTATTCGCACATTTACTAGCACAGTTGTCATGGAATATGTATAGGCTTTTGGTGCTCTTCATCTGTAATGGAGAAAAATACCTGGTTCCTTAGTCCCCTTGCACACTAGATGCTTAAAGTTATTGTAAAGTCTTGTGGGGTTTTTTTTCTATAAAAAATTACAAACATGTTATACTTACCTGCTCTGTGCAGTGCATTTGCACAGAGCAGCCCGGATTCCCCTCTTCTCGGGTCCATCTTCTGTGCTCCTGGCCCCTCCCTCCTGTCAAGTGCCCCTACAGCAAGCAGATTGCTAAGGGGGCACCCGAGCTGAGTCACAGCTCCCTGTGTCCATTCAGAGAAGGAGCTGCGGCCCAGCCCCTCCCCTCTGATTAGCTAACTGAATTGGACAGCAGCGAGAGCCAATGGCACCACTGCTGCGTCTCAGCCAATGAGGAGAGACACTCATGGACATAGATGGGGCTCAGGTGTTTGGGGAGCTGAGGGGGCTGCTGCACACAGAAGTGTTTTTTATCTTAATGCATAGATGCCCCCTCCCCCGCCAGAACACACCAGTCATTGGCTGAGAGCATGGGATGTTGGGCCGGCTTCTGTCGGACCAGCTGCCGTACACACAGGCCGAATGTCCGCCCTATATTCTGCCCGGGTGTACAGCTCTTTAGTCTGTGTTCATCTGATGCCAGTGTTTTAATGCAGTGGTCGCCAACCTTTTGGACCTCACGGATCACTAAACTCACAATTCTGAATCCCACGGACCACTAACATGAATTTTACATGCCTGATACACACAATCATCCAGCTGTCTGCCCCCCTCCCCTTGTATCACACTGCTGCCTTTTACATACAATGCTCTGGCTCTCTGCCCCCCCCCACCCCCCACACTCGGAGTCACACTGCTGTCTTACATAGACTTATTATTGGATCTCCTTGGACCTCCTTGTCCAGTCATCTGCTCAAGCTCTGTGCTCCCTCCCACAGTCTGTGATCAGCACTGCCATTGGAATTCCCTTCCTTCTTCACTTACCACTCTCTGCACTACTCTCGGTGCCTCCCTCTGAGTTCACAAGAGGAGAACTACAGAGGAGGAGAGAACAGCACTGGAAACAACATTGGGCAGTATACATCCGCCACAAGGTTTATTTGCATCTAGGCCTGTTGCTACAAGGCAGGCAAACCAAGCAATTGCTTGGGGCCCCAAGCTGGCCTGGGGCCCCAAGCAGGGCCCTTGCCGCGCTCCTCTTCCTTCCTCCTGTCAGTCCAGACCCTGTGCTCACTTCCTTTCAGTGTGTCCGCGAACAGGAAACTGAATCTCCTGCCGCGCGGTACAGACCCGGTAGGGAGGGGGGGGCCCCGGGGGGCGTAAAAGAACATAGGGGGATTGTGCGTGTAGGGGGTGGTTGGGGGGCCTCCATGTCCATTTTGCTTGGGGCCCCCAAATTCCTTCAAACGGCCCTGTTTGCATCAGAACCCCTAGGGACCACTAAAGTTTTCTCGTGGACCATCAGTTGTCCGAGGACCACTGGTTGGTGACCGCTGTTTTAGTGCGCCCAATAGGCGTACGTGCATAGTGCAGCCCCACTGCCTGCAGTCTGTCAAAGTCTATGGTAGGCCCATATTTCCTGTGGCTGGACGGGGCTGAAATGTTTAGTGTGTTTGGCATACATAGTTAATTTCAGTGCTGGCCAGGATGACCAGAAGCTCAGGGGAAAATAAATCTACACTTCTAAGGCTGACTATAGATTCTTTTTTTTCCCCCATTCGCACAAGCAAGGTGATTGGAGGAATCCTCCCCACTGGCACATTGTATTCTGACTCAGAATACACTGATCAGCACCTATACCTGATTGGCTGCTGATCAACAGAAGTTTTCCAGCATTCCTTTTCAACAGACAGAACTGTTCAACTGATTAAAGGGGTTGTATACCCTCTTGTCATAATTGCACCTACAGGTAAGTCTACATTAAGGCTTACCTGTAGGTGCTTGCAACATGGTTAAGGAGATATTTGCAGAAAAGCAGGCACTGATGTCTACGACGCATGCCCGCCGTAGACAATGGCGCACTGAGCACGGCGGCTCTTGAATGGGAGCCTGCCGGAAAGTGACGAAAATGTGCGCATGCGCGGGGATCGTGCCGTCCCGCACACATGCGCGGGATTGACGTCATCTCCGCTACGGCCAGTCACAGAGCCGGAGCGGCGATACCCGGAAGTCACTCCGGGTATCATGGCGGCGGCGGAGGACGTGTCCGAGGACCGCTGCGGGGGCTTCGATCTAAGGTAAGTAATTGATAATGAGTTAGTATGCTAGTAATACTAGCTCATTATGCCTTTGCCTTGCAGGTTTAAAAAAAAAAAAGAACTTTGGGGTATACAACCGCTTTAACTTCTGTCAAGCGGGAACAACCATACATAGATTGAAATTCAGCTGGTCCCTGCTGAACCGGCCAAACTTTGATCCATATATGTCCAGCTTAAAACAGCTAAACAGATTCTCCTTACTGCACTGTCTGCAACTGCAATCCATGACAAGTGACAATTCTGAAGGGCCCACTCTTCCTGATTGGAAATGTCACAGGGGTATACCCATTACCCACCCCTTACACACCCCCCCCCCCCATGCCCCTTAGTAGCCACCTGGTATGGCTATTGTTCCGCTACAGCTTAGTGTCCATTCACTTTTCTAGCCAATTATGTTTAAACAATGAAAAAGAAAACCTGCAGAGATGGCTTTGTCTCTAGGGAAAAGTAGTGATCAGTCAAGAAATTCCAGCCAA
Organism: Rana temporaria; assembly: GCF_905171775.1. Classification (NCBI taxonomy): domain Eukaryota; kingdom Metazoa; phylum Chordata; class Amphibia; order Anura; family Ranidae; genus Rana; species Rana temporaria. The sequence goes on from NC_053491.1 coordinate 89,440,134, forward strand.
ACCCCTCCCCACTTCCCCAGGGATGACTGATTGGAAGGGCTTTAGGTACCAGTAGGTATATAAAAAAAAGTGTTGTTTCCTTAGTCTGCAAGAGGGAATCGACAAAAAAAAGTGCCAAATGGTCTTCTTTGAGTCTGAAATCATTTCTTGAGAGAAGCAGAGTATTAACGGTAACCAATGCAATTAAGGGGCAAACAATCCGTATTTGTCATGGCTAAGATGAGTGATGACAAAACTTTCTACAGAACTCTATATAATAAGAACTCCTAGAAACATGCTCTATGTCAAGGAGAGAGCTTTAATAGTCACAGTGGAGGTGTGTTAAAATTACTTATGGGCAGCCAAAGGGGCAGTAAACTGCAAGTAATGAATATTTCAATAGTAACATGTAGGGATCAGTAGGGCAGTCATCATATAAATCAGTCTATCTTGGTTTTTCCTTTCTCTGAGGCTGGTGGCGATGCATTCTTTTGATGCTGAAAGCAGACGAGTTATCTGATCCTTTGATGTCAGCGGATTTACTTCCATGAGCGCAGCAACACAGAGAGATGGGAAAGCACAGACGTGCCAGATCAATTCCTGTGACTCAGATCAGACATGGGCTGGTAAAGGGCCTTCACCTGGAATAGCTTTGTCTTAAACTTTTTTGATCCTCAGGCATATTTAAAGAGGTTGTAAAGGTTTGTTTTTTATTTTCTAAATAGGTTCCTTTAAGCTAGTGCGTTGTTAGTTCACTTACCTTTTCCTTCGATTTCCCTTCTAAATGTTTTTTTTCTTTGTTTTCTTTGAAGAGGTTAATAATGATGAAGTTCATAAGGAGTGATCTGTGGCAGAAATACATTTCGTGTGAACGGAATTCCACCACCAAAAGTACACCAACTCGTGTGTTGTAGTCTCCTTACCATAAATATATGACCACCGTTACAGTGGTCATAGCAGATGCAGGGATATTTTAAGTCTTCCCGAGCAGACTATCTCCAGATGAGAATGCTGGGGGAACCAGTCCATTAAGCTCGTTCCAATAGGGGTGTGCTGGATTCAGACTCACATGGAATAAGGTTTGTTTACACTTACCTCTCCCCGTTCTTCAGCTCTATGACCCAATCACGGGACACCGGCGGCGATCGGGTCCCGCGGGCGCGGTCATGGAGCTTCGGACCAGGTTGCGAGCGCGCTACCGGCGGCACGCTCGCGACCCACGGCTGGGTTCTTAAAGGGGACATACCTGTATGCCCTTTTGCCCAGCCGTGCCATTCTGTTGACGTATATCGTCGTGCTATGGTCCTTAAGTGGTTAACCTACAGGTAAGCCTAGATTAAGGCTTACCTGTAGGTGCAACAAATATCTCCTAAACCTACACAGTTTAGAAGATATTTGCAAAATAAAGGTACCGATGTCTGCGGTGTCTACGGCACCCGCTCGCATGCACGGGAGTGACGTCATCGCGGCTCAGGCCAGTCACAGTGCCGGAGCCGCGATATGCGGAAGTGACTCGTGGAGAGATGGCGCAGACGGAGGAGGTGACCGAGCACCGCTGCGGGGGCTTCGATCTCAAATAAGTACTTCATAATGAGCTAATTTGCTATGAATACTAGCTCATTATGCCTTTGCCTTGCAGGGTGTTTAAAAAAAAAAAGCGGGTTTACTTCCTCTTTAAATTATTTCAGTGCAACAAACATCTTGACAACAAATTACTGATACATAATATGTAGATTGTTGCTGTGAACACACTTAATCATGCCGTGAACATGCCATGAATATCTTTGGAAGCTCATGTATCCCTCAGCCATTGATACATTTCATTCATGTGACAGGAAATGAGCTGCAGCTGAACTCATGACAACACATTTGTGAAAATGATAAATGACAAAAGTAGAATTGTCAGCAGCCAATCAAATCTCTAATGCAGATGAAAGCTAATTCCTGAGTGTCTGGTATAGGGAGCTACACTTAAGCCTCGTACACACGATCGGATTTTCCAACGGGAATTGTGTGATGACAGGCTGTTGGCGGAAAATCCGTCTGTTTGTATGCTCCATTGGACAATTGTTGTCGGATTTTCTGCGGACAAATGTTGGATGGCAGGCTTTAAAATTTTCCATGGACAACGGTCTGGTGTCGGATTTTCTGAGCGTGTGTACACAAGTCCGTCGGACAAAAGTCCAAAGTACAAACACGCATGCTCGGAAGCAATGCTCACCAAACACAACATTAGCAGAAGGTGCGCAAAGCGTGGTGCTAAAGAGCTGAAAAACTACGTAGTACGTCACTACGTTCGTGTTTGTTGGATGACAATTGTGTGCTGTTTGTATGCAAGACAAATTCCTGGCCAACGCCCTTTCGGACAATAAGCCCAGGCTTTGTCTGCGGAAAATCCAATTGTGTGTACGAGACTTAACATACATTAATGACTTTTCTTTCAGCTGTCATTCATTCATTGATTTCATTCATATTACTTTTACTTTACTATGATGATGCCCTATATTTCACAAGAAAGAAAAGAAACAAAATATGTAATTAAACATGTCACACGCATTAATCATCACCTTACAATGAGCTACGATTAAGCACTAATTTATAGTGCGAAACGCGTCAGGTGTTTTACTCCTGTGTTGTGTGCTGTGACTTGTAGTGCATTTTTCCTTTTTTAAATAAAGACAACCATCAAGGTTTTTTGGAGTGCGGCTGTCCATATTTTCTTTTTCCATTTATCACCTTACAATGGGATAGAAATTGTTTTGGTTAAAAAATAAAGTTACATTTAACCACTTGACTAGGCCTTTTTTTTTTTTTGCAATGCGGCACTGTGTTACTTTAACTGACAATTGCGTGTAGGGCCGAAACAACTAATCGATAACTAATCGATTATGAAATTAATCGATTACCATTTTCATAATTGATTAATCGGTCAGTAACATAATGGGGTTAAAAAAAAAAAAATTAGCCCTTTTATAGTACAAAAAAGAGCAAATCTCTACTGTAAATATTACTTTCACTGTCCCACAGTAAAAAATGAACCCCTTACAGTAGCGATTATTTGCTCTTTTGTACTAATTTTCGTTTTTTTAACCCCATTATGTTACTAAACATCTCAGGCCGGGGTCACACCTCTGTGCTTTTTGCAGAAACTCACTACAGTTCATTTACATGGTTTTACATCCATGATTTTTTCAGCGGCTGAGTATTTGGAAAGGGCAAGGACTTTATTTTTTAACACAAAACGGTGCTATTTTGTTTTTTGGTTCAATATACTTCAATGGAAAAGCTGCAGAAAAGCATTTTTGTGGCAATTTGTGTTTTTTAATCTGCTCAACAACAAATTGGCCAAAAAAATTGAAACTGCAAATCGCAGAAAAAAATTTCTTTTTTAAGGTTATTAACTGATTATTCGATAAATCGAAAGAATAATCGGCCAAATAATCGATTATGAAAATAATCGCTAGTTGCAGTCCTGCTACGCTGTACCCAAATTAAATGTATGTCCTTTATTCCCACAAAGAGAGCTTTCTTTTGGTGGTATTTGGTCACCACTGCGTTTTTTTATTTATTGTGCTATAAACAAAAAAGACCAATGTTTTAGTTCAAAACCCCAATATTTTCTACTTTCTACTATAAAACTTGGCCAATAAAAAAAAAAAATCAACTTTCTTCATAAATTTAGAAGAATATGTATTCTGCAACATATTTTTGGTAAACAATCCCAATAAGCATATATGGATTGGTTTATGCAAATGTTATAGTGTCTAAAAACTATGGTATATATTTATGAAATTTATAGCGGGACTACGATTATTACGGCGGACAATCTGACACTTTTGACACTTTGCGGGAATCAGTAACACTAGTACAGAGATCAGTGCTAAAAAAATATGCACTGTCACTGTACTAATGACACTGGCTGGGAAGGGGTTAAACATTTGAGAACGTTTAAAAGGTTAATTGTGTACTGAAGGTGCTTCTTTTTCTAGGGGGAGTAATACATTTTAGTCTCTGCTTCGCAGAAACACGAAATTGATCCCTATCCCCCTGTCAGAATGGTGATCTGCCTTGTTTACAAGATTCTTGTTCTGTGTAGTATACCAATGATTGGCGGGTGTCTTTGCAAACGATATTAAGCTAAGCAGGGCAATAACTTCTCCACAGGATGTGGAAACCTTGCAAAAAGATCTGAACAAATGAATGGGGTGGGCAACTACATGGCAAATGAGGTTCATAGTAGAAAAATATAAAATAATACATTTGGGTGGCAAAAATATGAATGCAATCTATACACTGCGAGGAGAACCTCTGGGGGAATCTAGGATGGAGAGGACCTGGGGGTCCTTGTAGATGATAGGCTCAGCAATGTCATGCAATGCCAAGCTGCTGCTAACAAAGCAAACAGAATATTGGCATTAAAAAGGGGATTAACTCCAGAGATAAAACGATAATTCTCCCGCTCTACAAGACTCTGGTCCGGCCGCACTTACAGTATGCTGTCCAGTTCTGGGCACCAGTCCTCAGGAAGGATGTGCTGGAACTGGAGAAGGGCAACAAAGCTAATAAAGGGTCTGGAGGACATTAGTTATGAGGAAAGATTGGAGAAGAGATGCTTAAGAGGGGATATGATTTGAATTTACAAATACCATACTGGTGACGCCACAAAAGGGATAAAACTTTTAGGTGGAAGGGAGTTTAACAAGACACGTGGTCACTCATTAAATTTAGAAGAAGAGGTTTAACCTTAAACTACGTAGAGGGTTCTTTACTGTAAGAGCGGCAAGGATGTGGAATCCCCTTCCACAGGCGGTGGTCTCAGCGGGGGGGGGGGCAATTTCCTTGTATTGCTTCCTTTATATGAAATCTCTGTTGATCCTGCCAGTCCCTTTGCTTTCCTATAAAAAACTGACCACAATGGGTGTGAGAGCACAGCATTGTCAGTTTTGTTTCTCCTTTCCACAGCTCTTATGCAGCTGACAACAGAGGGAATGTAATCACTTATAAAAAAGGTAGTTATAATAATGTTTATATCCATACACAATTGTTTTGTCTTCCATTTCTATTTTAAACTGAATTGGTTTACAAGGTGAGGGGTTACATGTACTTTACAACATATTAGGTTATTTATATATCCAGAGAGACCAGATAACTTTGCCAATAAAGCCTATTACGTCTGCACTTTCCATTGTCCTTTGGAGGCTGTTTTCATAGCTCCAGGGCAATGTAAAGATTGCTCTGTTTACATACAACTTGTCTACATCTGCATTGTAACTGCAGACATCTAATAAGAATAGTGAAGACATCTGCTTCACAGTCCTATTTGACTTAACGTTTTCACTGCCAGAAGCCATACACCGGGATTTCTGTGCTGTACTCATGTAGTCCACAAGGGAAACTGCTGGCAGCAAACAGACCCTGCACAACTATTGTTTCAGAAAGCAAATGTCTCCAGACCAAGGCTGAGAAAAAAGAAGACGATAGGGATCCCTCTAGGCCAGTGTTTTTCAACTCCAGTCCTCAAGGCGCACCAACAGGTCATGTTTTCAGGCTTTACATTATTTTACACAGGTGATTTGATCAGTTTCACTGCCTTAGTAATCACCTCAGCCTTTCATCTAAAGGGAATCCTGAAAACATGACCTGTTGGGGCGCCTTCAGGACTGGAGTTGAGAAACACTGCTCTAGGCTAGCCTTCTCAACCAGGGTTCTGTGGAATCCTAGGGTTCCTCTAGAACAGGCATGTCCAAAGTCTGGCCCGTGTTCCAGTTTCGAAAGGCCCGTAATTTGGATATAACATATCTTTTGTGGCTTCCAACAAATCTCTGAGTGCCGGGGCCAAAAAAGATATATATTATGGCTACCTCGGAGGGGACAGGAAGGGGGCGAGACGAGGGCCGTACATACAGGAGAATTTTCTGTTTACGCGGCAGCCTCTGTAATAGGAAGTCCCGTCTCCTGCGCTGCCATTGGATGACTGTTCTGCCCATCATAGGACTTTGTATTAAAGAGGCTACTGAGAAAACAGGAGTTTCTGCTGTATGTAATCTTCATGGCAAAGGGGGTGCTGCATTCATGGCAATGGGGGTGCTGAATTCATGGCAATTGTGAGGCTGCAGATGGGCACTGATTAGGCTGAATTGATGGGCACTGACCCTTATTTTGCTTCACAGTTCTCTATTTAAGAGGGAAGTTTCATTAAATTTATTTATTTTTTTAAAGTGAATGTGCACGTTATACACCGATAAATATGGTATATCCAAATAACACGCCTAAGCTCATCTCCTGACCACACACAGCCACAAAGTCAGGAGAATTCTTGTTGGGCGGTGTATCAGTGCTCGAACGAACACACTTAGACCGCATTTTAATGGTTCAAAGAATGTCAGGCAAAATGGTCATCCCTCACGCATGTTCACTTCATCAAATCTGGCCCTCTTTTAAAAAAGTTTGGACGCCCCTGATCTAAACCATTCCATTGTAGCTCTCATTGTCCTGCTGGAAGGTGAACCTCCACCCCAGTCCTAAGTCTTTTGCAGACTCTAACAGGTTTTCTTCTAAGATTGCTCTGTATATGGCTCTATCCATCTTCCCATCAACTCTGACCAGCTTCCCTGTCCCTACTGAAGAAAAGCATCCCCACAACATGATGCTGCCACCACCATGTTTCACGGTGGGGATGGTGTGTTCAGGGTGATGTGCAGTGTTAAAAAAAAAACTTTAATTTTGGTCTCATCTGACCAGAACACCTTCTTCCACATGTTTGCTGTGTCCCCCACATGGGTTCTCGCAAACTGCAAATGGGACTTCTTATATCTTTCTTTCAAAAATGGTTTTCTTCTTGCCACTCTTCCATAAAGGCCAGATTTGTGGAGTGCACGAGTAATAGTTGTCCTGTGGACAGATTCTCCAACCTGAACTGTGGATCTCTGCAGCTCCTCCAGAGTTACCATGGGCCTCTTGGCTGCTTCTCTGATTAATACACTCCTTGCTGGCCTGTCAGTTTAGGTGGACATTCATGTCTTTGTAGGTTTGCAGTCGTGCCATAGGGCCCTTTCACACGTACGGACAAACGGTCCGTTTATTACAAGTCGTTTACGTAGTGTATCCCTATGGGATTGCAGACGTTAGCGGATGATGCATCCGCTAACGTCCGCAACCATCCGCGTCTGCAAAGATCCGCTTTTGCGGACGGAAGAAAACCCTATTTTTCTTCCATCCGGCGGAACGGATCAGATGAATACGGACACACGGTCCGTATTCATCCGATTCCCCATAGGGGAGAGCGGAGGAGAGACAGGGCGGTCTACCGCCCTGTCCGCCGAAAGCTCAGCGGGGATTAACGGAGGAATCCCCGCTGAGCCAAACGGGTCCGCTCCGTGTGAAAGAGCCCTTACTCTTTCAATTTTCGGATGATGAATTGAACAGTACTCTGTGAGATGTTCAAAGCTTGGGATATTTTTTTTATAACCTAACCCTGCGATAAACTTCTTCACAACTTTACCCCTGACCTGTCTGGTGTGTTCCTTGGCCTTCAATGTGCTGTTGTTCACCAAGGTTCTCTAACAAACCTCTGAGGGCTTCACAGAACAGCTGTATTTATACAGAGGTTAAATTACACATTAAATAGGTGATTTGTGAAGGCAATTGGTTCCAATTAAATTTTAGTTAGTGGTTTTAGAGTAAAGGGGGCTGAATACAAATGCACTCCACACTTTTCAGATATTTATTTGTAAAAAAAAATTGCATTGTAACATAGTCACTTTCCAGTTCAAAAAGACCATAGGAGTGCGCACAGGGTGTGCCAGGTGTGCCCAGGCACACCCTAATCACCCTGTGCAGCACAGATTGCCCCAAATGCCCTGGCTCCCATCTTTCCCCTCGCAGCGCTGCCAGCTTCCCTCCTCTCCTATCGACTGTTGCTTCTGGTATGCAGGCGTCAAGCATCCGCAACTGTGGGGGAGGGGTGGTGCTTCTAATTTTGACTGTCCTATCATCCTGGACCACAAACCTTCCTCACTGTGCTATACGTTTTCTGCTGCACCATTGGCATGGTTATATCTTCTTAGTCCTCTCCATAAAATTATCAGAAATTTGTGATTAAAGTAGAACTATAGGCAACACTTTTTTTTTTTTCATTTTAGATTAAGGGAAAGTTTTACCCCCGGTCAGTTTATTTTTTAGAGATTTCCCTTCACTTCCTGCCCCATAGGCAAACAAGAAGTGAGAGGAAAACTATTTAAGGGTCTCCATTGCCCCCCCAGGCCCTCAGAACTATTGTCCCCACCCTAAATTTTCAGGGCGGGTCTTAAACAGCAAGGGGTGTGGCCCTGACAGGAAGGGGTGGGTCATATTTAAATTAGGGGTGCACAAGTTTAGTGAGGCCTAGGGCAGCACAAAACCTAAATACACTACTGGTACAGATGCACAGTCTTTACAATAGGGTGACCAGACATCCCCAGTTTCAGGGGACAGTCCCCTGATTGAGGACACTGTCCCTGGAACAAGTCTGTCCCCGGTTTTGTCCCTGGATTGGATTTGAACAGGGACTGGGGCAATTTCATAGACAGTCAGTGCTCCTACTAGCTTAGGGGGGTGGATTTTTTTTCCATTATCTGTCTACTTTTCTGATGATCATGTGTTAGTCGGAGTGGAGGGAATATTTCTTCAATTTCGGGTGCATGCCCATTCCGCTCCGCTTGCATGTTCTTCTGCCTTGGCTCAAGTCCCGGCCAGCCGACTGCCTGCTTATCTCCTTGCCTTCCCTGGTGGAGTGATCTTCCTCTGCTCCCCACCCAGTAGTATCCGGGGCCCGGAGAGTAAGACTTGACAGGCTGTGAGGCGGGCGGCGGCGACGGTCAGAGAGTCGCTGATTGCCGCCATTACTAGTAAAAAAAAATGTCCCCGGATTTCTTTTAAAAAATCTGGTCACCTTACTTTACAAGTGGTTTGAGTGCCCATGCATAAGAACATCCGGCACCCATGTTATGCAGGCTCTGGGCAGTCTACACTAAACTGTCTTCTCGGGAGGGAGGAGCAAATAGAAACAGTCAGAATCAATCAGGGCTCAAGTCCTGCGGGAACGCGTGGGAACAGAGTCCCTGCACTTTTTTCACAGCAGGAACTCAGTTCCCTTTGTAGGACTAGAGCAGCCGAGCCGCCCGAGCCAATCCTTCACTAAGCGGTGATGCCCAGCTCGAGTCACTGTCAGGGGCAGACGAACCTTAGTAATCCTTTATGTTACTGGTCACTTCCTGTATATGGATTCATCAGGTAGTGTGCGGGTATTCCGTCACTTCCTCGATGCCGCAATGTCTCCTGGGAGCTTTTGTCATTGTTCCCAGGAGACATTGCGGAGGTCTGCCGCGAGTTATCGCGGGATTTAGAAAGAACTTGCCGTTTAGTAATTATGCATATGAGCGTATCATTTTTATTTTTTTTGGTGGGGGAGTAGATCTTGGGTGGGAGTTCCCACACTTTTTTCCCCAGGACTTGACCCCTGGAATCAATGGTATTGTGTGACTCATATTGTGATAGAATAAGGTGTTGTAATACCTGACAAATGTCTGTCTCAGTACAGCCTTTCAGACCTAATAAGTATGGCGGAAGCATGGCAGGTGTTCAAGCACGTAACAAGTGTCCCTTCTGAAGCCTATATGAATGAAGCTTAGGTCTGTTTAGCATGCATTGCCCAAGGTATATGATTTCTTGCCAGGATCTAGTGCAGCATTTTTCAGCATTCTTGTTATTGAAATGACTTCCCGGTTTCAGGGAAACGCTGCTAATAATCACTATAATTAGAGCTCATAAGTGTGATGTTCACTGGGAAGAATGTTCCTTACATTGGTGTTTAACGGGAGGAATGTGGCATATGTTTGTGGTTAGTAGTAAGAAACCCCTCGTCATTACAGATAGCAAAAAAGATCATGGCGTCGGTGGTTACTTCTCTGATAGTCAGAAAGTGTTCATTGCTCAAAAAAGCGCTAGCATCCGCAAGAGCAGGGGTGTCCAAACTTTTTTTAAAGAGGGTCAGATTTGATGAAATGAACATGCTTGAGGGCTGACCATTTTGCCTGACATTCGTCTGTTCACTAATACACTGCACAACAATAATTCTCCTGCCTTTGTGGCTGTGTTGTGGATATACCATATTTATCGGCGTATACCACGCAACTTCACTTTAAGAGGGAAGTTTTAGGAAAAAATTATAATTTAAAATAAAAAACTGTAAAGCAAAATAAGGGTCAGTGCCCATCAATGCAGCCTAATCAGTGCCCATCCACAGCCTCACAAGTGCCATGAATGCAGCACCCCCATTGCCATGAATGCAGCCCCACCACTTCCATGAATGCAGCCTCACCCTTGCAATGAATGCAGCCCCACCACTGACATGAATGCAGCACCCCCATTGCCATGAATGCAGCACCCCCATTGCCATGAATGCAGCCCCACCACTTCCATGAATGCAGCCCCACCCTTGCCACGAATGCAGCCTCACCCTTGCCACGAATGCAGCCCCACCACTGCCATGAATGCAGCACCCCCATTGCCATGAATGCAGCCCCCCCAATGCCATGAATGCAGACTCACAAGTGCCATGAATGCAGCACCCCCATTGCTATGAATGCAGCCCCACCACTTCCATGAATGCAGCCCCACCACTGCCATGATTTCTGCCCCACCACTGCCATGAATGCAGCCTCACCCTTGCCATGAATGCAGCCCCACCACTGCCATGAATGCAGCACCCCTATTGCCATGAATGCAGCCCCACCATTGCCATGAATGCAGCACCCCATTGCCATGAACTCAGCCCCACCATTGCTATGAATGTAGCCCCACCATTGCCATGAATGCAGCACCCCAATTGCCAAGAATGCAGCACCCCCATTGCCATGAATGCAGCCCCCCCAATGCCATGAATGCAGACTCATCATTGCCATGAATGCAGCACCCCTATTGCCATGAATGCAGCCCCCCATTGCCATGAATGCAGACTCACCATTGCCATCAGTGCAGCCTGATCCATGCCCATCTGCAGCCTTTAGAGGGGACAGGTAAGGGGGTGGGACAAGTTCCAACAGATTTCATACAGGAGAAACTCATGTTTTTTCCGGGGCCTCTTTAATACAAAGTCCCGCCTCTTATAATGGACAGAACAGTCGTCCAATGGCAGCGCAGGAGACTGGACTTCCTATTACAGAGGCCCGCCGCATAAACAGGAAATTCTCCTGTATGTACGACAATAGGATACATGTCAGCATTACAAAATCACTTTAACCACTTACCGCCCGGCCTATAGCAGATTGACGGCCAGGAAGTGGTTCTGTTATCCTGACTGGGCGTCATATGACATCCAGCAGGGTAACATGTGCTGACAGATGCTTCTTACCACGTGATCAGCTGTGACCAATTACAGCTGATCATCGTGTGAACCAGGAAGTGCAGGTAAACGGCATTCCTCGGTTCACATTGACAGGGAGAGCTGATCGGCAGCTCTCCCTGTCAGAAGGGGGGGGGGGGGTGTGCCCGTCAGTGAAGGAGAAAACTACATTTTATAACCGAAACAAAGAAAAACGTTTTTTTTTTCCAAAAAATTTGTTAGTTTTTAGTTTGTTTAGCAAAAATCAAAACCATAGAGGTGATCAAATATCACCAAAAGAAATCTCTATTTGTGGAAACAAAATGATAAAAATGTTGTTTGGGTACAGTGTAGCATGACCGCGCAATTGTCATTCAAAGTGAAAATTGTCCTGGGCGGAAAGGGGCGAAAGTGCCTGGTATTAAAGTGGTTAAATAGAAAAGTACCTATTTTTTTTTATGCCCATCAAATAATCTACTTCTGACCTCTGTAGACCTAGGTAAAGACCTCCGACCTTCAGGAACATGGTGAGATGCTGGCCATGGATTGAAGGTAAGAAAATCGCTCAATTCCCCCATCAACACAGTCAGTGTTGATGGGGGAATCCCTCCTGTTGTGTTATTGTATTCTCACAGTGGGAGATTTCCCTGCTGTCAGATTACAATGAATACAGCTGCTGGCTATAGCCGAGAGCAGTAATCAGGGATGGACTGGCCATTGGGACTACAGGGAGTTTCGCGGTGGGCCGATGGCTCAGTGGGCCAGCTTCAGTGACAGCAGACCGCCGCCCCCTCCGCTCCTCTGTCTCTCCCTTCCCGCAGCGCTCACCTCCTCTCCCTTCCCGCAGCGCTCACCTGGGGGGAACAGAGGAGCATGGGGGGACGACAGAGGAGCATGGGGGAGGGGATAGACAGCTGACTCAACAGCTATGGCCTGGGAGTTTCTCACTTCTGCCTAATCTTGTCCCATAAGGGGGAGCACCGAACTGATTCTTTGCCCCGGGTGAAATAATGTCTAGCTTCCCCACTGGTACTGCCTATAAGAGTACCAGTACCAACCGTTCTACTCTAATAAAGTAGAACGGCGAGTGAAGGGGGAGAGGCTTGGGTGGCCGGGGGATGCGGGAGTTGTCCGGACGCCATGGGAGAGACCTGTCAAAGTGGGCCAGTCTGGATGAAGTCCAGGGCCAAATTTTTGTCCCAGTCCAGCTCTGGCAGTAATGATACAAAAAACACCCAACAGGCTGATTGTACTGAAGTCAAGCGATAGATCAACTTAAGTACAACCAGCCTGCTCAAAGGTGGATCAAAATTCAGACAGTTCCTGCTGAACAGGCCAAATTTCTATCTGTCTATGGCCAGCTTTAGACTGGCAGCAAGAAAAGAGGATGAGTAAATCATAACCAAGGAATCAGGAAGCAAGAGTGTTCGTTCTCCGAGTCCAAATACACGATTGACAACGCCAGAAAATATATCAATGATGCTGCTAAGCACTAAAAATTCACATGTACTGTACATTGAGTATAATAGAATTTATTATGAGGGATAATTAGGCAAGCAACAAGATCATTCATCTGGGAGAAAACAACAGCTCTACAAACGAATTTCCTGGGAATAATTGTGAACATTTTTATGTACAAACTGTCTTTCATAGATTACTTTTTTTTTTTCAGAGCACAGTCAATAGTTTTGGATAGCCTAATAGCTGAGCCGATATGATGACATTTAATGGACAGCCAATCTGGGAATTTTGTATGACAAGTGTCTTGGGCACGGTTTACACAAGTATATCATGTGGACACCTCTTTGTAATCTTTTCCTGGAGAGGGTCTTTGTGCCTGCCAAAAAAAAGCATTATGTAGTCAGAAAATATAAATAGAGATCTCTGGCTAACCCAGCACCAGAGTATCGGTTTTAGTCATAGACAAAGGAGCTAATTTGTTGGAACTAAAAAGTATCTTTGTTGCCAGCAACAAAAGACATGTCTCATTTTCATGGTAGGTTAGAGAATATTTGGGAGTTACAGGCAATACCTCTACTCTTCAGAAATCATCCCTACAGAGCGGCGATCCCATTCCTGTGACAGAACAATAGATGTGCTCAATGAATTGCTGTAATGATTAATCTGAAAATGGCTACTAGCATTTGTCAGACCAGTGAAAGCTGTGCGATTGGTTGCTGCACATCATGCTAGTTTGTACCTTGTTATTAAATTAGACACATGGGGCCGGATTCAGATACATTGCAGTATCTGTCGGCGCGGCGTAACGTATCTCAGATATGGTACGCCGCCGTAACTTAGGGCGCAAGTTCTGTATGCAGAAAGAACTTGCGTCCTTAGTTACGGTGGCGTAACATATGTGTGTCGGCGTAAGCCCGCCTAATTCAAATGGGGATGATGTGGGCAGGTTTTATGTAAATTCACTCCTAGTGCGCATGCTTGAAATTACGCCGCAAGTCGTCATTGCTTTAGACGTGAACGTAACTTACGTACAGCCCTATTCGCGAACGACTTACGCAAACGACGTAACATTTTCAAAACTCGACGCGGGAACGACGTCCATACTTAACATTGGCTACACCTCATATAGCAGAGGTAACTTTACGCCGATAAAAGCCTAACGTAAACGACGTAAAAAAATGCGCCGGCTGGACGTACGTTTCTGAATCGGCGTATCTACCTAATTAGCATATTCATCGCGTAACTATACGGAAGCGCCACCTAGCGGCCTGCGTAAATATGTAGCCTAAGACACTTACGCCGGTCGGATCTTAGGGAAATCTATGCGTAACTGAATCAGTCGCATAGTTACGACCACGCACACTCAGAGATACGACGGCGTATCTGGAGATACGCCGTCGTATCTCCGTTCTGAATCTGGCCCACGGTTTGCTCTGGACTTTTGCCATAACCACCAATAAGCGGAGTAACAGCATTTGTGGGAATTGTAATTACATATATAAAAACAAACAATGTGCCCTGTCCAGCTAGTTAAATAGAGTCTATAAAATCTCTCTGATAGTTCACCGCTCCTCATTTGCCATACCTTGTTTGTAAATAGTTATTATTATAATTATTATAAAGGATTTATATAGCGCCAAAACGTGGTGGTGTGGGGGGGGGGGGGGGTTAAATAGTCAGGCTGAAAAAACAGACACATGTCCTACTAGTTCAACTAATAGAAAAAGAGAGAGAGAAAAAAGAAAGCCTCCATATACACATTTCTATACCCACAGTTTTAACCTGGCTTTAAGAAGGTCCTGTACGTGTTATGCTGGAATTGGGTGTGGAGCCCATTTAGCTCAAAGCCAGTAATAGAGAAAACTCTTGTTAACAATTGTCACATGACGTGACCTAAGGCAGAGATCAGATGTCAGATGCAGTCACCTTAGTGGGTAGGTAGACTCTTAGCTACCTTTTTACATCCTAGCAGTCCTGCGTGTTTCATAACCATGTCCTATTTAATGAATTCTGTGCCGAATTAAGTTTTTGCACAGTCTGGAAAACGCAAATTATGTTAAACTAGTGTTGCACTTCTGACTTTGTGATACATAAGTTTTGACAGAATTTTGACTTGATCAATTTTAAGCACCGCATTTTTAAAATAATTGTTTGGCAACCAAGATCAGTTCTAGAATCAAGGTCAGTGTACAACCAAAGTTTTCAGCTCTAGTAATCGGCACTGTAAGTGAACATGGCCTTAATCTTCAAAGGCCACAAATAATTCTGTTTATATGATAAAGCACAACATACGCATGATACAGAAATGCTTGTCTGCATTAAGCCATTAGCTCAGTACAAAACGCTTTTCCTTTACTGTTACATGGGAATGTACAATGGTGCAGTGGAATGTGGCTTGGATGGGTTTGTACATGTTTTATTCAGCCTGTGGTCTTCACTAGGAGCAGCCGGTGCCAGCAGTTCTGTGGTCAGCTCACTCTCATACATGTTGAATTATAAGTAACAAACCTAATACTGTCGTTTTCTTACTATTGCTGTAATTCTTTGCCAGGTCTTCAAAATCGATGTTTTTTTCAATGGCCGCCGACATTCTTTGGATCGACGTTACAGCGAATTCCATGCACTCCATAAACTGGTAACTGACTATTTTTTAGTTATGGATAGATAGAATAGACACTAGAAATGCTATGTACTTCCCACCTTATACAAAAGCATTAGGGGGAAAAAAGTAACCCATTAAGTAACCCTAAAAAGTGGTTACTTAAAGTGGTTGTAAACCCGCCTAAAAATTATTATTTTTTTTCCTCCTGTAAGGCAAAAGTCATAATGAGCTAATATGCACCGCATATTAGCTCATTATGAAATACTTACCTCGGAACGAGGTTTGTAGCACTTACCTGGTCCACGCCGAGCGAGATGTCCTCTTGTCTGGCGTGTCTTCCGGGTATCGCCGCTCCAGCGCTGTGATTGGCTGGAGCGGCGATGACGTCACTCCCGCGCGTGTGCGCGGGAGATTTAAATTCGGCAAGGTACGGCGGCTGCCGGTCCTTTCGCCGTAGATCTCCCCTGCGCATGCGCCGCGGCGCATTGCGAGGGGAATATCTCCTAAGCCGTACAGGTTTAGGAGATATTCTCCTTACCTACAGGTAAGCCTTATTATAGGCTTACCTGTAGGTAAAAGTAAAAAAAAAGGGTTTACAACCACTTTAATGGGACTAATGCTAATGTATCTAGACAGAGAAAATAAGTATTAAGGTTTATCTGAATCAGTATATAAAGTTATCATGTGTCGTATCAAATAAATAGGATTACAAAAAGCCATCACCCTAGAGACAATGTTGTATAAGATTAATACAATGATTAAAAAATGTCACAAGTGGCCACATGTAGGGCTGGCTGATCAGGATGCGAATACTTTGCTAAACCTGCCAGTCCCCCTAAGCTCCCACTTTAAAATATGCACCTTAGCACCTTATTCAAAGTACTGACTCCACTCATATTTTTAAGAGGAAGCTTAGGGGGACTGACAGGTTTAGCGAAGTATTCGCATCCTGATCAGCCAGCCCTACATATGGCCACTTGTGACATTTTTAATCATTGTATTAATCTTAAACATTGTCTCTGGGGTGGTGATGGCTGTCATTTTGTAACACTATTTTCTGATACGTACACATGAAGAATTTAGTTTTTGATTGAAATAAACTTTAATACTTTTTTAATCTGGATACATGCTGCATTAATCCCGCTTAGTGACTATTTTTTATGCTTTTGTATGTTATAATGATTACATGAAACTGCAACTGTTTGGCCACCAGACGATTGCATTGTGCATTGCTCTAATATATTTGTTTAATGTTGCACTTCCACCCTATACCTTGGTAGGTGCTCTACAAACACCAGTGTCTTTGACAAAAAATACGGTGTTCTGGGTTTATCAGTCGGATTCATTCATGTAGTACAGCCTTTCTCAATTTTTTTTACCCCAGGGGAACCCTTGAAATTATTTTTAGGTGTTGGAGAACCCTTGCCTCAAATCAGGGCTTGACAAATCCCGGTCGCCATGGCGACTAGAAATAGTGTCCTGGCAAATTGGCTTGGAAGGTGGGCAAAAAAAAAATATATTTTTTTTTTGTGAGCTGGCGCCATCTGGCGGTGAGCCGTTGGTATTACAAGTTATTACCACCAGATGTGTGAGCTGGCGCCATCTGGTGGTGGCCGTTGGTATTACAAGTTAAGCATTACAAGTTAAACAGCAATTCTAATGTAATTTTTCACTATTTTTCACTATTTTCACTGCCATCTTCTTCCCTCTAAATAGAACCCCCAAACATTATGTATATTTGTTATCCTAACACTCTAGAGAATAAAATAGCGATTGTTGCAATACTTTCTGTCACTCCGTATTTGCACAGCGGTCTTACAAGCGCACTTTTTTGGGAAAAAATTACACTTTTTTTAATTAAAAAATAAGACAACAGTAAAGTTATCCCCATTTTTTTTTATATTATGAAAGCTAATGTTACGCCGAGTAAATTCATACCCAACATGTCACGCTTCAAAATTGCGTCCGCTCGTGGAATGCCGACAAACTTTTACCCTTTAAATTCTTCATAGGCGACGTTTAAAAAAAATCTACAGGTTGCATGTTTTGAGTTACAGAGGAGGTCTAGGGCTAGAATTATTGCTCTCACTCTACCAATCGCGGCGATACCTCACATGTGTGGTTTGAACACTGGTTACATATGCGGGCGCTGCTCACATATGTGTTCGCTTCTGCGCGCAAGCTCGTCGGGACGGGGTGCGTTTTCTGGCTCCTAACTTTTTTAGCTGGCTCCTAGATTCCAAGCAAATTTGTCAAACCCTGCCTTAAATCAATTTGTAGTCAGTGGGAAAAATGCTCCTTACTTTGATGGCTAGTGGGAAGAATGCTCCCTTTACACTGGTGACTAGCTATCCTGGCGGACAGCTAAAAAGATCTTTGGTGTCATGCAGCTGACTCTGCCAAGTGGCATTGACCCCGAAACTATGCAGGCACCATCCAATAAAAGATCAATCAGCTACAGCTCAAGGAATCCCTAGCAACCTCTGGAGGAACCCTGATTAAGAAAGGTTGATAAATTAGGTTATATTGTGTGCATTATAACTTTTTTATGCTCTTGTATCTAGATACTTTTTGCATGAGCATGTCCACAGGTGAATAATATACATTATTTTGTATTTGTGCAGTTGAAGAAGACCTGCAAGGTGCCAGATTTTCCATCCAAAAGAGTTCCAAACTGGATGTCTAAGGTCCAAGAGCAGCGGCGGCAAGGACTCGAAGCTTACATACAGGTGGGTAGACTTCCCACTGATTCCACTGCCTCTTCAATTTTACATTTTTGGCTTTTTATTTCCTCCCTTTGATGCAACACCTCCTCCATTGTCTTTCTTAGCAGGTTATCATTCACACCATTATGGCACAATGCAGTTTAACTACACTTCTTAGCTGCTATCCACACCCTGTACTGTTAGCCATCCAGTGGGGGAGCTGCAGCTAAGTTCTGCTCGTCGAGTCTGGAAACAGTCACCTCCCAATGGGATCTGGTGCATGTGGCTTAGAGAACTTAAAACCCTAATAAAAGTCTTGCCTCAGAGCACACACAATAAGGTGCCTGGTACTAGCTTTGGTGGCCTGTAAAGCCCAGTTTGTACCCCTCTTTGATTAAGTTTTACTTTGTTACCTGTTGTCTGGCTTTTCCTGACTTCATGATTAAGCTCCACCCACTGCCATCCACCAGACCAGTAAGACTGCCCTTACTGGCCAATGAGGTAATTTGAACAGTGGGATGGCAGCTGACACGTGTCCAGCTTTACCATTCACTTCATACAATATATTGCTACATTACTACTTACACTACTTGTGGGTCATATCATTTCTTATGGCCAGAAAGAGGAAGAGACCTGGGATGCGCTTACTGTACAGTGCGGTCTTCTATGTGGAAGAGAATAGTACTGGAAAGGAACTGAAAACCGAGAGCTTACATTCCATTTGGTGTCATTGAAGAAGAACAGAAAATAAATGTTTTCACATCATTTCTGATAAATGGTTGGCCTTCAGATAATGATGTTCTTAGAAAAAGAAACTCATGTTATGGCATCCTGTGGTACAGCTGTGTTGAAAGGTGGAATGTTATGCAAAATTCATTATCAGGGATTGTAGAGAAAGGGAGCTGTTAATGTACATGACAAAGTAGCCGTTTGGGTGGGACAAGAGCATGTTATCTACTGACACATATTATATGTCTTCTACACCATCCTATCAAACAGTACTAGCTTGCCTGCACTAGTTAGATACAGGGGAAGATGGAACATGGGGAAGTTTTTCTTTCTTTAAATTGAATACAGAAAACTCTATTGTGAGGAAATAAAACATTTTTGGGTGTGGATTCTTCATAGAGGTGTGGGATAGAGAAGTATAACATGACATCTTTGTCACATTAACTTAATGGTTACGCTAAATTTAATTATGTCAGACAGATTCTACACAGGTTTATCTTTTTTTCTTTCAGGGGGTGCTCTGGTTCAACAAAGAGGTTCCAAAAGAGTTGTTAGATTTCCTGAAGTTAAAACATTTTCCACAAAGCAAAAAGAACTGCAGCTTTCAGTGAGTACATTTTATGAAGAGCTAATCATGTTAATTCCCAACACAGGCACTCTTTAGAAGCAATCTGAAATTAAGGACCATTGGTGAAGGCTTGGTGCAGCAGCTCTAAGAAATTTGCAACCACATGCTTTAGACCAGTGGTTGCCAACTAGTGGTCCACTGATGGTCCACAAGAAAATTTTGGTAAACCCCAGGGGTTCTACCGCAAATCAACATTGTGGCATCCTTACTATCAGCGCACATTGATACCCTATGCCTCTTCTGTAGTTTCTGCTCCTGTGAACTCAGAGGGAGGCACCGGGAGTAGTTTGAGATTTGGAGGTGAAGAAGAAGGGGGACTTTCAATGGCAGCACTGATCACAGACTGTGGGGGGAGGGAGAGCCGGATCATTGTGTGTGTATAAGGCATGTAAAATTCATCTTAGTGGGTAGTAGCTAGTTCAGCTGAATGTGACTACTAGATATACCATAACCTCGATAAATGAGAGCTTTCACAGACAAAATGGCTATGATTTTGTGGTGTATACCCTGAAATCAGTGTGGGAATATGAAAAAACGCCATGGTCTAGGTGAATGTGACTAACTACTACTATCATGACCTGGATAAATGAGAAGCTAAACAGACATATTTACTTGTAATACTGCCATCTTGACTACTAACTAGTTTACCATTTCCAGGGGTAAACGTTAAGAGTACTGGCCCCTCAAGAAATAAAAAAAAAAAGTCTCCAAATACACAGTGCTTTTGAATGGGTAAATATTCTGTAGGTACAACATACTCTTTAAATACAGTATAGTGGCATTGCATGTAGCACTAATTGATATATTTCTATTTTATGCAATATTTTATTTATAGACACATGGACTTTGAGAACACAACATTCAAGTTAATATGGCACTATTACAGTGGCAAATATAATAACTTTTATATATAGTGGTAGTTAGTCACATTTAAAGTGGTTGTAAACCCGAAAAAAATAAAAACGCTGCAAGACAAAGGCATATTGAGCTGTATGCATCACGTACTAGTTCATTATGAAATACTTACCTTAGAATGAAGCTGTTGCAGCGGCCTCGCACACCGCTGTGACTGGCGACATGTCTCTCGGAGTTATTTCTGGGTTTGCGGGCTCTGGCGCTGTGATTGGCCAGAGCCACGATTGGCAGGAGCCACCAGTCACGGCAAGGCTGCTGGAGAAACAGCACGAGTGAGCCGTTTCTTCAGTGCGCATGTGCCAATGACGTTGGCACAAGCGCACATTGTAATATCGCCTAAACCTTGCAGGTTTAGAAGATATTTACAGTACCTACAGGTAAGCCTTATTCTAGGCTTGCCTCTAGGTGCAAGTGGTCTAATAGGATTTACAACCACTTTCAACTGGATATTCTTCGTAGCTTATCCAAGTCACTTCTTCATTAGTAGCTAGTTCAGCTAAACGCGAGTACTAGATATACCATGACCTCAATAAATGAGAGCTTTCACAGACAAAATGGCTATCATTTTGGGGTGTATACCCTGAAACCAGTGTGGGAATATGATTAAACGCCATGGTGCAGGTGAATGTGACTAACTACTACTATCATGACCTTGAAAAATGAGAAGCTAAACAGACATATTTACTTAATACAGCCTCTTCTAGGGTCTTCTAGGGTCCTAAAATCCTGTGCTCTCTCCTAAAGATACACAATGGCGGATGACAGGTCCGTCTCTGCTCACTGTGCAGGGATGGACCTGTCAGAGCTCCGTTGACCTCTATGGCGAGATCAGATGAAAACAGACAGCCTGTCTGTTTTAATCCGTTCCACTGGACGGATTTCGAACGTTTCACCATCGGTCAGTTTTGAGTGGATCTTGTCAGATCGGATGGCAGGCGGGTGTCAGTGGACACATCTCCACTGACATCCACCTGCCCATACAAGTCATTGGGTGGCCGATTGTGTCAAAGGGGCCCATTGTCTCTCCATTTGGTAGTCTAACATTAGCCCTGATTACGGTGCTTGTGTACAAGTGTATATGTATTAATTTTGCTCAAACAAAGCCAAAATCAGTGACCCATGAGGAACATGGTTCTATAAACGAAAACTTCTCAGGGGCTCTCAGGTTAGAGAAACAAGCTTGAATTTACTTTAGTGCTTTGCAAAAATGACCAATTAATAGAAGTGTTTTCTTTTCTCCAGATCAGTGACAGATTTCACTTCAGAAGAGAACAGGTACGCACTATTCTGTGTCTTAGTTCATGCACTGAATGGCTGACCAGTTTTTCAGGTTGTGATTTTTTCCCTCATGACATCAGCTGTTAATGTTTGCTGTGTTTAAGTACATATAACACTTGTAGGCTAGGCATGTCTGTTTTTGATTGGCCTTCAGCTAGTAAAGCTGGCCATACATTATACAATTTCCTTATTCAATTTCTTTTAGATTTACCTTCAACTATGTAGTGCAAGGGCCTGTCTGATTGCATACTAATTGAAAGTGTTTAGGTTTAACCTCATATTACATGCTTTTGGTAAATCTAAAGGAAAATTTAACAAGAAAATTGGATAATGTATGGGCAGCCTAACATTTGTTTTGAATAATTAGCAACCAATCTGGGTCATACTTGCATATTTTCTGACCATTAACACACCTATTGCCCTCTCAATATATTTTAGGTCTGGTATTTGTGGGCTGTATAAACCTCTTCATCATCAGTAGAACCAGGATTTTTTTTATCTAAATAGAAGTGCTGATACTCTCCTGTTTTTTGTCCTAAGCATCACCCACCATTACCCAAGCTCCACCGCTCCACTCCCTTTTTTAGGAGGGATGTTTGGAGTTGGCTTTCTGCAGCCACTGAAGTAGTTCAAGAACAAGGAATCTAATTATTATGCAGGCATTAATATAATGCTATATTGTTAAGCATTGCACAGTATATGCAGTGCTTTATAAGAAAAAGAAACACATGGATGTGACAATACAAAATAGCTGATACTGCAGAAAAAACGCAAAAAAAATTCATTTTCTCTTTCGTTCATGGACAGACACAGCTCCAAATAATCTTGACAGTAGGGTTATGTTCCGTCTAAAATAATCTTGACAGTAGGGTTATGTTCCGTCTATCAGGAGCAGACATGTTAAATGGTTAAAAAACATGTAATACAGCAAAGCCAAACAGCACCGCCCAGGGGGCTGGCCCTCTGGTCATAACCTCTTACCCTGCAGTCAGCAGCTCAGTTTTTTTCTGCCTAGCATAAGAGAAGGACCAGGCTCCCTAGGGGCCCATTGGTCCTAAGAGAACTTTTATTTTGAAACTTTATTTAAAAATGTTTTGTCTGTTTTTTGATCCTGAGATCTACTATCAACTGCCGGCTGGGTGACAGGCTGGATAATTTTGTAGTCTCCCCAGTCTGGCCATCGAGCGTGAACAGACCTTTAGCTACGTGCGGGGTCGGCCACGACATACCCCATTACTCCAGGGGTGGCCGTGAGCTATATGCTCCGGGGCTCACTTATGACCAGGCTACTGCAGTCCGTGTCACGGTGGGCCGTGGCCGACAGCCACTCCATACTGGTCGGCGGTGGGTCTGTCAGGAACGCTTCCTCCTGTCCTGGCAGGATGGAGCAGCTGGGCATTCCTGGGGCAGTCGTTTAGGGGTCTCTCGCCCTCCCTTTCCTCTCCCCCTGTCCTTCCCTCCTTCCCATGATTTGCTGGGCCTGCTTTTTTCCGGGGTTCCCTGGGGGGGCTCCAGGTCCTGAACTGGGGGCTGTGCGCTGTGTCTGGGGGTCAGCTATCTTTGTGGGTGGTCTGCCATTAGGGGGGCCTCCGTTCGGAGGCTCTGCATTTGCGGCCTTTCTTTTACCTCAGGGGATTCGCGCCGGCGCCATTTTCTTGTAGCCGCACTGTATTTATTACAATGCAGCTGGCGGCCATTTTCTTGTAGCTGCGCTGTTCCTAATGCAATTACAGCCGGCGGCCATTTTCTTGTAGCTCACGCTCTTTCTTCCATGAGGCGAGCGGCGGCCATTTTTTGTGGTTTTAACACTGATTTTGGCCTCTAGCGCTCAAATGGCTCATTCTGTACATCGCGAATGGCAGATCACCTCAGAGACTCCTCAGGCACACACTGTGCTGGGCGTTAGTGCGGACCGCAGCGCTGAACAGTACCCAGGTCGGGGCGGTGAGTTCCTCTGGGGTTAACCCCTCGGTCTGTGGCAGCAGGGAGGGTGGGCCTTTACCTTGACTTGGTCCCTGAGTGGCTGTCAGGTGAGCAGTATGGCGTCAGAGGCTGGCGCTTCTTCCCCAGAGATTCCAGTGATAGCAACTGGTCCCCCAGCACCTGCAGTACAGGTAGACGCTTTGTCAGCGGTCCTCGAATCATTTATTGCCAGGGTGAAAGCAGTGTGTGGGGTTCCAGGGTTTGTTGCCAGGGTGGAAGCAGTGTGTTAGGGGGGTAAAAAGCGCCCCCCCCCACCATCATCTGGGGACAGCTCTGATTCAGACTCTGGCCTGGCCATGGCGCAGGCCCCCTGTTCTGAGGTATCAGAGGACGCGGACCGGGACCTTTCGGACAGTGAGGAGGACTCTGTGTCCGGGGCAGCGCAGGAAAAGGTGCTTGTGGGGGCACTTATCACCGCTGTGTGGGAAACCCTCAAATTGGAGGATGGGGCATCTGCTGAGGTGCGGGCCCGTTTTGGGTCCCGCAAGTCAACCCGCACTGCAAAGGTTTTTCCTTATGAGACTTATTTTGATAAGTTTATAGACAAGGAATGGGAACGCCGCATAGGACCTTTGCAGTCCCAAAGGAGTTGGCTGACCAGCTGGTGCATGGCCTTACGTACGTCTGCGATTGAGCTTTGGATACGGCTCCCTTGCTCTCCAGAACCTCAGTATCTGCTGTGGTACTACTTCGCCTGATTTGGCTAAAATGCTGGCCCCCGGACCAGATTTCCAGGAAGGCTCCGACAGATTTACCCTTCCAGGGTGACAGGCTATTTGGAGACCTGCTGGGCGACATTATTAAGAATGCCACTGGGGGTAAGAGTACTTTACTCCCACAATCCAGAAAGGGTAAGGAACCAAGCTGTAGGCCAGGGCCCTCCTTCTCTGCTCACCTGCGAACAAATCTGTGACAGCATTAAGGTTTGCCCCCGCCCGACTCTCGGGTAGGGGGTCGCCTTCGCGAGTTTGCAGCTCAATGGACCTCCCTGCTTTCCGACCAGTGGGTTTGCGAAGTGGTTTCATCAGGGTACAAGATAGAGTTTCTGTCTTGCCCACCAAACAAATTCTTTCCCTCAAACCTTCATCTTCTTCTAGCTCGTCGGAACGCCCTATTGGGGGCAGTGCAGGACCTGCTGAGGCGTGGGGTAATAGTACCTGTGCCACTGCCTGAAAGGTTTCAGGGATTTTACGCCAATCTGTTTGTAGTCCCGAAGAAAGGACGGGGTCCATCCAATCCTGGATCTCAAGGCCCTCAACGCCTTTGTGAAGGTACGAAAATTCAGGATGGAATCAATTCACTCTGTGGTCGCTGCACTCCATCCGGGGGATTTTCTGGCATTCTTGGACATCAAGGACGCATACTTGCATGTCCCCATATATTCCAGGCATCAGAAGTTTCTGCGCACTGCAGTAGGGGACAACCACTACAAGTTTGTGGCTCTCCCTTTCGGCCTGGCAACAGCACCAAGGGTTTTCACCAAGATGCTCGCTCCAATTCTGGCCTTGCTGAGACAGCGAGGAATCGCTACCGTGGGCTACTTGGACGACCTCCTGCTCAGAGCCGCTTCGGGTTCAGACTTAGAGGAGGATGTCGCAATCGCCAGTCAGACTCTTCAGCAGTTCGGTTGGGTACTGAACCTACAGAAGTCGGTGTTGGTGCCTGGAGTACCTGAGTTTAATTCTGGACTCCTCAGAAGCAAGAGTTTACCTCCCCTTGAAGAAGTTGCAGACTCTTCGGTCGGCGGTGAAGCTGTTGGCATCCCGCAGGTGGTCGACACTGTGCTTCTGCATGCAAGTTCTGGGTCTCATGGTGGCCACCTTCAAGGCGGTATGCTCAATTCCACACGCTTGTCTTGCAGAAGAAAATCCTGTCCAAATGGGACAAGTCTCCGTTGTCCCGGGATTGTGAAATCTGGGTGAGTCAACCAGTCAGGGCTTCCCTGGTATGGTGGCTGAGATCTCCGGCCCTTCAATCCAGGAAGTCGTTCCTTCCTCTTCACTGGACGGTGATCACGACGGGCGCCAGCCTAACCGGCTGGAGGGGTGTCTGATCTTTTGAGAACATCAGAGAGATTCCCCTTTTGACATTCTCTCAGAGGGTGGCCTTTCTGGTGGCCATTACATCAGTCAGGAGGGTTTCTGAATTGGCGGCCTTGTCTTGCAAGTCCCCCTACTTGATCCTCAACAAGGATAAGGCGGTGTTACGCCCTTTCATCTTAAAGTGGAGCTCCACCCTAAAGTGGAACTCCCGCTGATCGGAAACCCTCCCCCCTCCGGTGTCACATTTGACACCTTTCAGGGGGGAGGGGGGTGCAGATACCTGTCTAAAGACAGGTATTTGCACCCACTTCCGGCCACACAGTCTCGGTGCAGACTGCGGGCATGACGTCATCTCCCGCCCCCCCCCCACCCGTTGTGTTCTGGGAACACTCGGCTCCCAGTACACAGCAAGAGCCGATCAGCAGGCGTAGCGCGACTCGGGAATGCGCCGTAGGGAACCGGGCAGTGAAGCCGGAGCGCTTCACTTCCTGGTTCCCTCACCGAGGATGGCGGGGGGGCAGCAGAGTGACGAGCGATCGCTCGTCCTCTGCTGCAGACGGCGCTGGACGCCAGGACAGGTAAGTGTCCTAATATTAAAATTCAGCAGCTGCAGTATTTGTAGCTGCTGACTTTTAATATTTTTTTTTTCAGCGACATCCGCTTTAATGAGGACATAGTGCTTCGATCCCTGTGTCCTCGGCCGTCGCATCCAAAAGAGGTTGCTCTACATTCCTTGGATGTTGTCCAAGCTCTGCGAGTATATCTCTCTGCTACGGCTCCGTTCCAGAGGTCAGACTCACTGTTTGTATCGGTGACTGGTCCAAAGAAGGGTCTGGCGGTCTCGTTGGCCACTATTTCTCAGTGGATCAGACAGATCGTGATTCAAGCCTATGCCCTACAGGGGCGGGTTCCTCCCTTTCCTGTCACGGCACATTCGACCAGGCGATAGGTGCTTTCTGGGCCTTCCGACATCAAGCGTCTGTCTTACAGGTGTGCAAGGCGGTGACCTGGTCTTCCATTCACACCTTCACTAAATTTTTCAAGGTTAATGTGCATGCATCTGCAGATGCTTGCTTCGGCCACAAAGTTTTGCAGGTGTTTAAGGTTGCAACTCCTCCGTTGAGGAGCACTGCTTTGTTTTTAGGTGGAAGTTGGTGTGCCCACCCCTCGTTTTTTTGACACTTGGGGACGTTCCTACTGTCAAGATTGTTTGGAGCTGTGTCCATCCATGAACGAAAGAGAAAATAGGACTTTTGTACTCACCGTAAAATCCTTTTCTCTGAAGTTCATGGACAGACACAGCACCCACCCCTCCTTTTTAAGTTTGTACTGCTTTTAGACGAACTGAGCTGCTGACTGCAGGGTGAGGGGTTATGACCAGAGGGCCCGCTGTTTGGCTTTGCTGTATTACATGTTTTTCAACCATTTAACATATCTGCCTAGTCCTTTCCTGATAGACGAAACATAACCCTACTACCAAGATTATTTGGAGCTGTGTCCGTCAATGAACCTTAGAGAAAAGTATTTTACGGTGAGTACAAAAATCCTATTTTTATAATATAGCAGTTTATGATACAAAACAAAGATTATCCGCTGTGCAAAAGTACACCAGAGCTTACATTCTAATATACTATGCCTTGCAAAAATATTCCCCCCCCCCCTGGAATTTTTTGTGTTTTGTTGCCTCACAACCTGGAATTAACGTGGATTGTTTGAGGATCTGCATCATTTAATTAATCATTTTTTATTGTAAAGTAATCAACAAATAGGACAAAATAACAGAAAAGGTCAATGTGCATAACTATTCACCCCCCCCCCCCCCCAAAGTCAATACTTTATAGAGCCACCTTCTTACCACTGGGATTTTTGCCCATTTTTCCTTGCAAAACTGCTCTAGCTCATTCAAGTTGGATGGTTTGCGCTCGTGAACAGTAATCTTTAAGTCTGACCACATATTTTCTATTGGATTGAGGTCTGGGCTTTGACTCGGCCATTCCAACACATTTACATGTTTCCCCTTAAACCACTCAAGTGTTGCTTTAGCAGTGTGTTTGGAGCCATTGTCCTGCTGGAAGGCGAACCTCCGCCCTAGCCTCAAATCACACACAGAGTGGTACAGGTTTTGCGCAAGAATATCCCTGTATTTAGCACCATCCATCTTTCCCTCAACTCTGACCAGTTTCCCAGTCCCGACTGCTGATAAACATCACCTACAGCATGATGCTGCCACCCCCATTTTTCACTGTGTGGATGGTGTTCTTTGTGTGATGTGATGTGTTGGGTTTGTGCCAGACATAGCATTTTCTTTGATGGCCAAAAAGCTACATTTTAGTCTCATCAGACCAGAGCACCTTCCTCCATACATTTTGGGAGTCTCCCACATGCCTTTCCGCAAACTCAAAACGTGCCATTTTGTTCTTTGCTGAAAGTAATTGCTTTCTTCTGGCCACTCTACCATAAAACCCAACTCTATGGAGCATAGAGCTTATTGTCGTCCTATGTACATCGGATACTCCAGTCTCTGCTGTGGAACTCTGCAGCTCCTCCAGGGTTACCTTATGTCTCTGTGCTGCCTCTCTGATTCATGCCCTCCTTGCCCGGTCCATGAATTTTGGTGTGCGGCCGTCTCTTGGCAGGTTTGCTGTTGTGCCATGTTCTTTCCATTTGGTTATGATAGATTTTATGGTGCTCCTAGGGATCATCAAAGATTTTGATATTTTTTTTAACCTAAACCTGACTTGTACTTCTCAACACTTGTTCCGAGAGTTCCTTGGTCTTCATGGCAGTGTCTGGTTAGTGGTGCCTCTTGCTTAGGTTTTGCAGCCTCTGGGGCCTTTCCAAAAGGTGTGTATATGTAATGACAGATCATGTGACACTTAGATTGCACACAGATGGACATTATTTCACTAACTATGTGACTTCTGAAGGTAATTGGATGCACCAGAGTTTTTTATGGGCTTCATAACAAAGGGGGTGAATACATACGCACATGCCAATTATCATTTTTTTATTTCTGAAAAATAGTTTTATGTATATATTTTTCTAGTTTTACTTCACCAACTTATGCCGCATACACACCATCACTTTATGTGATGAAAAAAAACGATCTGTGAAGTAAAAAACTACGTTTTTGAAACTTAAATTTTCAAAGACGAAGTTGCCTACACACCATCGTTTTTCTCACAATGTTCTAGCAAAGCGAGGTTACGTTCACCACGTTTTTCCATTGAAGCTCGCTTCATAACTAGCTTCTGGGCATGCGCGGGTGTAAAAACTTTGTTTTAAACAACTTTTTTGCTACACACGGTCAATTTCTGTGAAGTTAAAAAAAAGCATGCTTCAATTTTTTTTTGTCGTTTTTCAGAAGACATAAAACAACGTTTTCCCCCACACACGGTCATTTAAAGTGACGTTTTTAAAAACGTTGTTTTTTTTCATCACATAAAGTGATGGTGTGAACGCGGCATTAGACTATTGTGTTCTGATCCATCACATATAATTAAGATTAAAAAAACATTGAACTAAAGGCTGTAATGTAACAAAATATGTAAAAAGCAAAGGGGGTGATTACTTTTGTAAGACACTGTAATAGAGACCATGATACAATGTAAGTAATGACCAGAATATAATATCACAGGGTGTCCAAATATAATGGTACAACACCATACAAAAAATTATGTGGTGCTCATATTGTTAAAAGAGTTCCCCAATATGATATTATCCCTAGTCTACTTGAGGAAAAATATATTTAAAAATTAAATAAAGATCACTTACCTGTTTCTGGGCTTCTTTATTCACCATAGTGACAGAGGCCATGCAGTTGTACAGGGCTGTATAATGACAGCCACATACAGCGCTGCTTCTCTCAAGCAGGTTATACTTACTGGAACCACCAATTTTGCAGAGATCATTGCTGTGCAGCCGGGGCCTAGTCCATATCTTAGGGGACCATTTATCTTTGTTGGTGCATGTGTGTTAATGTGTGCTATGTCACTTTTTAACTTGTGTTGCATGAATCAATGAGTTTTCGACGCACCAAAGTTTTCCACAAATTCAGACTTGTCACATTTTGCTACTCAACATAACTGCCACTGAAATGTATCAATACATGTAATGTTTGATGCTGTGTGTTGTGGTATCACACGTTAATGTGTGTGTTCCCGCAATTCGTAGATGTAAATCATTCCTAAGGCGTATGTAGAGGCAAAATTAAAAAACAAACATATTACATCTCTGTAATATACGCACATTGCTCCAATGTTTTATACAATTGAAGAGTCTGTACAGAAAATACCTGTCAGTGCTGACAATACACAGCATTTATGTCAGGGTTTAACAAATTTGTTTGGAATCTAGGAGCCAGGTAAAAAAATTAGGAGCCAGAAAACGCGCCCTGTCCCGCCAAGCTTGCGCGCAGAAGCGAACGCATTCATGAGTAGCGCCCACATATGTAAACGGTATTCAAACCACACATGTGAGGTATCGCCGCGATTGGTAGAGCGAGAGCAATAATTCTAGCCCTAGACCTCCTCTGTAACTCAAAACATGCAACCTGTAGAATTTTTTAAACGTCGCCTATGGAGATTTTAAAGGGTAAAAGTTTGTCGCCATTCCACGAGCGGACGCAATTTTGAAGCGTGACATGTTGGTTATCAATTTACTCGGCGTAACATTATCTTTCACAATATAAAAAAATTGGGCTGACTTTACTGTTGTCTTATTTTTTAATTAAAAAAAGTATTTTTTCCCCCCAAAAAGTGCGCTTGTCAGACCGCTGCGCAAATACGGTGTGACAGAAAGTATTGCAACGATCGCCATTTTATTCTCTAGGGTGTTAGAATAAAAAAAATATATAATGTTTGGGGGTTCTAATTAGAGGGAAGGTGATGGTAGTGAAAGCACAGTGAAAAACACATTAGAATTGCTGGATTGCTGTTTTACTTGTAATGCCAACGGCCACCACAAGATGGCGCCAGATCACAGAAGGAAGCTTAGGCCTGCAGAAGGCCGCAAAGCCGCGGCCTCAATTACTGGATGACGTGGGCCCGCCGCGATCGCGCCGGCGGGAAAGGTGGGAGCGCACAGAGACACAGGATCCTGTGTCTCCGTGCGCCACCGCCGCACGATCGCACGCCGGCCGGTAATTGAGGCCGCGGCTTTGCGGCCTTCTGCAGGCCTAAGCTTCCCCGAGCGCCAGGTCACTATTTCTTGTCGCAATTGCGACCGGGCGCAATTGCATATTATCTCAGCGCACTGCGCCAAATCGCATGTACTCTGTACACTTCAAATAAAGTTAGTACAAAACAAATTTAAAAAAATAGAGCCGTGTGATGTGCTGAATTGCGCTCTACACTGCCCCCCACTGCTGCAAAGAATCGCAGAGGCAGTTCTCCATTGCTGTATGAATACAGCCTAAAAGATAATCTGTTAGTGGATCTTTAATTTTAGCCTAAGGAATATGGGCAAAATGTGTGTGAGGGCTGCTTTGTAGGGCTTGAAAGATTTCTTCCATTGGTGTATAAAGGTTGGAGCAATGGTTGTGGGTCATCATTGGGGCAAGCATTAAAGGGGATGCATTTTTGATGTGCAGGCAATTTGGTGGGGGTTAATCTCTTACCTTGATGATGCTTGCATAGTTAATGGAATTTATGTCATATGGCAGAGGCAGCACCCATGGAACACCTCTTGTTGTCTCCAGGGCAAGTTAATAATGAGACCAAAGATCTTTTTAGCTGTCTGTAAGGGGGCATTTTTCAAACTGCCCCCCAGTGGTAATAGAAATTTTCTCCACTGAGCTCCAATGTAAGGGGCATTCTCCCCACTAACCACTGTGTACTGAGATGTTCTTCCATCAGACTCCCGATATAAAAGGTAATGCTTCCAAATGACCACCAATGTAAAGGTGCCCTGCCTGGCCAAAGCACAGGTTCAGTTTAAGGCTAGCTATATTGCATGGTGCGTCTTTTCTATGTTTAACTAATGCTCCATCTGGTGGCAACATGTGTAATTTCACCTTACTCAGACAATGTATTATTCAGGATAGGAATTAAAGAGCTCCCAAGCATTTTCTGGGTATCTCTACAATGCATTTGTCTGATAAAATAATTCATTTTTGTGTGTGTTTGTTATACACACATATCATTGTAAGGACAGGCATACAGTGTGATGTGATTAGGCCAAAAATTCTGAGCAATAGTGTAGCATGTAAACATTATACCAAACCTTATTACAATCTGTGCTGGGAACGCGCAGGGCACGTGCTGTCAGCACAGCTGTATTTACACAAATACACGCAAACATGCAGCCGCTCCGCGCCAAGACCCACCCGCCGAGAGTCCAGGCTGAGGTTGCCACTCTATTCAACTCTCTAGGACCTCTTACTCTAGATGTGTGACTTCCAGGGGCTACCCCTTTCTTTCTTTCTTGAACAGTCATCCTTAGGCTGTAAATAAATGTGTCTCCAAAAAACTGACAGCTGTTTGTTTCAGATCTCATGCACACAGGGTGTTTTCTCAGCTCCTTTGCTCCTGGCAAGAAAATAACATGCTTATACTCGTGTTTTGCAAGTGCATTTAGGCATGTTTAGGTGCATCAAGTGTTTGGCTAGAATATTATTTTATTCTGGCCATTGGAATGGGAGAACTCTCAAGTGCTAAATGCTCCTTGCGTTTAGGCACATTTAGATACATTTACACTATTTTAGGTACATCAACCATTTTTCTGCTCAAACTCTCCTCACCTGAACGTTCCTGGCTCTAAACGTGTGCATTGATTCCATAGGCTGACATAGAAGGGTATTTAGAGGCAGAAAAGAAAAAACAACCAGCCAGTCTTAAAAGCAGCATTTTTTAACCCAGTGTGCATGAGGCCTTTGGGTTATAGAGTAATTGTGTGCAGGAGTAATAACAAATATGTCCTATTATAAAATATTGTCATGATCTACAACTATATGTCACCTTTTTTAGTAATTGCTTGCTGTGCCAATAGAATGGCTTGGAACTTACACTGAGGTCCTGCTACTGTGGACAGGATGGTTAGCTGGAAAATGAATCCCAGACATTTGTCCACAGCTCTGTTCCCAAGCAATGTACTGACTAGGCTGACATCTCTCCTGCTCCCTGTCCTTGATTTAGACAAACTCTGTTAATATCAATGACAGAGAGGGGCGGATGGTTATGGGGCTGCGTGACCTATATTTCTACCTCTAGTCTCTGATGTTAAACGCATCATTAAAATAATATGTTTTCCTAACAGTTCCCAGTTGGCACATAAAGCGGTGGTAGGATTTTACAAGGACCTGTACATTTTACCTCCAGATACAGGTAAGTTACAACTATAATATCAAAGTGTTTTCAAATTGGTTGGTAAGCATTTACAGTCATTCTTATTAAAGTACAGTAAAACCTTGGATTGCGAGCATAATTCGTTCCGGAAGCATGCTTGTAATCCAAAGCACTTGTATATCAAAGCAAATGTTCCCATAAGAAATAATGGAAACTCAAATGATTCGTTCCACAATCCTTCAGTTTATAGTCCATATAAAAAGATTATAGCAATGTGACCAGGCTGCGTAACCGTGAGGCCTCGTGCACACGATAGGTTAAACAGAGGACAACGGACCGTTTTCATTGGTCAAAACCAATCGCGTGTGGGCCCCATAGGTTATTTAACCACTTAATACCCGCACGCCGTCATATGACGTCCAAAACGGGGACCTGTTATCCTGGGTGGACGTCATATGACGTGATGGGCTTTGCGGGGGGGATATCTCAATGATGCCTGCACCCGGAGGCATCATTGAGATATCATTTTTTAGCGGCGGCGATCCTGCGCACCGTAAGAACGATCATAGCGGCGGTTCCGCCGCTAGATCGTTCTTACAGGCGGCGGGAGGGGACATCCCCCCCCTCCCGCCGCCATCCGGTGCTTCTCCGGGCTCTCCCGTCCCACCGGGGGCCCGGAGAGATGATCGCCGTCCGCCGGATGTTTGCCATAGAGAAGACTGGTGACCATCTGGTCACCAGTCATCTCTATGACCGTCGGAGGCCCGGGCGCGATGTGATGACGTCACGCCCGGGTCCCCGTAAGTAAACAAACCGCAATTGCGGCTAGTTTGAATGAGATCTGTGAATTTTTTTTCACGATCTCATTCTTTCCAGCCTGCAGGAGAGATGTGGGGTCTTATTGACCCCGCATCTCTCCTTAAAGAGGACCTGTCACACACATTCCTATTACAAGGGATGTTTACATTCCTTGTAATAGGAATAAAAGCGATTGAAAAAAAAAAAAAGTGTAAAAAAAAGTGTAAAAAATAAAGAAATAAGTAAAATAAAAAAATAAAAATAATAATAAAAAAATTAAAATGCCCCTGTCCCCGGTAGCTCGCGCTCAGAAGCGTACGCACACGTAAGTCCCACCCACGTATGTAAACGTCGTTCAAACCACACATGTGAGGTGTCGCCGCGTGCGTTAGAGCGTGTGCAACAATTCTAGCACTAGACCTCCTCTGTAACTCTAAACTGGCAACCTGTAAACATTTTAAAGTGTCGCCTATGGAGATTTTAAAGTAACGAAGTTTGGCGCCATTCCATGAGTGTACGCAATTTTAAAGCGTGACATGTTAGGTATCTAGTTACTCGGCGTAACATCATCTTTCATATTTTACCAAAAAATTGGGCTAACGTTACTGTTTTGTTATTTTTTAATTTATGAAACCATTTTTTTTACAAAAAAAAGCAGTTTAAAAAATTATTGCGCAAATACGGTGCAAGATAAAAAGTTGCAATGACCGCCATTTTATTCCCTAGGGTGTCTGCTAAAAAAACATATATAATGTTTGGGGGTTCTGAGTAATTTTCTAGCAAAAGAATGATGATTTGTACATGTAGGAAAGAAGTGCCAGAATAGGCCCGGGAAGGAGGTGGGTTTTAAAGCCCGGTATTGAAGTGGTTAACCATCGGTTAAAAAAAAGCCAACTTGCTTTAAATTTAACCGATGGATTCCTAACCGATAGGACAAACCCGATCGTTAGTAGGCACGACCATCAGTTAAAACTCCACGCATGCTCAGAATCAAGTCGACGCATGCTTGGAAGCATTGAACTTCGTTTTTCAGCACGTCGTTGTGTTTTACGTCACCTTATTCTGACACGATCGTTTTTTTTAACCGTTCTCATGGGATGGACTGATCGTGTGTACGCGGCTTAAGATGTCCATCCACAAATGGAAGCCTCCACAAGGGGATTAGAAGCAAAATCCAGCAGGAGCTACAGAGTATAAAAGAGAAGAGTGTA
The DNA here is from genome assembly GCF_905171775.1 of Rana temporaria. Classification (NCBI taxonomy): domain Eukaryota; kingdom Metazoa; phylum Chordata; class Amphibia; order Anura; family Ranidae; genus Rana; species Rana temporaria. Next base: position 89,475,107 of record NC_053491.1, read on the forward strand.
GCAATATGGTTACATTTAATGAAGGTGCAACATTTACCAACTCACATGGTTGATGAATAAAACAGGCACATCTAAGTATGCAGGCATCCGGTGGAAAAGCATCCACATAGACCGCCCCCCCCACCGCCGGCTCTCACTGCTATCAGTCTGCAATCATGACTGGGAAGACTACCCTGCAGTAGAGCGTTCTGAAAGCGAGGCTTGAATCGCTCATGTAAGGGACGACATCAACTGTGGTGCAGAGGATGGTCTATGTGGATAGCTTTACCCCGGATTCCTGCATAGTTAAATGTGCCTGTTTTAATCATCAACCATGTGAGTTTCTAATGTTGTACCTTCATTAAATGTAACCATATTGCTACACTTAGACCTCTTTCACATTAAGGCGTGGAGGCGCGGTGACGGTATAGCCGCGCTATTTGTAGCGCCGCTATACCGTCGTATTTCCCGCGATATTCGGGCGCTAGCGGTGAGGTTTTAACCGAAACAGGGTTAATACTGCCTGCGTTGCGGGCGGTATTACCGCGGTTTCCCATTGATTTCAATGGGAAGGCGCGGTATAGGAGCGGTAAACACACCGCTCCTATACCGCTCCAAAGATGCGACTAGCAGGACTTTTGGAGCGTTCCTGCTACCGCACCGCTTCAGTGTGAAAGCCTTCGGGCTTTCACATTGAAGCCTGCAGGGCATGATTTTTCATGCGGTATAGCAGCGCTATTTTTAGCGCTGTACCGCATGAAAAACGCCTCAATGTGAAAGGGGCCTTAGAGGCGCCTCTCTACTATTTTATACTCAGTTGTGACATGGCGCTACTTATATATCAAGACATCACTTGTATATCAAGTCAAAATGTATTAAAAAATGTAGCTTGTCTTGCAAAACGCTCTCAAACTAAGTTACTCTCAAACCAAGGTTTTACTCTATAAATAAAATCAAAACTTTTATTTTATTTTTTGGATAGAGTGGTGAGGGATTAGAAGACTTGTCACTGGTCCCAAAAAAGTGTCAACAGTGTGCGATCTGTCCGCCACAATGTTGCAGTCCTGCTAAAAAATTATAAATAAAAAATCCAGAAATCTATCCCCTATTTTGTAGATGCTATAACATTTGCGCAAAGCAATCAATGTACGCTTATTGCAACTTTTTACCAAAAATACATTTTTTTGGGGGATATTTATTATTATTTTTTTTTTATAAATTCTTTATTTCTTTTTCATAAGTTTCTCCTCATTGTTTCAAACAGATATAATCATACATGTTAACAATTCCACATATCCTGTTGATTATATACATTCTATTACCATTCAACTTATTTCAAACGCTTCTTTCCATTTCCCCCCCCCCCTCCTCAAAAAAAAAAAGGGATATTTATTATAGCAAAAAGTAAAAAATATATATATATTTTTCAAAATTAACGCTCTTTTTTTGTTTATGATGCAAAAAAACACAGTGGTGATTAAATACCACCAACAGAAAGCTCTATTTGTGGGAAAAAAATGCCATTCATTTTGTTTGGGTATGCACAATTGTCAGTTAATACGACGCAGTGCCATATCGCAAAAAATGGCCTGGTCATTAAGGGGATAAATCCTTCCAGGGCTGAAGTGGTTAATTCTAAAGCAGAATTACACTGTATCGAGCACCACAAACCAAAAATGCTATTTAATATTTTTTTTATATTCGAAACACTCATCCATCCATCAATGTCTTTATGCTTTTAGTTGATAAAAAATCACTTTGAAAAACACCTCCTAGCATTTCCTGGCCATGGCCTTCTTGAGAAAGGGCAGATGACTCATGTAGCATTTACTTCCTGGAATTCATCTGCCCTTAGATCAGATATGCAGGCAGGATGGTGTGCTTAGCTGAGAAAACATAATTTTTCTAGACCTGAAAACCAGGAAGTAACTCAGAAACGTTTAAAAAAAGAAAATATGATATATCTTCCCTATCTACTTACTAATGCTAGCGACATGAGGATTAAAAATAGTCAAAGTTGATTGATAGAGTGAAGTTTCGCTTAATTTAAACGTGCATCCAACATCTCTGTCATATGAAATTGTAAAAGCCTTTATGACTTCCTCTAAACCTAAAAATACAAAAAAAAAATAACATAAAAAATTAAAACATAAAGCAGAACCAAGATTTTGAGGAGCTTTGGCCATAATGTGAAAGAACGCTCATCATAATTGAACATTATGACAGTCCTAAAGGGGTTGTAAAGGTACATTTTTGTTTCCCTAAATAGCTTCCTTTACCTTAGTGCAGTCCTCCTTCACTTACCTCATCCTTCGATTTTGCTTTTAAATGTCCTTATTTCTTCTGAGAAATCCTCACTTCCTGTTCTTCTGTCTGTAACTACACACAGTAATGCAACACTTTCTCCCTGGTGTGGAGAAAGCCTCTTGAGGGGGGAGTTGGCGAGCAGTAGTGTCAGGATGCCCACTAACACACAGCCCCTTTCTCTATCTGCAAAGTAGAGAGCGTCCTGACCCTCCTGCTCGCCCCCTCAAGAGGCTTTCTCCACACCAGGGAGAAAGTGTTGCATTACTGTGTGTAGTTACAGACAGAAGAACAGAAAGTGAGGATTTCTCATAAGAAATAAGGACATTTAGGCCCCTTTCACAGTGGGGTGTTTTTCAAGCATTATCCGAGCGTTATTCGAGCGTTATTGAAGTGTTTTTCGAGCGTTAAACACTTGAATAACGCTCGAAATTCGAGCGTTATTCGAGCGAAGCCTCATCTGCAATCCCAATGTGCTGGTAAAGCACCGCTAAGACCCTAACGTTTTAGGGCGTTTTTGCAGTGCCTCAGTGTGAAAGGGTGAGGCGTTTTTACAGCGATTTCAATTCATTTCAATGGAGAGGGGCGTTTTTGGAGCGTTTTTTTCAGCGCCCAAAAGCTGCTTGCAGGACTCAGTGTGAAAGGGTCCATTGAGATGCATGGAGAGCGTTTTATGGGCGTTTTAATAGTGCTATTTTTAACGCTAAAACGCTGTAAAAACGCTTCAGTGTGAAAGGGGTCTTAAAAGCAAAATCGAAGAGTGAGATAAGTGAAGGAGAACTGCACTAAGGTAAAGGAAGCTATTTAGGGGGAAAAAAATGTACCTTTACAACCCCTTTAAGCCCCATACAGATGAGCCAAACATCGGGCAATTCAATACAAACCGGCCGACAATCGGTTCGGTTCGGTCCGGTAGCCGGTTCGACGAAAGCCGAACAAACATCCGAGTTTTGTCAAAGGGGCATTAATGGAAAAAGGTCTGTCGATCAGGATCCGATCAGTATTCTGGCAGGGGTGGGGGGAGGTGTCCCCCTTTCAGAACACAATAGCTTGTGGGGGAGATCGCTGTACTAACATCAGATTGTTGGTACAGAGGCTCCTCTCGAGCTCCTAATTTTTTTTTTCATTCAGCCTGCCATGTACTAGGCTTAAAGGGGTTGTACATGTTTGTTTTTTATTTTCTAATTAGGTTCCTTTAAGCTAGTGCATTGTTGGTTCACTTACCTTTTCCTTCAATTAGTGAGTGAGTGAAAAACTTATATAGAGCAACACATGCGAACTGAATCGCCTCTGGGCGCTGTATCACTTACGTGAAACCCTTTGACTTCAGAAGAGATGGGTTTTAATCTTTCTCCTGAAGGCCAAGTGGTCCAACCCCAATCGGATGGTGGTTGGTAGGGCTTTCCACAGTCGCGGTCCCTGGACTGCAAATCTTCGTTCTCCTTTGGACTTGTATCTGGCTTTGGGTATCTGGAGGAGGTTTTGATTGGTGGATCGCAGAATGCGATTGGGGTTATGGGCTTTTATTTTTTCGCATAGATATTGGGGGGCGTTTCCTTGAATACACTTATGTATTAGACAGAGTGCCTTAAAAGTGATTCTGTCTTTTACCGGCAACCAATGAAGGGATCTCAGAGCAGGTGAGATTGATTCCCATGGTTTTTTGCCGGTCACTAATCGAGCGGCCGTATTTTGCACGACTTGCAGACGAGCGATTTGGTATTTGGGGAGTCCGAGGTAGAGGGCATTTGCATAGTCAAGTCTGGAATTAATCATTGTTCCCACCACGACGGCAATGTCTTCTTTAGGGATAAAGGGGGTGAGTCTGCGTAGTAGGCGCAGCAGATGGTGGGATCCGCTGACTACTGACCCTATTTGTGCGTCCATTGTCATGTTGGTGTCAAAAATGACTCCGAGGCTTTTGACTTTGGGGCTAGGGGTAATACCCTTCTAAATGTTTTTTTTTCTTTGTTTTCTTTGTCTGAATTTCTCACTTCCTGTTCCTCCTCAGTAAGGTGTTCAGTAAGCTGTTCTAAATGACTTTCCACCGCTCGGATGATGGTGAAAAGCTTACTGAGGAGAAACAGGAAGTGAGAAATTCAAACAATGAAAAAAAACATTTAGAAAGGAAATCGAAGGAAAAGGTAAGTGAACAAACAATGCACTAGCTTAAAGGAACCTATTTAGAGAATAAAAGACGAACCTTTACAACCACTGTTAAAAAATACCCTCCTTCAGAAGCAGAAATGCCCCTTTTCTGGTGCTTCAACCTTCGTCTGGTCTCCTTTTGAGCTTGGAGTCATTCAGACTTGCTGAACAGATTAGAAATCCTTCAGTAATTAAAACAGTTCAGATGTATTTCACAGTTTGACTGAAATTTCACTCTGAATAGTAGCTGGGCTATACAGCCTAAGGTCATCAATACACAGCTCCTGTGGAAAAGTAACACGTGTCCACTGGTGAGTGGTAGGAGAAGTAGCATTGCATATTGCAAGTTACACTATAAAGGAAACACAGACATGAAAAATTGGGGAAACGAAAGTAAAAATAAAAGGCCATAATGAGCAATCAGATACCTTATTCTGCTGTCCAAGAGAATTATAGGCGACACTTAACTGCAACAACTGTGCATTTGTTTTTTATGGCTTCTTGATTTTTTTTTTTACTTTCAATACATTCTCATTGAATATTATCAGAATACAGACAATGATATAGAAAAGAGTGCACAGATATAGTAAAGGTACAATTAATTGCCCAGATAAGCAGTAATTTGGGGCCTACAAGCGTAGCTGAAGCCTGCTGGTCCGCAGACCATGGAAACTTACCAAGTTTTTTGCTGTAGGGAGTAAAGCATTATGGCAAATATTATTATGTTAGTTTGACTTTCAGTCAGTGCTCACACAGTACCCTTATGTATTTCCTTGTGTATGTTGAGCTTCCACTACAGAGTTCCTGTATATACGAGGGCACTCTATAATCCAACAAACTCAGCCTATTTGCTACCATTTGGAAGTACAAAAAACAACTGTCACTGCCCCTACCTATGACTGGTCTTCACAGCAAGGAGCATTGGAAGGGCGGACGCATGTCAACAAACACACAGAATAACCAAGCTCAACTCACCAACCAATCAGCAACCAACCAAATTCACCTGTCTAACAGTGCGCTAAAAAAAAGCTTCAACTATATATACAGGAACAAGTTCCTGTATATATGAGGCACTCTATAATCCAACAAGCTGAGCCTAATTGCTACCATTTGGAAGTACAGTATTTAAAACACAAGCATGTCATTATGTATTGCATGAACCCATGACTATTTCCGGACTATTAGCTAATTATAGGTCTAGCAACCACCTACACTATTAGTACAAACATTTCTTAATATTTAAACGTGTTATAATATATAAATTACTACTAGCAGTAACCATCCAAGTGTTAGTACATTGATATACAGCTAACTACATGTTAATGTTCACCAATTTACTCATTTATGATTAAATTGTTACTCTTTCCTCCATGACAGATTTGCTTGAGGACATCATTTTACAGGGAGTTCTCCGAGGGCTGTACCAGCATAATCATAAGAAGCTACCTACAGTTAAGCATGCAATCTCCACAAATTCACATGTGCAATGACCATAGCCTGACCATGCTACAACACTCATTCATTTTCATATGGTGCTTTATATTGGGAAGCTGTGTAAGATTGAGTGGATTTGTGACAGGTCATAAGGAGAAGCTGCTTCTGGAGATGGACACCCTACCAGGACTGCCAGGAGAAAGATTGCTGTTACTAATGGGGACCAGTGATTTGGGTAAACACTTTCAGAATCATGGCACATCTACTGCATGGGACTTTTGTCGGGATAAGCAATCAGGACACTGTATAATACATAATGCAACTTTCCAGATTGTGGAGGAGAGACTTGTGTGAATATTCCATAATCTTACACCGCATAACCTAGTTCTTACAATCCAGAACATAGTTTATTCAAGGTGGACCAAAGTCTACAGGATGCTGGCGTGTTCCTAAATATTTATAAAACTGAACATGTTTTCCTCTTAGGCCCATGTCATATCGGTGATCTTGTAACTGGGGCAACTTGCCAACAACAAGATCTTTAGTTGAATAACACTGGCCGGCTCCTGTGGCATCGTTCCCTCACTGGGTGAACCGGCATAGTGTTGCTCTATCAGTTTTCCTTTGGAGTTTCGCAGTTTTTGGCCAGAAATGGAGCGACACCATGGGAGCCAGTCAGTGCTCTCTTTGATGTTACTGTTGTAGGTGAGTGGACACCACAGACTGGATCATAAGGATGACAAGGCCCATAATGTGCATAACTTTTATTGTTTTGATAAAACAATAAAATATACAGATTGTCCTTATTACGTATTATAGATATAATATTGTCTTCCTTCACAATTGTCTCATTGTTCAACCTTACTGCGCACACACTTGATGTGGTATTATCCAGATCAGTGGTCATCAACCCTGTCCTGCAGGGCCCACTAACAGGCCAGGTTTTATGTATTACCTTGGGGAGATGCAGTCTAGAATACTGCAAACACTGAGGAGCAAATGATATCAGCTGTGATGCATTTCAGTTATCTTGCAAACCTGGCCTGTTAGTGGGCCCTGCAGGACAAGGTTGATGACCACTGATCCAGACAATACTGAAAAGAAATACAATATGAATCAGGTGGAATAGTTAGTTTACTTTGTATACAATGGGAGTCGGAGACAACCCAAATATGTGAGATTTTCACTATGTCTGTCCTTACAGGTTTCTTCAAAGGTTCTGCAGAATTATGGACCTTTATTTCAAAGTCAAGACTTTAGCTGAATGGCAAGAGAATACCATGAAAATGACCACAGCTGCGAGCCCACCAAATGCAAAATCCCCATTCAGGGTGGTAAATACGGCTAGTGATATCAAAGGAGCCTTAAGCTGACCAGCCACTTATTTTTTAATTGCTCAACCTTTAGATTTACCACAACTTTATAATATAAGGTCAGTCCTAACAGTCTATTCCAGTGATGGCGAACCTTGGCACCCCAGATGTTTTGGAACTACATCCGGGAAAATAACTGGGGTGCCAGGGTTCGCCATCACTGCTCTATTCAAATAGTATCAAACTAGACAAACCTTTTGCACTACACAGTTGATGGTAAATCTTAAATAGATTGTACAATACAGCTTTATAGTATATGGTCAGCTTTATGTGCATAAGGCCCCTTTGACACATGCGGACTGTTCATTTCATCTGTTCAGTCACATCAAAACGGATGAAGTATTCAGTTTTTCCATCATTTTTTTTTTTTTACATCCACTACCAATGCAAAAACGGATGAAATACTGACCATTTGTCAGTTCACATCTGTTTTTCGTCCGATCCTTTGATCAGTTCCAAAAAACGGACGATGACGGCTGCAAACTGATGTAAATGGATGATCATTCATTTACATCAGTTTTTCCATAGAGATGCATTGATGTTCGTTTTTCACCCGTCAACAGATAGATGAAAAATGGACAGCATGTGTGAAAGGGGCATAAGAACCAAAGGACAAGTCTGGGGAAGGACTCTTTTTGGATCGCCATGACCTTGCTTTGTTTTTTTGACATGCTACTTTTTTTGTTTTTAATTGTGAGATGCAGCAGTACCTGCATACTGAATGGAACATTTTACAAATTAGCCTACAGATGGTTTTTATTTAGAGGTTTCTTTTTTAGATTGTACCACAGTGAGATAAGCTTCCATTCCTTATAGAAAAAATAAAAAACTTTCCGACTGTAGACCCCCCAAAAAAAGATGTCTGCGAGTAACTGCACACTACCGAACTCTGTGTTCAGTTGCCACAGCTGTAAATGGGGATGTGCTATGTGGCTAAGTAAATCAGTAGCTCCTAGGTGAGTATACTTTTTTAAACCCATACTTTTAAGCACAATTTGACAGCTGGATGCTAACGATTTTAGCATGGAAATGACCATGGCTGGGAAGAGGGACCAGGTTATATTAGGTGATTGCTAGGGCACTTATATTAAAGCCGTAGTAAACCACCCTTTTTTTTTCTCTAACCCTGCAAGGTAAAGACATAATGTGCTAGTGTGCATCACATACTAGCACATTATGAAATGTTTACCTTCGAACAAAGCTTTCCAGCCCCGCACTGTCACAGCGGATAGGCACACCCATCTTCACCCGATCTTCCTTCCGGGTTCACTTCCTCCGGCCGTCTGATTGGCCACGCCGCGCTTGAGTCACGGATTGCAGCTCTATGGGGGTGGTGTGGGAATACCGTCTCCTCAGAACGCATGTGTAGGTCATGTCACCAGCTGCATGCAGTGTGAAGATCTCCTACAACGTGCATGTTTAGCAGATATTCACTGTACCTACAGGTAAGCGTTATTATAGGCTTACCTGTAGGTACAAGGTTGTAAAAAATACACAGGTCCATCCTGTGGGGTTTCTATCATTTGTCTCATAAAATTGTTCTGCAATATATTGTCAAAAAACAGTAAGCCATAGTCAATTATGCAGTACCATTAATATCAGAGTAACTGAAGTCCCCCTAATAACACCACACGGTTTCCCCACTTCTTCTGAGAAAAGAGATTTAGCTCTTCAGTTTTGAGCATGCTATAACTTACTCACATAATTAACTATTCGTTGCATTTGTGTACATCTTCAGCCATAAAAACTTTGCGCCATCACCATATTTGTTGATATCCTCATACTTTAGATGGTTTGGCATATAGGCATACCCCCAACTCTTCTACCAACCCAGTCCCTCTGGACTGGAGTGTTCCCTTGGATATTCGTAGTTCAGTCCTGTGAGCACTCCACACAGATTCTGCCACTCCCACAAAATCAAAATCTTCCTCAAGTAACAGAATTTATAGTTCATCCAAAATTTAGCATTTGTGCACATGCCTTTTAATTTTGTACTAGCACACAGCATTCTGTTATTGCAAGACTGTTTTCATTGAATTAGGTAATATCTGACATCTAGTTTTTGCCCTGCCCCCCTCCAGTCCACCCACCTCTATATACTGTACCTGCTTTTGCTTCCTATATGCCAATTCTTTTCAGGTCCCTCACCCCAGATTTTAGTTTAAAAGCTCCTCCAACATTCTAGACATTTTCTTCCCCAACAGATCAGCACCCTCCCCAGTTAGGTGTAATTCCTACAGCAAAGCCAGTAGTTGACCAAAATGCCGTACCAGTAACCCAAACATCTCCTAATCCACTATAGAAGATCCCCTGCATCTCTGGTGTGGCTCATGACACATTAAATATATGAAGGTGATCTCGCGCTAAATAAATATAACCCTTGTGCAAACTACAATTGATATAGAAAGTGTAAAAAATAGGAAATAGAAAAAACTGTGCCAACTCTATAAACCAGTTATGATACCGGAAAGGAAAAATGTTCAATATGAATAAAAACATAAAGAGGAATTTAAAAATTGAATTGAAAAATAAATTGAAAAATAAATTTGTCCAAATAAATGATTGATATAGATTGATATAGAAAGTGCAAGAGAAATAGCTCCTGGGATCTAAATAAAGTGCAATAGTGGTGAAAACTGTCACCTTCACAAATGTGCCAATACATCAATGAATCAATAAATTAATACAGGTCAACAAAAGATGGAAAACACTGATCTAGTGCAAACATGCAAGCAAAAATGATGATATAAGTGCAAATAGTGCAAAAATAGTTCAATATTGCAATCTTAGTAGATGGATGAATGTTCAGTTCAAAATAGTCCCATACAATGGACAAAATTTAGGAATCCAATCCTCAAATTCTTTAGGAGACTTTATCGTATTATATGTGCCATCCGTAGTATATTCTCAATTGGAGTATTGAACCTTAGTGGGGATCCTACACCTGTCTCCCAGAACTCTCACCTCTGAATTATATATTAGGGCATATTCTTAATACATTAACACCGGGAGGAAAGAATGTAGAGTTTGATTTAAACTCTAGTGTCTTGTACCACATCTCTACACATTTAGTTTGAGTGATTAGTCAACGTTTACCTTAGATTTGGTTTCAATTTATTGGTCATACTGTATATATCCTAATATTTACTCTCCTTCTGTAACTTCAAGGTATGCAGTGTTAGCCCATCCAATAATACAGTATCCAGAGAGAGTAGATATTGCAGCCACCTCTAGGGGAATGCCAGCACTTTACATTGTCCCTCAGTGGATTTAGATTTTATCTCAACATTTTAATATTTATATTTTAACCTACGTAGGTTTTATTATAGTTTATGATGGTACAGTGGTGAGATGGGTGGTATTAATTGTCCCAACGGTTTGGTGTATAGCCCTGTGGGAAAAACCAGATACACAGTCAGACCGCTGTGTCCTATGCATGATGGGGATGTCAGTATTACTATTGGATGCTTTATCCATCAATTTCGTTTACATAGTCACCATCTTACAGCAGAACATTACAATTCCTGCTGGTACAGACAATAGGACTTCAGGAAAATGGTGGCTCCGCCATTTCCTGTATCTTCAGGAAAATGGCGGCGCCCATCTGCTTTGTTGTGACCTCCAACAAAATGAATTATCGTCCATTTCTGGTCTAGAGCGGTACATAAAATATGCCTCAGCAACCAATCAGGTTACCCTGAGGAAGTCACAAGGCACGTGACGTAACGGCGTAGGGAGGAAGCGATGAGCGAAAGGACAAGTAAGACAGCGTTTACCACGCTGCGATCTACCTTACTGCCTGCTTTATTTTAATGTGATGTAAGAGTCAAATTTTTAACTTGTGTTATATTAAAGTTTTATCGAGCATACTACACCATTCCAAGTCTCTCTGTCCCTTGCTTTTATTTGGGTCACTGGCTGGGGCTCTTCCTCCTCCCCCCCCTCCCTTTTCCGTTTAGGAAAGCTACCATCTGAGGAATTGCTGTGAAAGGTAGAGGATGCAACACAACAGGAACGCCAGTAACCAATAGCAGAGGAGAGTTGAGAGAGCTGATGTGCCCTAATATATAATTCAGAGGTGAGAGTTCTGGGAGACAGGTGTAGGATCCCCACTAAGGTTCAATACGCCAATTGAGAATATACTACGGATGGGACATATAATACGATAAAGTCTCCTAAAGAATTTGAGGATTGGATTCCTAAATTTTGTCCATTGTATGGGACTATTTTGAACTGAACATTCATCCATTTACTAAGATTGCAATATTGAACTATATTTGCACTTATTTCGAAATGTTTGCACATTGCATTTTTGCATATATATATATATATATATATATATATATATATATATATATAAATATTATTTTTTTTAAAGTGTATTTTGTGCGTGTACTCGAGAGAGCCGGACTGCAGGAGTTGGGAGTAGGCAGGCCTCCCCCAGAGGCCATCTGCCACCTTTCTCCATGCCCCGGGTGGCAATGGCGGGTGTGTGAGGGGGTCCTCCCACACAGCCCGCCCTACCTGCTCCGCTTTGAAGCCCAACGGGGCAGAGGGACTCCCTATAAGGGAGTGAGAGGATTTGCCCGCTCAACCAGCCCCGTTAGTCCTTTGCCTCTCTTTTTTAGAGACGGCGTGGTTAAAGTGCGTGCATGTTAACCCAATTTCGAGTGCGTGTAAGTGTGGTGGTTTTTGTGGGAGGGGGGTGGGCGTACTAAGCGCAGGCTTACCTCGCATAGCACACCCACCGGGAGCCGGGCTGAGACCACCAAACTCAATTCACATGTAGCCGAGACCGGGATCCGAACCCCTAGCTGCAGAGGTAAATGGCTTGTCAGCGCAGTGCCAATCGCGTTGAGCCACCGCAGCACTAGTGTATAGAGTGCATTCATATTTTTGCCACCCAAATGCATTCTTACATTTTTCTACATTAAACATCATTTGCCATGTAGTTGTCCAACCCATTCATTTGTTCAGATCTTCTTGCAAGGTTTCCACATCCTGCGGAGAAGTTATTGCCCTGCTTAGCATCGTCTGCAAATACCGAGATTGAGCCGTTTTTCCCTATCCTCCAGGTCGTTTATGAACAAATTAAATAGATTGGTCCCAGCACAGAACCCTGTGGGACCCCACCGATGACCATTCTGAGTACTCCCCATTTATCACCACCCTCTGAACTCGCCCTTGTTGCCAGTTTTCAATTCATGTACTCAGCCTATGGTCCATGCAAATGGACCTTATTTTGTACAGTAAACACATCTACGGGCCTTCCTTTATCTAGATGGCAACTCATCTCCTCATAGAAGGTTAATAGATTGGTTTGGCAAGAACAATTCTTCATGAATCCATGCAGATTACTGCCGATACCATTTTCATTACTAAAATCTTGTATATAGTATTGAGGTTAGGCTAACCGGTCTAATTCCCAGGGATGTATTTTGGGCCCTTTTTAAATATTGGTAATACATTGGTTTTTCTCCAGTCTGCTGGTACCATTCCAGTCACCGTTGGTAAAAAAAAAAAAAGTACCCTCGGGTGCAAGACATCCGATCCCAGTGATACATTAATGTTACGTTTCCCCAAGTCTAATTCTGTCCTGTTAGCCATGAGGGTGCTGCTCGTAGATGTCGCTCAAGCCAGTTGGTAGCCATAGGCAGGCTTTCAAAGAAGTGTACAGAACCATCTGCTACCACACATAGTTTGGCTGGGTAAAGCATGGAATAAATCAGATCTTGCACCTGTGAATTTTGCCCTCTTTCAGACTGCAGCTGGAAAATTCAGATATATTGGCTTTTTGCCTAGCCAGGTGAAGGATAATGTCTTTGTAGTGTAAGAGCTTCAGCAAGAATTGTCTGTCATTGCCTCCTGGTGGAGGTGGCTGAGAAGGCACCCTGTGAGCTCTTTCCACAGAATCAAAAAAAATGGGGTAAGTTTATTTCTGCCAAATGTGTCAGCTAGCCAAGTTTCAATAAAGTCAACAGGGTTCTTTCCCTCAGATTGTCAGGCATGCCAAAAAATATGGATATTGCTACAGAGCAGCCTATTCTCTACAGCAGGGATCCTCAAACTACGACCCTCCAGCTGTTGTGGAACTACACATCCCATGAGGCATTGTAACACACTGACATTCACAGACATGACTAGCCATGATGGGAATTGTAGTTCCTGAACAACGGGGGGGCCGTAGTTTGAAGACCCATGCTCTACAGTTTCAACTCTAGCCGCTATTTGCCGTTTATTTGAAAATCTTGTAAAAGTTGAGGCAATTCATCCTCTCTACCCTCCAAAAGCAGTGGCCCTTCCTCTGATTTTTTGCATGTCTAATATGCAATATACATTACTTCACACTTTACTTCTGCTGATAAATCAGTGAGAGATCAGCCATATGTACTGCAGGAAGGATTTCTAACAGAGAAGGTTCTCTATGCTCAGTCAGGTTTCTGCTATTCCAGGTAAGGGGGGGGTTAGAACTCACTTGGTCCCATGAGCTGCCGCCGCCATTTTCTCTGCTACATGTTGCTCCATGTGCTGAGGTTTCACAGAGGGGGGGGGGGTAGTTCTTTGCTGCCTATGAGACTGCTGCACAGATTTGACCACCTGGTTCGTAGGCACTTTTCCTCACTTTTGTCCGTCCTTCACTGCCCGCTGCTGAAGCGGTGATGCACAATTTTGGATCTGCCGCTCGGCAAGAAAAAGTTCTCCTCCTGCCTTTTAGTCATCCCTGCCTTAAGGGGAATTTGACTGGAAGTCACTGAAGGGGTAGCTCCACATCGGGAGCAAAGTGTGTCCAGTCAATGTCTGCTGGTAAACCCACTCACAACAGGATGAATGGCGTCGGGATACTAGAGCCAATGTGAGGCATGTCTTCTCACATGTACAGCCAAGCCCCGCCCCCTTGAACGTGTTTAATGAGCACATACATGGAGCAGGATGTGCAATGGGTAGGTATACCACTCATGGAAGACAGTTGCCTTTTGCTTATGGGGATACTCAACAATTTTAGAGCCCTGTGACAAGCAACACTGTTAGGCTTGTTGCTGCCCCTAATCATGATTTGCACTACACACTCGCAGTCTTAGTGCTGCCATGTGCCTGCTCATAGAACGCAGTACCACCAGATTCTGTGATCCTGCAAACACTTTCCCACGCAGTCAACAGTCACGGTCCCGTCATGTGCTGCCACTTGCGGTCCACTTCATGTAGCCCCAGCCCCCCACAACAATCTAGATATTTTACTGGCAGTAATGTAGATTTTGTTACTGGCATTATTTGTCACAGCCCCTTACAGTACTCCTGATAATTTACTGGCATTAATGTGGATAATTGTATTTATTGTTAAGTTTATCACAGTAGTTTTCACAGCCTCAAACACACATGATGTCAGACAGCTGTAGCCCGACATGTGGTCTCCATGACGGCAGCCCATGCTCCTCTCCTCTGGTAACCCAAAGAGTTCTTCTCCTGCCTCCAGAAATGTAGGTTTTACACCTGCTCCTCATTAGTAGAATAACTAATAAGCAACCATTGGTACTAAAGGATATTCAGACATTCGTATGCAATAAAAAAAAAAAAAAAAATAATAAACTTGACACCATACATTTTATAGAAACCGGTTTATTCCAATGAATTTTACATAGTCACGGTCTTTTCTCATTCCCAATTTAAAAATTTTGGACATTTAGTGGGTGGAATGTACAAGTCAATTTACGGTGTTCCAATAAGTGATGTTAAACAGTCACTTGTCTTGGTCACTTTCAGATTAGTCCAGTGCTAAATACACAGTACTGGTTAGGTGGTAAACAGCTGAATGCCAGTCCTTGAACAAAGGCAACTGGTAAAGAGATCCTCAAGCTCAGGCAGATCCAGTGATGGAAGAGCGTTTTCTGACCTGGTGGGCTCCATTATTCTTTGGCAATTCCAAATGGCTTCTCTACCTCAATTTTTCCACAGTCTACGATGACCACATCTTTCAGAGGCTTGTCTCGGGAATCTGTCTTTGTGGCTTCAATTTTTCTAACCACATCCTGTAGAGAAAAAAAAAATACCACAAGTCCAAAAAAATTAAAACACATTGGAAAATCTGCCAGTCGTATTCAAACATAGAAACAAAATGGAGTGTCAACTATAAATACATAAAAAATACTTTGTAGCAGCGTGGTGGCCAAGTGGTTCGATTTCCAACCACACTACCTGCATGAAGTTTGCATGTTCTCCCTATGCGAATTTCCTCCCACACTCCAAAGACATGCTGGTAAGTTAATTGAATCCGGCCTAAAATTGGCCCCAATATGTGCATAAATTAATGTGAGTTAGACCTTAGATTGTAAGCTCCTTGAGGGTGGGGGCTGATCTGAATGTATAACATATGTTAAAGCACTGCGCAAGTTGATGGCGCTACACAAGTACCTGTAATAGCTGATGGACCCTCTGGCTACCAATGACACTTAAAAGGGTTAATGTGAACCTTGCGCGCCCCCCCCATGTGTGAGGAACAAAAAAAATAATTGTTAGTTCCCCATGAGTAATCTCCAAGGGTGGAGCAAAACACGGAGGCATAGCCTGGCAGGGATCCAGGCTGTGACTGCCATTAACCATCACACAGGTCGTCTTGTTTTTATGTGCGGCTCCTGGGACAGCCGTTTACTTTTCACCATTGTTAGGAGCATAGACCAGCTCCTTCCCCATACAGTATAGTAGTGTTGTCCCGATACCACTTTAAGACCGAGTACAAGTACCAATACTTTTTTCAAGTACTAGCCGATACCAATAATTTTTATTTTTTTTATCTCATGTGGCAGTGGCACATGTCAGTAGTTTATTTTTTACAATACATTTGTTTTACAATGCTTTTTTTTTGGGGGGGGGGGGGGGGGTTCAGTGTCAGTGTTTTTTTTTCTCACAATTGAGAGAAGTAATGAAACGGCTATACATTGGTGATCGGTGCCAACTCCCCCACCGCACTGATCACCACTGACACTACAAGTATCGGGAGCATTTGCCCGAGTACATGCACTCGGGCAAATGCTTGGTATCGGTACCGATACTAGTATCGGGACAACCCTACAGTATAGCGTATTCCTACACAGCCCGAGCAGCCCACACAATTTTTTGGTTCCTATATCCAACTGGCTCATTTAGAGCAAGTGTAGATATTGTGGTGATGCCTCCTTCCTTGATACATATTTTAATAAAACCATATGGGGGGGACTGGCATTGCCGTTTAGAGCATAAAAACATACATTACCAAAATATATATATATATATTTATTTATTTATATTACACACTTTAATGGCATCCCAGTCTTAGCCCATAGGGTTCAATGTTGAGTTGGCCCACCTTATGCAGCTATAACAGCTTCAGCTGTTCTGGGAAGGCTGTCCACAAGGTTTAGGAGAGCGTCTATGGGAATGTTTGACCATTCTTCCAGAAGTGCATTTGTGAGGTCAGGCACCGATGTCGGATGAGAAGACCTGGCTTGCAGTCTCCGCTCCAATTCATCCTAAAGGTGTTCCATCAGGTTGAGGTCAGGACTCTGTGCAGGCCAGTCAAATTCCTCCACCCAAAACGTGCTCATCCATGTCTTTATGAACCCCGTTTTGCACTGGTGTGCAGTCATGTTGGAAAAGGAAGGGGCCATCCCCAAACTGTTTCCACAAAGTTGGTAGCATGAAATTGTCCAAACTATCCTGGTATGCCAATGCCTTAAGAGTTCCCTTCACTGGAACCAAGAGCCCAAGTCCAACCCCTGAAAAACAACCCCATCCACCTTCAAATGATTTGGACCCCTTGCACAAAGCAAGGTCTACGATGACAGTTTGGGGTGGAGAAATTTGACTGGCCTGCACAGTCCTGACTTCAACCCAATAGAACACTTTTGGGATGAATCAGAGTGGAAACTGCAAGCCCGGCCTCTTCCACATCAGTGCCTGACCTCATACGTGCTTCTGGAAAATGGTCAAGTGTTCCTATGGACACTCGTCAACCTTGCGGACAGACTTTCCGGAAGAGTTGAAGCTGCAAAGGGTGGACCAACTCAATATTAAACCCTACAGACCTAGACTGGGATGCAATTAAAGTCTTAATACTTTTGGCCATATAGTGTACCTTGAATTAGCTGCAGTGTTTAAAGCCCCCCCAAGTTTTATACTGTACACGTGAGGTAGTTCAGCAGGATTCTGACAATTTATTTCTAAAAAGATAAGCTTTTTTGAGCTTCTTGAGGGGGAAAGGCTGCAGTGGTCATTTACATTTACTGAATAAAAAAAAAAAAAGTGTAATTCTCCTGATGTCTGACAGATCAATCCTCAGGATAACATTGCCGTTAAAATAACAAGTCTAAATAGGTTGTTTTACAAGGATACATATTCAAACCAAAGTACAAATAGGACTGGAAATTCTTACCTCTCCTTCTATCACTTTACCAAACACCACATGCTTTCCATCTAGCCAAGAGGTCTTTACTGTGGTGATGAAAAACTGAGATCCATTTGTGTCTTTGCCAGCATTTGCCATGCTCAGCCAGTAAGGAGCAAAGTGCTTCAGCTTGAAGTTTTCATCAGGGAACCTGTCCCCATAGATGCTTTTACCTAGAGGAGAAAAGCATTCGTAGTATTAGCATTTCCATGTGGGAATGAGGATGCAGCAAGCATTGCTGGAAATGGCAGAAAGTATATTAGTGTTGAGTACAAGTTGTGACGTCTTGTGGGCCCACCATAGCCAAGATTACACAGGCAATAATAATTTTGCTACTGAGGGAAATAAGATTTGTTTACATCTTACCGGCAGCAGAATATTTCAGTCTACTACAAATTAGCAGACTATTGAATGGGGTCTCATTGTTGACCACTTCTCCTGAAATAACCGAGCTCATAATATTTCCTCCCCCACATGCCTCTTCCCCCTTACTTCTCTTGAGCAATGGCACAACCATCCACCCATCCCCACATGCCAGGGTGCTAGGTGTCATCCTGGATCCTGAACTCTTGGCCCCACATCCAATCCCTTACCAAAGCTTGCTGCCTCAACCTCTCCAAACCACGTTCCTTTGTAGCCAATGAAACTACAAAGCTTCCAATTCACTTCCTGGTTCTCTCGACTACTGCAACACAATCCTCATTGGCTTACCTTTAAATAGGCTATCCCCCCCCCCCCCCCTTCAGTCCATTATGAATGCTGCTGCCAGACTCATCCACCTTACAACCCGCTCAGTGTGCTACCTTTCTGCCAATCCCGCCATTGGCTGCCACTCACCCAACAAACTAAATTCAAAATACTAATATCTTACAAAGCCTTCTTCAACTCTGCCCCCAGCTACATCACTAAAGGTAAATCAGAAAAAATCATAACGAGTGCCCAACCAATAATGACTCGGTGTAGCAGTCCAATGATTAATTGCACAGTGCAAATAAATAAGTGAAAGTCTTGTAATAAGTGTTACACCCCCTTTGGGTTAAATGTAGAAACCGACTTGAACGCTTTTATTGATAATTCTTAACCTTTGGTTTTTATTTAACTTTTTTTATATTTTCCATACATTTTCTATTTTTTATATAGCATACTACCAATCTTATGTTATATTTCCACTCATTGTACACTCGATACGACGCCTTGGCGGCATTACAGGTGTAATATATATTAAGAATCTTTCATTAATATTGTTTTTTCCAATCAGAATCACTTTTGATGTTTCTATTTATATATTAATATTTTAGAATAGATTTTTTATCATGTAGTTGTTTCCATATAGTCCATGCGACTATTTAGAATAGATTTTTGCATCTACATATGAGACATCCTTAAGCGATCGTTCTTTTGACATTGGCAATGTAGTTTTCAACCACTATGTGGTGCCCTGTCGTTAGCATTGTGAGAAATATTAGTTTTAGTTCTCTGTCTTAATAGTTAGTCAGATTTTTAGTTATTTTATACATATTTCAATTTAATCCATTCCTCCTGCTTGTTCGCATATTAAATTTGCTATACTGGCTTCCAGTTCTGCGATTGGGGATTGTTCCGCTGCCTACGGCTCATATTGAGGCATGGTTTTGTTGTTTTATACACACGATGAGTCAGTTCGTCGCCCGTTCCCCAGACGCCATCTCTTCGTGAAACGTACGTCGGGAGGCAGACGCGCTGACGTCATCACCCTGAAAGGCAGACTGCATGCCGGCCGACTCTCCATTGTCTTTTACGGTTGTTTTTATGCTACGAAAGTGCAAGTTGCTATTTTTTGGACATTAAACAATCAAGCAATACACACTTTGTGAGCGTTTCTTTATTCTTGGGTCATTGATGCTGATCTCCGGCCATTGGGCTTATCGAGTTCATCCAGTTTAAATGCCTGCCTTCCCTGTCATTGGAAATCGCTACAAACCAGGAGTAGGACCACCACTTTTGGCTTGGTATAGCTTGCCTTCGGTAAGCGCATAACTTTATAGGTGGCGGTGCATGTGTGGTTATTGGTGACACCACTTAGGTTCACTCCTTTCCTCTCCTATACAAGACTAACTTATTGTTTTTGCACTGTGCAATTAATCATTGAACTGCTACACCGATTCATTATTGGTTGGACACTAAGATTTTTTTCTGATTTACCTATGGTGCGCATATGCACATTTTGTACACCGTTTGTAAATTCAATTTGTGATTGGAGCATGTTTGTATGAAGACTGCTGTTCATTGATTTATCTGAGTTTTCTTCCTAGTCATGTTCAATTCACTATATTTCACATTCATTCTTTGCGCAGCTCCCCCCCTCTTTTGTGTCTATTTGAATGTGTGGTCTCACATTACAAGCTGCTGCATATTTGTAATATTCACGTGTTTAGGTAGCGCAGTATATTCCATTTTATACACAGCTACATCACTAGCCTAGTCTCAAAATACCAACCTATTCATCCTATCCGTTCCTCCCAAGACCCTCCTGCTCTCTATCTCCCTCATCACCTCTTCCCATACTCTCCTCCAGGACTTCTCACAAGCCTCTCCCATCCTCTGGAATTCCCTACCCCAATCTGTCAGACTATATCCAAATCTATCCACTTTTAGGCAATGCCTAAATGTCTTTTCAGAGAAGCCTACCCTGCCTCCACCTAACTGTACTTTAATTTTTTTCATTAGATCCCCCACATTTTTTTTTAACCTTTTGCATCACCTGACCCTCCCTCCTAGATTGAACGTTTTAACAACTCCTCCTGTATTGAACTGTACTGTCTGGGAGTAGGAGGAAGGAAGGAGGAGGAGAATCATCCACATTTTCCTCTGAACTGGATTACTTTCTGCTCATGTAGCCCTCAAGCATGTCACTAGTAGTACCTTGCCAGGGGCAGAATTCCTCAAGTACAGGTCCTCATTAGGCATCACATCCTCACTGTTGGAAACTTGCAAAACCTCACTTTTCAATGAGAAGTAGTGATGGGACAGGAATTTATTGCTGCAGTCAGTAGGGAAAGCAGATTCTCTCACCAGGTTCACTAGTTTGACATGTTCATCCATGACAAGTTACTCACATCTCATTAAAGTGACTCATGAAAGTGGGTGGTAGGTGGCCTCCCTTGCATCCTTTTTGAAAATGCTAAATGCCTGGAACAAGCATGCTCCAATTGCGTGTACAAACTACTTATCTTTAAGTGACCCTGAGCACACAAGTGCATATCTGACAAACAAAACTGTTCCAGGTCAGTCATTTACCAAGTAGCAAAGGAATGATGTGAGCTTCAGCCCAGGAACAAAACCAAGTCAGCAATATCATCTCCCATAGGTCTATCCTGACAGGTCCTATATATATTTTATAGCCATCTAGACTCAAAATAAAGGGATTTTTAATACAGCTTACCTGTAAAATCCTTTTCTTGGAGTACATCACGGGACACAGAGCAGCATATTCATTACTATGTGGGTTATATGGAGTACCTTCAGGTGATGGACACTGGCAATCTCAAACAGGAAGTGCCCCTCCCTATATAACCCCCTCCCATAGGAGGAGTACCTCAGTTTTGTAGCAAGCAGTATGCCTCCCAAAATGGTCCCCATAAGAGGGGTGGGAGCTCTGTGTCCCGTGATGTACTCCAAGAAAAGGATTTTACAGGTAAGCTGTATTAAAAATCCCTTTTTCTTTCTCGTACATCACGGGACACAGAGCGGCATATTCATTACTATGTGGGATGTCCCAAAGCAATGCTTACAATGAGGGGAGGGAGAACATCTTCCCAAGACAAAAGGATTTAATTTAGAGATATACTCAAATCATAATAAATCCAACTTAGTTGAGAAAAATAATTTATATTTAACTCAAAAGGGAGCCCCCGGAATCCGAGGGTCTCAAACTGCAGCCTGCAGCACTGCCTGCCCAAAGGCTGTATCAGTATTCCTTCTTACGTCCAACTGGTAGAATTTTGTAAACGTGTGGACAGAAGACCAGGTTGCCGCCTTGCAAACTTGAGCCATAGAGATCTGGTGGTGTGCTGCCCAGGAGGCGCCCATGGCCCTAGTAGAATGAGCCTTTAATGATAACGGAGGAGGCAACCCTTTCAAGCCGTAGGCCTGAGTGATTAACTGTCTAATCCACCTTGAGATGGTGGATTTTGCAGCTGCCTGCCCCTTCTTGGGCCCATCCGGTAAAATGAACAACACATCTGTTTTCCGGATCTTCTCTGTAGCTTTAAGATAGGCCTTCATGGCCCTGACAATATCCAAGGTATGCAGCAACCCTTCCTTTCTGGAAGTAGGTTTAGGGAAGAAGGATGGTAATACCAAATCCTGGTTTAGGTGAAAACTGGATATAACCTTCGGTAGGAAGGAAGGATGAGGGCGGAAAACGACCTTGTCTTTATGTAAAATAAGATATGGTTCCTTACAGGATAAGGCTGCCAGTTCCGAGACTCTTCTGGCGGAAACTATTGCGACCAAAAATACTAACTTCCTTGTTAGTAAAACCAAAGGAATTTCAGCCAACGGCTCAAAAGGTTGTTTCTGTAAACTTGACAGAACAAGATTTAAATCCCACGGACAAAGCGGGGATTTAACTGGAGGATTAATACGCAAGACCCCTTGAAGGAAGGTCTTAACTAGCGAGTGGGTGGCCAGCGGCCGCTGAAACCACACTGACAAAGCTGAAATCTGTCCTTTGATTGTGCTTAATGCCAGTCCTTTATCCACTCCTAGCTGGAGAAAACGTAATACTCTATCGATGGTAAATTTGCGAGAAAGCCATCGCTTGGACTCACACCAGCCTACATAGGCCTTCCAGACCCTGTAATAAATCACCCTAGAGACCGGTTTCCTGGCTCTGATTAGGGTAGAGATTACTTTCTGAGACAGACCTCTACCCCTGAGAATCAGGGATTCAGCTTCCAGGCCGTCAAATTTAGATGCCGTAAGGCAGGGTGGAGGATCGGACCTTGCGATAGCAGGTCTGGCCGTAGAGGAAGAGTCCAAGGGTCTCCCACTACCATCTTTAGGATTAGTGAGTACCATGCCCTTCTGGGCCATGCTGGAGCTACCAGGATGACTGGTATGTGCTCCACCCTGATCCTGCGCAGCAGGCGGGGTAGTAACTGGAGCGGGGGAAATGCATAAAGAAGTTTGAACTGATGCCAAGGGCAAACTAACGCATCGGTTCCGCAGGCTCTGGGATCCCTTGTGCGGGACATGAACCTGTCTAGCTTCTTGTTTAGTCTCGATGCCATGATATCCACGTCCGGCACTCCCCACTTCTGGCAGAGTGTCTGAAAGACCTGTGGATGCAGAGACCACTCCCCCGGCAATAGAGTCTGGCGACTTAAGAAGTCCGCCTGTAGGTTGTCCACTCCGGGAATGAATATAGCCGATATGCAGGGCACATGGGCTTCTGCCCACAAGAAAATCAAGCTCACTTCTTTCTGAGCGGCTTGACTCTTGGTTCCCCCTTGGTGATTTATGTATGCCACCGCCGTGGCATTGTCCGATTGTATTCTCACCGGGAACCCCTGCAGTTTGGACGTCCAAGCCCTGAGGGCTAGCCGGGCAGCTCTGAGCTCCAAGATATTGATGGGCAACTGCTTCTCTGCCGCTGCCCAAGCGAGTGCAACCATCCAAAATTGCTCCCCAGCCGATCAGGCTGGCGTCTGTGGTTACTATCTTCCAGGTCACAGGACTGAACGTCTTTCCCTTCAGGAGATTCTGAGGGTTTAACCACCAAGATAGACTTTGCCGGACTCTTGGTGAGAGTGGCAAAGGAATCTCCAAGGCCTGAGGCCTCTTGCTCCATGCTGACAGGATGGCTGCCTGCAGGATGCGAGTGTGGCTCTGAGCATACGGTACCGCCTCGAAGGTGGCCACCATCTTGCCTAGTAGCCGCATACATAGGCGAACAGTTGGCTTTCTCTTGCTCAGAACTATTTGTATTAGCTCTTTGATGGCCTTGACCTTTAATAGAGGTAGAAACACCTTCTGTTCTGTATCCAATCTCATGCCGAGATATTCCAGCTGCCTTGTGGGCCGAAATGCTGATTTGTCTCGATTTAGGACCCAGCCGAACCTCTCGAGGTACTGAACCGTGAGGGCGACTGCTCGTTCCAGGCCAGGAAACGAGTGGTCTACGACCAAGAGGTCGTCCAGGTAAGCTAGGACCGTGACCCCTTGGGTCCTTAGATTGGCTAGGATTGGGGCTAGGACCTTCGTGAATACCCGGGGGGCGTAGCCAACCCGAAGGGGAGCGCCACAAATTGGAAATGACGCTGAGCCACCGAGAAGCGCAGAAATACCTGATGTGGCTGAAAAATTGGTACATGAAGGTAAGCATCCTTTATGTCTATGGACGCCATGAAGTCGTCCTTCTGGAGCACGGCGACAGCTGACCGAATAGTTTCCATCCGGAATGAGCGGACCTTTAGGTACGCATTTACTCCCTTTAAGTCCAAAATTGGCCTGACATCGCCGTTTGGGATGATAAACAGGTTGGAGTAGAACCCCAAGCCCTGTTCCTGGACTGGTACTTCTACTATCACCTTCTGGCACAGCAGATGATTCAATGCCGCCATCAACGCGGCTCCCTTCACCGGGTCGCCTGGTACTCTTGACTCCTGGTAATGAGGAGGAGGAAATTCTGAAAATTCTAGTTTGTAGCCCGTGGCCACGGAAGACCGTACCCAGCAGTCGGGAATGCTGGCCTCCCAAACTTCTGCAAAGAGACGTAGCCTTCCCCCCACCATCATAAGGCCGACTTGGGGGCTGGCTTCGCAGGCTTGCGGTACCACTGCTTCTTGCCCCCAGTGGCTTGGCCTTGTGGTTTATTGTAAAAGCCTGATCTTGCAGGAGGCCGTCGATACTGTCTGGTATTAGAGGGCTCCTGTCCCGGAGAGGGCAGGCGCTTAAACGCGGGCCCTCGGGCTTTCTTCTTGACTGGCAAGAGAGTGCTTTTGCCGCTTGATATAGTCTGAATATATCTATCCAGATCTTCTCCGAAGAGTCGTCCTCCATGGAAGGGAAACCCTACCAGGAGCTTTTTGCATGGGGGCTCAGCCTCCCAACTCTTCAAACCATAAGAGCCTTCTCATATGGATTAGAAATAAGGATAAACGTGATGCCTGCTGGATGGAGTCCTTGATAGCATCCACCGTAAAGCGTATAGCCCTCGGTATATCCGAAAATTCCTCTGCCTGCTGGGCAGGGATAAGTTTAAGCATCTGCTTAGTCTTATCTGATAATGCTTGGGTAATTCCAATAGCAGCCACAGCGGGCTGAACTATCGCCCCTGCTGAAGTAAAGGAGGCTTTCAGTAATGTTTCCAAGCGTTTATCAACCGGATCCTTAAACACCTGTACGTTTTCCACCGGACAAGTTAAAGATTTGTTCACATAGGAGATGGCTGCGTCCACCGCCGGGGGCGCCCATCTTTTGGAGAATTTCTCCTCCATAGGATATAAAACAGAGAATTTTTTAGGTGGTAAAAAGACTCTATCTGGCTTAATCCAATCCTGAAACATGACCTCCTCGAGTAGAGGATGGATCGGGAAAACTGCGTTGCTTTGAGGCGTTTTTAAAGAGCCTAAAGCTGAAACCGCCGATACTTGAGGTTCTGGTATGGGTAACTTAAATGCCTCATGGACCATGTCCGTTAAGGCCTGAACCCACAAACTTTCCCCTTGGGAGGCTGAACCAGACCCCTCAGTATCCAGATCCTCGATCTCTGAACCACCCTGGTCCAAAGCGTCAAGTCTATCCAATTCCCCTAGGGAAAGGATTTCTGTGTCTGAGGGTTCTTGCTCGGGTGACGGAGACCTAGTCCGCTTTCTACCCGATATAGCTTTAGCTATCCTTTTTGCCATTCTTTTCTCTAGTTCACCTAAAGAAACAGCAAGAACTCTCTCAGTGACAAAGCCGGGGTTGGACTGACCTGGATCAGCACCAGATCCCCCAGGTCCCATCAAGGCGTGCCCTGATATGTCCTGTGGGGAGAGCAGCGGCATAGCCGTGTCTGAGCCCTCGGATTTTGCGGGGGAATCCCCACCCTTTGTACCCTCTGACCCAGAAGGCATGGTACAATACCGAGGTACACCTGCTATCACCCAGCCACAGACGTAGCTAAGGGGATCTGTCGGTTTGGGAGCGATAGAGACTAACGCCCAAACTGAGAAGGGAGATCAGCAGTTCTTTCCCTTCTTTTTCTTTTTTTTTGAAGAGGAAAAGAAACCACTCTGTCTCCCACTAAGTATTGCCAATAGCCATCTGCTGAAAAAAGGAAAAGAAAACCTATCTGTAGGTTTGACAGTCCTTAGGAAAAACTGCAATTCTTCCTTTCGCCACCGGGTGTCCTCGGCGTGCTCCGCTCTGTGTCCTCCTCTCCTCTAGCTCAGGATGACACTGAGCTCTTGGCAGCTAATGGAAGGACCTCCCCTTCCTTTACTTGTGATTCGCCGCCCACCGGGACGCGCCCCCACCACGGAAACGGCGCGAAAATAGTTTATATCTCGGGCACGTGCCCATCGGCGGGGGCCATCACACATGGAGGACGGAGCAGCGCAGGCACCCAGGCAGGTAAGCCCTTTAGGTAGGTCACAGACCTCCTTTTAGCATGGGAAAAAGACTCCCCTCTTACAGAGATCCCACACCTAGCGCCAGCAGCCCAGCTAAACAACACTTACCAGGGAGGTCACATATTACTGGGGAAAAAAGATTGAATCATCCTGTCTCTGTCATAGACATAGTGATTCCTTGCCAATGCAGAGCATACCCAGGCCTGTCCCCCTGTGCACCCCCTGTAGGGAACCTGCTAAGAACCAAGTTCCGCAAGCTCCCCCAATACTTACCTGCTCCATGCCGCAGGACTTTTGCACAGCAAGAGGTCCAATCTTCCCCCATCTCCGTGGGTGGCGTCTAGAACTTCAGGCCCTGGGTTCCTATGAAGGAGCCACTGTCCTGGGCCCATATAGCACCCTGGCAACAGAAACATTAGGCCCCCAAAGGTTTCTAAGTTCTGGGCCCAGGGTCCAGCTCTCTGAACAGAAAGCATTATGGGCTACACCCCAATGGTTTGGGGTCCGGTTGCTGACCACTTTAGCACTGAGGCCTTTGGACAGAACCGGTTAGCCCACCTTAATCCCAAGGATGTGGAGGTAAGCTAAACCATGACCAACACCTAAGACACTGGCGAAAAAACTGAGGTACTCCTCCTATGGGAGGGGGTTATATAGGGAGGGGCACTTCCTGTTTGAGATTGCCAGTGTCCATCACCTGAAGGTACTCCATATAACCCCACATAGTAATGAATATGCCGCTCTGTGTCCCGTGATGTACGAGAAAGAAAAAAGAATCCTACTTAAAGCCATTTGCATGAATAGGAGCACATAAATCCCATAGAGTTAATGGCTCCCTTACTAGCTGGCTGACGTTTCCTGTGACAGGAAGGGTCCTACTGAATTAGAGAAATAAAATAAGTTCTGATAAGGACACCACACTTCCCTGATCCGTCACTGCACAAGTGCTGCCATCAATTAGCATGATACATGGAGGGAGTAAGCACCTGCAAAGTTTGTGTAGTTGGTAAAGGTATACTATTGGTTACCTCACTTGCTTTAAGTTTTGCCCTGTAATTGGGCTCAATTGTTTCAGGAAACAAAAAAGGGTGGAAAAAATAAAAAAATGTCGGACAACACTGACCTCCTGTACCATCTCCTCTAGTGAAATCTCCACCCTGAATCATGAAG
Organism: Rana temporaria; assembly: GCF_905171775.1. NCBI lineage: Eukaryota > Metazoa > Chordata > Amphibia > Anura > Ranidae > Rana > Rana temporaria. The sequence continues at coordinate 89,502,529 of NC_053491.1, forward strand.
TCTTTGATCACACGGTGAAATTTGCTGCCCTTGTAACCAAATCCTTTCTGAAATGAGAAAAACAAACAGGATTTACTATTAAAATCTCAAACAAAACAGGTCTACATTTATGGATATTCAGCTGAGTTTTGAACCCTAAAAACCTTCACTAGTACAACTGCTATTCACACGAGCTATTCACTTTGCCACGTATATGTAAGGGTTTACCACTTTAAATCTTCGCAAAAGAACATATTTTCTACCCAATTTACTTTGGTTTTACTACATCGCATTCAAGGCAGCCCAGGATAAATTGAACACTGTCTAGGAAGTGCGCTTCAAGTCTTCATTTCAGTCTTAAAGAGGAAGTGAACAACATTTACCTATAGGTAGTGTAAATATCTCCTTAATGTGTACCGTGTAGGAGATATTTATATTACATGCAGCCAGTGAAATCACTGGCATATGCGCTCTGAACAACCACAGGTGCCATTGCTTCTGAGCCCTGTAAGCTGAACGACAGCTCCCACATCATGGCTTCGGCCAATTACAGAGCCAGAGACCCGAACGTGGAAGAAAAATGGAAGCTGCTATAGCGCTGACATTGCGGCGCAGGAACAGCTTTGTTTTAAGTTAAGTTTCACATAATGTGCTAGTATGTCCAGCAGTATACAACTGCTTTAGTAGTGTGTAAAGATAAGATGCAGCCACCTCTGACTACAGATCTCACAAGAACTGCAGCTGTAGAAATACACTCTGGCTTTCAGTCATTTATTAACAGAGCCCAATGAAAAGCAGACAGACACTCACAGCAGCCAATCATCCCTCATTTATCAATAAGGAACAATGAAAAAAGATTGCTGCATGATTGGCAAGGATCAATAAGTGAGAAGGACCCTCAAACGTCATTAACTTACCTCCCCAGTTGACAGTGCAACAAAGTTCTCAACAGTCTTGGGACAAGTTTTACCAAAGAGGCCAATGACTACTCTTCCGATTTCATCATCCCCAATCTTCATATCAAAGTACACCTGTGGGGGGAAGACAAGAAAAGTGATGAAGAGGAGTTCATGTGAAATATAATGAAGGACTTTGAATGTTTTGTTCACTATGGTTTATGATTTCACAAATGTTAAAACATTAAGATTAAACAAGTTCTAATCTTTAATGTATTGTTCAATTCACTGAATGGCTTAATGCCGAGCCTGGATATTATTCACATGTAATTTAGTTATCCCCTGACATTTAAGCAAGTCCAAAGTTTAGTAAAACATAACATTTGTGAAGATTAACATTTGCAAAAAAGGAGGTTGAATACCAAATCCAACATTATAGGGTGATATTTGACCTTTGTTCCTTGACAATAACGCCAAGCTTAAGATAACACTTTACTGTTCTAGAACTACATAGGAGTATCAGATTCTAGTACGTGTAATGTGGGGCAATCAATAGAAAAGGGCACATGGGCGATAACAGGGAATTATCGGGTTATCATTCGATTTCTCATTAAGCCACGTCTAATCCAGGAAAATAAAATGCCATCAGATAACATTCTGGTACAACCCCCCCAAGTCTATACAGTATTTTCCAGGCTAATACTCCGATAAGAATAATGAAAGAAAAATTAAATGCGTCTTTGCAGACAAGCCTGCTGAAGACCATTCTGAGGCCAAAATACATTTAAGTAGAACTATAGGAGAATATTTTCCCCCCATTTTGAATAGAGTGAGGGAGGGTTATAACCCGTCAGATTTTTTTGCCATCCCTGCCCCATTGCAGAGATTTCCCTTCACTTCCCGTCTCATCCCATAGCCAAACAGGAAGGGAGAGGATGTGAATTAAGGAACTAGTATCCCAAATGGAAAATTTCCCCTCTATTACTTTTCTAGGGACAACCAAATATTTGGGATTTTATTTTACTTTCCATTAAATTATGCCAGGGTTTGACAAATTTGCTTGGAATCTAGGAGCCAGCTAAAAAAGTTAGGAGTCAGAAAACGCGCCCCGTCAAGCTTGTGCGCAGAAGCGAAAGCATACGTGAGTAGCGCCCGCATATGTAAACGGTATTCAAACTACACATGTGAGGCATCACCGCGATTGGTAGAGCGAGAGCAATAATTCTAGCCCTAGACCTCCTCTGTAACTCAAAACATGCAACCTGTATATTTTTTTTAAACGTCGCCTATGGAGATTTAAGGGTAAAAGTTTGTCGCCATTACACGAGCGGATGCAGTTTTGAAGCGCGACACGTTGAGTATCAATTTACTCGGCGTAACATTATCTTTCACAATATAAAAGAAAATTGGGGTAACTTTACTGTTGTCTTATTTAATTAAAAAGGTGTATTTTTTCCCCAAAAAAGTGCGATTCTAAGACCGCTGCGCAAATACGGTGTGACAGAAAGTATTGCAACGACCGCCATTTTATTCTCTAGGGTGTCATTAAATATTTTTTTATTCTGATTGGGGGTTCTAATTAGAGGGAAGGAGATGGCAGTGAAAAACACATTAGAACTGCTGTTTTACTTGTAATGCCAACAGCCACCACAAGATGGCGCCAGATCACAGAAGGAAGCTTAGGCCTGCAGAAGGCCGCAAAGCCGCAGCCTCAATTACCGGCAGGCCCGCCGCGATCGCGGGGCCCAACAAGATGGCGTGGTGGGGGCGCACGGAGACACAGGATCGTGCGTCCCCATCTCCCCCGCCGCGCGATCTTGGCGGTCCCGCGCTGGCCGGTAATTGAGGCTACGGCTTTGCGGCCTTCTGCAGGCCTAAGCTTTGTCGCAATTGTGACCAGGCACCCGGATTTTGTCGAGCCCTGAATTATGGTAAACCGGACAAAGAGTGTAAATCCCCCTAACTGTGGCAAAGGCCACAATATAAAAACTGACCAGGGGTTCCAAGCCCTCTCCACTTTATACTTAAAGCGGTGGTTCCCCTAAAAATAAAATGTTGACATCGCATTTAGCAAATAAATTACAGTTAGAATCGGGTTGTTTTATTTAAAAAATACCTCCGTACGTATCGTTTCCATTATTCGGTCCCACCGCCACTTCCGGGTACGATGCAGGCGGTGGGCGTTCCTAATTGATTGACAGGCATCCGAACGACGCATCCATCGCGTCACGAGATGCCGGAAAAAGCCGAACGTCGGTGCGCATGCGCCGTATAGAGCCGCACCGACGTTCGGCTTTTTTCGGCATCTCGTGACGCGATGGATGCGTCGTTCGGATGCCTATCAATTAGGAACGCCCACCACCTGCATCGTACCCGGAAGTGGCGGTGGGACCGAATAATGGAAACGATACGTACGGAGGTATTTTTTAAATAAAACAACCCGATTCTAACTGTAATTTATTTGCTAAATGCGATGTCAACATTTTATTTTTAGGGGAACCACCGCTTTAATACTTAAAAAATGTTTTGCCTTTAGTTAGACTTTAAAATAAATCACACCCTTTTGTGATATTTCCAATGGTGCTCAGTCTCTGCAGCAAACGGACAAATGATGTGGTCAGACTCTTCCCTTTTGATTAATAGGCAACCAGTGATTATTGTTATAGATGTTTTCTAGAAATTTCCACCCCATTACTACTGGGCGATTGCTTCATATACGTAAAGGGGGGGGGGGCTGCTGCACTACAGAAGGTTTTCACCTTAACCACTTTAGCCCTGGAAGGATTTACCCCCTTCCTAACCAGAGCATTTTTTGCGATTTGGCACTGCGTCGCTTTAGTGGACAATTGCGCGGTTGTGCAACGTTGTACCCAAACAAAATTTATGTCCTTTTTCCCCCCACAAATGGAGCTTTTTGGTGGCATTTAATCACCTCTGGTTTTTATTTTTTGCGCTATAAACAAAAAAAAAACATAAAAAATAAAAAGTGCAATATTTAACTTTTTGCTATAATATCCCCCAAAAATATATAAAAAAAGTGTTTTAGTTTCAGCCGATACGTATTCTACACATTTTTGTTAAAAAAAATAAAGTCTTAATAAGTGTATATTGATGTGTGCGCAAAAGTTATAGCGTCTACAAAAAAAGGGCTAGCTTTATGACATTTTATCAGGACTGCGACATTAAGGCGACACATCGGACACTATTTTGGGACCACTGTCATTTATACAGTGATCAGCGCTACAAATAGAGACCGATTACTGCATAAATGACACTGGCAGGGAAAGGGTTAAACACTAGGTGTTTAAGGGGTTAAGCATGTCCTAGGGAGTGATTCTAACTGTAGGGGGATTGTCTCACTACAACATGCCGGATCACTGCTCCCGATGACAGGTAGCAGTAGATCTGTCATGTTGCTAGGCAGAACAGGGAAATGCCTTGTTTACTCTGTCATGATCACGCACCCGCTAGGCAGCAAATTCAAAGGGATGTACAGGTTCGCCAATCTGCCAACGTAAATTGGCATGCGGTGGTCGGGAATGCATTAAGGTGAAAAATGTTGAGTGTTTATAACCCCTTTAAGTGGTTAAACTGCCCTAATTTACTTTGCATAAAAAAAAAAAACACACATTGTTTATCCCCTATGCATACAATGTTAATAAACAATTTGCTTTTTTGTTTTTTTGTCAGCTCTGAGTGAATAGAGAACCTCTCTGCACCTACATGAAAGAATGGTGTAAATGCTGCATAGAGATCATATGGGGGGAGGGGGGGGTAGAATCGAGATCGCAATGTTTTTAATGATTCATCGCACGGCTCTAACTGGAACATACCAACCCAACACTACAGGAAAACTGGGGCTTGGTGCATTTTTTTCTCACTTTGGGGACCAATTCATGGTACATGGAGATGGCCTTTGTTTGCCATTCGGCAGCACCAAAAGCCTTAACTGATCTTAATTGGTTTTCCTTTTATGGGGACAAGGCAAACACATTGCTATGCAGTATGTGCTTATAGAGCCTCATTTTCAGGAATGAAATGTGTAAAGGGTTTAAAAAGGTTCATTTTGATCCAATCCATCTCCGCAATAAAAGCTGGGATGGATTTTATCCATTTTCTTTTTATATCGATCGGTGTAAGTGCAATGAAAGATGAAATGTGGCCCCAAGTGGGAGAACCAATTGTTATCAAAAGCCTGCACCTTAAAATTTATTCAGTTAGCCACATGTAAGGTCGGGTTTTTTGTAAGGTTTTTTTATAGATTGAGTGACCCTAACATCTTTGATTGACCAATTATTTTTTAGAATATGGCAAGCATTATATCCTAAGATGGGAATCCCTGTAGACCCCAATAGAGTCAAGGCCATCTGTTTATCCTCGGAATGCACATGTGCATTGGACAGGTTGGGGCGCGCCAAACCGGCTGCAAACCAAAGCTTTAGGCTGCTGAGATTTTTAGCCAGAAGCATAACATTTTGGATGCATGAAAACTGCAAATAGACAATGGCTCATCCAATTATCACTGACTGCATTCTCTTCTTGAATGTTACCCGCTAAATACATTGCGACTTACAAACAGTTAATGTTCACTACTCAAGGCCGGCCATCCATATGGTTGATCACATGAGAAGCAACATTTTTGGCAACAAGTTGACAAGTTTTTAAGAACCAAGTGGTCGGATCTGGCTGCACATTTAGGTGGGTCTTTGGGTGTATTTTTTCGTCAGTCTCATACCTGTGCCAGACAGTGCAGCCCTTGAATGATTATATCCTTCATCCCTACTGTCTGATTTTCTAGCAGAGATCCCACAGAAGAGGGCTGCCCGAATATATACCCAGCCTGATTACTGTACAGAACACTCATATCTGTGGGGTACCACTGAAGAAAAACACTAGCAACTCCCTATAAAATAGTGCGCCAAAAAAAGATTAAAAACCTTTCAAGATACTGCGAGGAACATAAAAAGTTCAAGTCCCCAGGAGCCCATCACCGAGTGGATGACTGGCAACCTTCTGAGGAAGAGGAAATATTGCCGTTATTTCTATTTCACAATAGCTGGTTTCCCAAGCAATGTGAGGACCGGTGCGCTTCATTTTGTTCACCGCATGTGGCTATTGTTTTCCATTATAGGTCTATGGGAAAAATAAACTGAAGTAGGTGGGCAGGTCGATTGCATGTTAAATCTGAATAAATTCTCAATGATCTCAAACATCTCAAGCAGATTATTGTTAATGTAAGCAGCTAAAGTAGCTCAGATGTATTTATAAAATCATTTGCTTAGCTATTCACCCAGCCAAACGCCATTCATTGTGTATCAACTAATCAGCACACCTAAATAGCATCTGTCAGGTAGGTGCTGCCAGAAAAAGCCAGGCTAACAAACTGCATTTTTTGGCTCACCATTATGCACATTTACCAGCATATGGCATTTAGAAGTGGATGTGTAAAATCATTCTACTGGATAGAATATTTATTCCAGCCGCTAGAATGCATTTAAGTGTTTTTTACACTTTTATGTATTACAAGTGTAAACATGCTTCTCCAAGAACACATTTTATGTCCATGAACACAGCATGCAAATACTGACTTAAACACTCGCATGTGCACATTGGCCAACATGCACGTGTGTCCATAGGTATAAAAAAATAAACTGCTGGAGGGAAGTAGCAATGGTTACATTTATTATTTATTTATTACTACAGAATTCCCATTTACCAATTCCTTGCAGAGTTCTCTAATATTGCTACATTGAATCTCTTCTTGCTAAAATGTATTTATTCCTCTGTGCCATCTAGTGGCCACAATGTGCAATTTTTCCCCAATCACTATATTCATCATGACTGAACCCATCTTTACTACTACTGCCCATAATACGTAAAGAACATTCGACCAGAAGAGAAAATGGCTTAAAGCCCCGAAAAGTGGAACTTACACTTATCCGATACCCCCTCTAGGTGCCACACCTTTTTTTACAGGACCCGTCCCCACTTCCAGGAGACCAGGCCGCGGCAAAGTACATCAGCAGCTTGCCCCCCCCCCCCCTCCTCCTCCTGCTGGGCCAGCGAGGCTAAAAAGGCTACACTGCCGGGATACACCGACCCGCAATGGCGGCGGCACCAACCAACGTAAAGGGGCGGGCGGAACTCAAACATTAATTTCACCCCGTTTTCACAACGCAAACGTACATGCAGTCTTGCCAGACTAATACCTATGCACTTTATTGTACGATAAAGAGATCCTCATATGTACATCTGGAAGTGGCTCAGCTCACGTTTTACACATCTCCATCTTCAGCCATGTGACATCTTCAAATCTCACCCAACAACAGAAACATTACACCTTAGTGCAAGTTCAGACAAGGAATTATAGGGTAGAGCTGGCTTATTTACCCCAATTGCAATAGCCGCATACAGTGGCGTTTACATGCTACAATAATGACGCGTTGCGTCCGCAGCCAATGCTATCCCATGTGCAACAATGGCTGCTGAATGCAACCCATTCAAGTGAATAGGGAAACGCTGCCAACGCCCCACAACCTCAATGTATGTAGTTGTGGCGCGTTGTTGGCAAAAAAACACGTTAGAACAGGCGGTAAGGAGGGCGCCATTCTCCTCAACTACTTCAATCGCCTCTGAAGAGTGATCTAAACACAAATCACTCTTCAAAGGGGTGGCATATTAATACACATCTAATTTTAGCCGAAGGATCTTTATTCCGATAGGTTAGCTTTATGGATTGAGTCTGCAATGAGGTTATTAAATGTTCATTAACAGTGGACCGATTGCTGCACTCGGGCCAGTCAGGATAGCAGAAGCACATAACACGGGCACCACTAGTTGTAGCGGCGTTTTACCATCCTTTCGGCGCCGCTTTTAACCCCCCGCTAGGGGCCAAAGGGTTAGAAGCGCCAGGGATGCAGCAGCGCTGCTATTCATTTCAATGGGCAGGACGTATTGGGAGCGATGTATACACCACACCTAAACCGTCCCAAAGGTGCTGCTTGCAGGACTTTCCCGTCCCGCAAGCACCACCCTAGTGTGAAAGAACTTGGGCTTTCACACTGGGCAGGCATGAGAGCGCTAAAATGTATGAAAAGCACCTCCAGTGTGAAAGGGGCCCAAGAGACACCTGTAAAGATTGACACTAAAGCATTGGGCATTTTTTGTGCTGGCTTCCAGGAGAGAACATCCTGTGCACAAGGCCTAAGGTAGGGGTTGGCAACCTGGGGCCCTCCAGCTGTTGTGGAACTACATTTCCCATGAGGCATTGCAAGGCTGGCAGTTACAATTTCTCCCAGAAGCATTATGTGACTTCTAGTTCTGCAAGAGCTGGAGGGACCCAGGTTGCCTACCCCTGGGGAATTTTCCCCAGAGCTTGGTGACTGAGGGGACAGTCAACTGCCTTCCATCATCCAATCATAGACAAGTAACTACTGTTTTATATTGAATGTCCCTGCCCTGTGATTGGCTGTTGACGGTCTCCTCAGGCACTGAGCTGGGGGGGGGGGGTTGCTCATTGAACAGACCATTTGCCCTCCATCCATGGCCTTCTCTATGAGGAGCGATAAGGAGTCAGTCAGCGGTCTGCACATACAGTGCTCTGCCCTCTATACACAGCACAGTGAGAGGGGGGGGGGGCTCAGGTCTCTACACAGCAGTGAGGGGGGGGGAGCTCAGGCCTCTATACACAGCACAGTGAGAAGGGGGGGGGGGGCTCGGGTCTCTATACACAGCCCAGTGAGGGGGGGGGGGGGGCTCAGGTCTCTACACAGTACAGTGAGGGGGGGGGGGCTCAGGTCTCTACACAGTACAGTGAGGGGGGGGGGGGAGCTCAGGTCTCTACACAGTACAGTGAGGGGGGGGGGGGGAGCTCAGGTCTCTACACAGTACAGTGAGGGGGGGGGGCTCAGGTCTCTACACAGTACAGTGAGGGGGGGGGGGGCTCAGGTCTCTACACAGTACAGTGAGGGGGGGGGGGGGGGCTCAGGCCTCTATACACAGTGAGAAGGGGGGAGCTCAGGCCTCTATACAGTACACAGCACAGTGAGGGGGGGGCAGCTCGGGCCTCTATACACAGTGAGGGGGAAGCTCAGGCCTCTATACACAGTGAGGGGGAAGCTCAGGCCTCTATACACAGTGAGGGGGAAGCTCAGGCCTCTATACACAGTGAGGGGGAAGCTCAGGCCTCTATACACAGTGAGGGGGAAGCTCAGGCCTCTATACACAGTGAGGGGGAAGCTCAGGCCTCTATACACAGTTAGGGGGGAGCTCGGGCCTCTATACACAGTTAGGGGGGAGCTCGGGCCTCTATACACAGTGGGGGGGGGAAGCTCAGGCCTCTATACACAGTAGGGGGGGGGGGAACTCAGGCCTCTATACACAGCACGGATCTCCGCATTACCTTGACGGTAACCTTGGGTCCCTTCTTCTTCTCATCGGCCTCGGACGCACTAGGGAAGAGCAGGAAGATGACGGAGCCCGCGATGAGGGCGGCAGCGAACAGAAGCTTCATGTTCCTCTCCAGCACCCGCAGCATCAAAGGAGGAGAGTGGCTGACCACCGGGAGAAGAAGAGGGACTGCAGACGTGACGTCACCGCGACAGGGGCGAGACCAATACGAGGAGGAGGGGGGAAGGGGGCGGAGATTCTTTAAGCTGTGTCACGTTTAGTGAACCATAACCGGACAGGAGTGGACCGGGGGGTCGTGTAATAATATATAGGACAGCTCCCCTCCTCATAATAATGAACTCATCCGTATCAGTAGTGTGGTTTCTGAGAGAACAGAGAGTTGTGTGCGCTGTAATTAGCCGGCGTTCTGCATTTCCAGATATCCCTCATAACAACTGTGCGGGTGTATAGGAGACCAGACTGTACCATTGTCGGAAACCCCCCTGCGACCCCTAGACTCGTGCCACGTTACGACTTTTGCATTGGTTTGTAGGTGCGACCAATAGCAGGCCGACATGACAGCCATGTCTACCTATGGGAAGGGACGCTGCTGCAGCGGACCCGCCCAGAGTAAGGGGGCGGCAGGAGCCAGTAGGAGGATGTGGAATTGAATGACAGGGGGGCGGGGAGGTAGGTGGAGCCTAAAACATGGCCATAAACCCGGCAAAATTAAAGGGAGTGTGTTCAGTAATGTGCTATTCGGATGTATTGTTCCAGGTGTATACGTTCTATAGAGCGGCACGATGGGAATAAACAATATGTGGAGTGGTGCAGCTAGCCATGACAGCTCACACAATCATCTCCCGTCCATTACAGAGCGGACAACAAACTCCAGTGTAGCTCCGCCCCCTCGGCTGCTGCGGAGCATGCGCAGATGTGCCCACCACTCCACCCAGCCTTTTGGTCCTGGTAGCTCTATCAGCACATCTGTGAACACTCAGTGGAATTTCCATGCATGCACAGACATGGAAGCTTTCACACTGACGCTCCCCTATTAGTAGTCTGTGTGCAGATTCTGGGTCCCCGATATATGTACAGATCTGTCACAGGGCTCTCCAAGGCTTCACTAGGCGAGAAATACAGGACAAATTAAAGTGCTTGTAAAGGCTGAAGTTAAAAAAAAAAAAACTTTTGTTGCCCCCACACAGACCCCTAGTACTCACCCGAGCCCCCTCTCCATCCAATGATGTGCACAGGAGCCTCGGCTGTCCCAGAACTCCCCCCTCCTCCTTGGCCATTGGCTCCAACTGCTGTAAATCACACTCAGTGAGGCAATAAGGAGAGAGTGTGGGGTGGGACCAAGCCATTGCTCTATGTTTTATCAACGCATAGAGCAGGTCTCGGTAGCGAGCACACACCAGTGCCCCCAGAGCAAGTGGCTTGCTATTGGGGGCACTGGTCAAGGGGGAGGAGCACTTACCCCATCAGCAGCGACTTCCCCCTGCTCGGCGGCAGGGGCCTCCCATTCTCCATCCCCAGCGGCTTCCCCTGCTCAGAGGCCTCCCGTTCTCCTGCTCTCCACGGTGGTGGCTTCCACTTCCTCCCTCCTCTGTCCTCAGTGGCCAAGCAGGAGTGCGTAAAAAATAAATCTCCTGCTGCTGTAATTAATGTCCCCCGAAAGGGGCCGGTTGCATGAATAGGGAGTGGCCGCGATGGCAATGGATGAATCTATCCATTATGCATAAAGGGGTGGTGTGAGAGAGGAGGCAACACTCCCAATGGAGGTGCTACCACTGTCTGAAAAGAAGAGGGTTTGGGGCTTCTCTGTGCAAAACCATTACACAGAGCAGATAAGTATTGTGTTTTTCTTTAGTTTGTTGTTTTAACAAACCTTTAATATCGATTTAGGTCCTTAAAGCGGTAGTTCCCCCTCAAAAAAATTGTTACCCTTAGATTCATGCTCATTTTGTCTAGGGGAATCGGCTAGTTGCTTTAAAATCGAAGCCGTACTTTGCGTTTTAGAGAGCGATCTTCTCCGCCACTTCCGGGTATGGTCTTCGGGACTGGGCGTTCCTATTTGATTGACAGGCTTCCGACGGTCGCATCCATCGCGTCACGAGTAGCCGAAAGAAGCCGAACGTAGGCGCGGCTCTATAAGGCGCCTGCGCACCGACGTTCGGCTACTTTCGGAAAATCGTGACGCGATGGATGCGAGCGTCGGAAGACTGTCAATCAAATAGGAATGCCCAGACCCGAAGACCATACCCGGAAGCGGCGGAGAAGATCGCTCTCTACAACGGTAAGTACAGCTTCGATTTTAAAACAACTAGCCGATTCCCCTAGACTAAATGAGCATCCATCTAAGGGTAACAATTTTTTTGAGGGGGAACTACTGCTTTAAAAGAAATATATTAATGTCCATTGGTATGGCTGCTGTTAAAGTGGTTGTATACCCTCATGGCATGCTTGCACCTACAGGTAAGTCTACATTAACCACTTCCCGCCCGGCCCATTGCCAAATGACGTCCACAAAGGACCTCTAACGATCCGGGTGGACGTCATATGACGTCCTGGGCTTTGTGGGGGGATATCTGAATGATGCCTGCAGCTAGAGGCATCATTCAGATATCCTTTTCTTCTGCCGGCGATTCTGCACAACGTAAGAATGATCATAGTGGCGGTTCCGCCGCTAGATCGTTCTTACAGGCGGCAGGAGGGGACATCCCCCCCTCCCGCCGCCATCCGGTGCTTCTCCGGGCTCTCCCGTGCCATCGGGGGCCCGGAGAACGAATCGTCCGGCGCTGGCAGGAAGCATAGAGATGACTGGTGACCAGATGGTCACCAGTCATCTCTATGACCGTCGGAGGACCCGGGCACGATGTGATGACGTCACACCCGGGTCCCCGTAAGTAAACAAAGCCGCAATTGCGGCTGCTAAGCAACAGCAAGCATGAGATCGGTGAATTTTTTTTCACGATCTCATGCTTTCCAGCCTGGAGGAGAGATGTGCGGTCTTATTGACCCTGCATCTCTCCATAAAGAGTACCTGTCACACACATTCCTATTACAAGGGATGTTTACATTCCTTGTAATAGGAATAAAAGTGATAATAAAAAATAAAAAATAAATAAAAAAAAAAATAAATATGTAAAAAAAAAAAAAAAAAGAAATACAATTTTTTTTTAACGCCCCTGTCCCCAGTAGCTCGCGCGCAGAAGCGAACGCACACGCAAGTCCCACCGACATATGTAAACGCCGTTTAAACCACATATGTGAGGTATCGCCGCGTGCGTTAGAGTGTCAGCAACAATTCTAGCACTAGATCTCCTCTGTAAATCTAAACTGGTAACCTGTAAAAATTTTCAAAGCGTTGCCTATGGAGATTTTTAAGTACCGAAGTTTGGCGCCATTCCATGAGTGTGTGCAATTTTAAAGCGTGACATGTTAGGTATCTATTTACTCGGTGTAACATCATCTTTCATATTTTACAAAAAAATTGGGCTAACTTTACTGTTTTGTTATTTTTTTAATTCATGAAACAATTTTTTTCCAAAAAAAAGGCGTTTGAAAAATTATTGCGCAAATACCGTGCGAGATAAAACGTTTCAATGACCGTCGTTTTATTCCCTAGGGTGTCTGCTAAAAAAACATATATAATGTTTGGGGGTTCTGCGTAATTTTCTAGCAAAAAAATTATGATTTGTACATGTAGGAGAGAAGTGCCAGAATAGGCCTGGTATGGAGGTGTGTATAACAGCCCTGTATGGAAGTGGTTAAAGGATCACTAAAGGAATTTTTTTTTCAGCTAAATAGCTTCCTTTACCTTACTGCAGTACTGGTTTCATGTCCTCATTGCTCGTTTTTGCTTTGAAGTTGCTGTAATTCTGCTCTGATCTCCACACTTCCTTGTTGTCTATTTCCTTATAACCATCATACTGGGTGCTTTTCACGATGGTCTAAGCTGTCATTACTGTGTGTCTAAAACTTAACAGAACCAATCAGATTCATTTTAAAAACAAAACACTGCCCTGGATTTGTTTGCTTTTGTTCTGTGGGTCTCTTTACTTCACATAAACATGAAACCAGTTTTAAAACGAAAGTGAAACTGTAGGCACATTATATGATTGAATTTGATCTATTTTTAATCATTTTTAAAAGGAATCAGTTAACTTTTATGTCTCTATACCCTATAAACAGTCATTTCAGCAAAACATTTTTTTCCTTTAGTGACCCTTTAAGGCTTACCTGTAGGTGCTTGCAATATCTCCTTAACCCAGGGCTGGACTGGGACAAACATTTGGCCCTGGACTTCATCCAGACTGGCCCACTTTGACAGGTCTCTCCCATGGCGGCCGGACAAATCCCGCACCCCCCCCCCCCCTCACTAGCCGTTCTACTTTATTAGAGTAGAACGGCTGGTACTGGTATTCTTTTAGGCAGTACCAGTGGGGAAGCTAGACATTATTTCACCCGGGGCAAGGAATCAGTTCGGTACCCCCCCTTATGGGACAAGATTAGGCAGAAGTGAGAAACTCCCAGGCCATACCTGTTGAGTCAGCTGTCTGTCCCCTCCCCCATGCTCCTCTGGTCCTCCCCCTGCTTCTCTGTTCCCCCCAGGTGAGCACTGCGGGGAGGGAGAGAAGGTGAGCGCTGCGGGGAGGGAGAGACAGAGGAGCGGAGGGGGGCGGCGGTCTGCTGTCACTGAAGCCGGCCCACTGAGCCATCAGCCCACCGGGAAACTCCCTGTAGTCCCAATGGCCAGTCCATCCCTGCCTTAACCTACATGGTTAAAGTGGTTGTAAACCCCACTTTTTGACTTTTACCTACAGGTAAGCCTATAATAAGGCTTACCTGTAGATATAAAGAATATCTCCTAAACCTGTACAGTTTAGGAGATATTCCCCAACACTGATTGCAGCGGCGCATGCGCAGGGGGGATCCTCAGCTAAAGGGCCGGCCGCCGCCGGCCCTTGCCGGAATGAAATCTCCCACGCGCATGCGTGGGAATGACGACATCGCCGCTCCAGCCAATCACAGCGCTGGAGCGGCGATACCCGGAAGACACGCCGGAGCAAGATGACATCTGTTTCAGGGGTAAACAACCACTTTAAATATCACATTATTATTTTGCTTCATTTTATTTAGAACACTGTTGGAGAGCTTTGGTTAAGTGTCAGGGGTCTAAATTTTCACCAAAGAGAAAGAAACTGAGGACATTTATTACATTAATATTTACTAAAGGCAAATCCACTTTGCACTGCAAAGTGCACTTAAGATTGCAGTCGCTGTAGATCTGAGGGGGACATACAAGGAAAATAAAAAAAACAGCATTGTAGTTTGCGCGTGATTGGATAATAAAATCAGCAGAGCTTCCCCTCATTTCAGATCCTCCCAGGGGTCAAGTCCTGGGGGAAAAAGTGTGGGAACTCCCACCCAAGATCCCCTCCCCCACCAAAAAAAAAAATGATACGCTCATCGAGGAAGTGACGGAAAACCCGCACACCACTCGATTAATCCATATACAGGAAGCGGCCAGTAACAAAGGATTACTAAGGTTCACCTGCCCCTGGCAGTGACTCGAGCTGGGCATTGCCGCTTAGTGAAGGATTGGCTCGGGTGGCTCGGCTGCTCTCAGCTGCTCTAGTCCTGCAAAGGGAACTGCGTTCCTGCTGTGAAAAGAGTGCAGGAACTCCGTTCCCACGCGTTCCCGCAGGACTTGAGCCCTGGATCCTCCCCTCATTTCAGATCCACCCCTCAGATTTACAGCGACTTCACTTCCAAGTGCACTTTCATAAGAAAATGCTTCCCGTCTTGCCACTCTACCCCATAGCCCAGACATATGAAGTATATGGGAGATTGTTGTCACATGTACCACTCAGTCAGTACTTCCTGCAGATCCTATAATGCTGCTGTAGGCCCCTTGGTAGCCTCCCTGACCATTTTTCTTCTCATCAATTTTGGAGGGATGTCCAGTTCTTGGTAATGTCCTTGTTGTGACATATTTTCTCCCCACTTAACCACTTCCATACCAGGTACTTACGCAGCTTCCCGCCCAAGCCAATTTTCAGCTTTCAGCACTGTCGCTCTTTGAATGGCAATTGCGCGGTCATGCTACACTGTACCCAAACAAAATTGGCGTCCTTTTTTCCCCACAAATAGAGCTTTCTTTTGGTGGTATTCGATCACCTCTGCGATTTTTTTTTTTTGCGCAACAACTAAAAATAGGCTGAAAATTTGGAAAAAAAAATACGTTTTTATTTTTTTCTGTTAATTTTTTTGTAAATAAGTTTTCTCTTTCAATTACGGGCACTGATATGGCGGCACTAATGGGCACCGATGAGATGGCACTGATGGACATCGATGAGGTAGTACTGACGGGCACAGATGAGGTGGCACTGATTGGCGGCGCTGGTATGCGACACTGATGGGCACACATAGGCGGCACTGATGGGCACACATAGGCGGCACTGATGGGCACACATAGGCGGCACTGATGGGCACACATAGGCGGCACTGATGGGCACTCATGGGCGGCACTGGGCACTCATAGGCGGCACAGATGGGCACTCATGGGCGGCACTGATGGATACTTATGGGTGGCACAGATGGGCACTGATAGGTGGGCACTGGGCATGGATGGGCACTGTGGGGTGGCACTGATGGACACTGGGGTGGCGCTGATGGACACTGGGGTGGCAGCACTGATTTTTGTCAGGTTGCCAGTCAGTGCCCATTTGTGGGCACTGACTGGCATCTTTTTTCTTTATGCTTTTTTTTTTATTTTTTAGACTTTTTTTTTTTTTCTGCCATTTTTTTTTTTTGCCCACCCTGGTGCTCCAGGGTGGGCATCCCTGGTGGTCCAGTGTGGCGATCCGAGGGGGGGCTGCGCTGATAAACAATCAGCGCTAACCCCCCCTGTCAGGAGAGCCTCCGATCGGCTATCCTCTACTCGCGTCTGTCAGACGCGAGTGAGGAAGAGCCATCGACGGCTCTTCCTGTTTACATCGTGATCAGCCGTGGTTGGACACGGCTGATCACGTGGTAAAGAGTCTCCGCCGGAGGCTCTTTACCGAGATCGGAGATGCAGGGTGTCAGACTGACACCCCGCATCACCGATCGCCGCGATGCGCGCCCCCACGGGCGCGCGCGGCATGAAATCCTGCAGGACGTTCTAGAACGTCCTGTCAGGATTTCATAACCACTTCCCGGACGTAAATCGGCCATAGGCCGGGCGGGAAGTGGTTAATGATGACTGTCTTCACTGTGTTCCATGGTATATCTAATGCCTTGTAAATTCTTTTGTACCCTTCTCCTGATACATTTTAATAATGAGATGCCTCTGATGCTTTGGAAGCTCCCTGTGGACCGTGGCTTTTTCTGTAGGACGCGACTAACAAAATGTCAGGAAAGACAGCTGAACTTTATTTGGGGTTATTAAGAGGCACTTTAAATAATGGCAGATGTTTGTGCTGACTCCTGTTTAACATGAGTTTAAATGCGATTGCTTAATTCTGAACACAACTACATCCCCAGTTATAAGAGGGTGTGCACACTTATGTAACCACATTATTTTTACCCCTCCCCCTTAAAAGATTTTAGTTGGTTTTTCAATTGAGTTGTACAGTTTATAGCTCACATTAAAAGGTAGAAAAAGTTCTGGAATTATTATTATTTTTGACATTACAAGAAATGTGACATTTTAACAGGGGTGTGTAGACTTTTTCTATCCACTGTACAAATATATCCTAATATCAGTTAAATGTATTTCAAGCTGCATACAGCTGTTTCAGGCTTGTTAGTAGGGATGAGCTTCGTATTCGAGTCAAACTCATGTTCGACTCGAACATCGTATGTTCGATCGTTCGTCGAAATACGAACAAAACGGGTCGTTCGCGCCAAATTCGAGTTACGTTTCACAGACCATAATTCACTGCGGCATCGCTGGCTGCTGATTGGCCAAGCATGCACTATGACCTGCATGCTTGGCCAATCACAGCTTGCAAAAAACGAAGACATATAATTGGCCAAAGCCAGGGTGGCTTTGGCCAATTATGGCTCAGGGGGGTTTAGTACACGCCCCACACTATAAAAGAGTGTGTCATTTTTTTGCAGGCAGGCTAGTCAGTTAATGTTACAGTGTGTAGAGGCGATATAGATATATATATCTCCCAGGTGTTGTACATATATTTATACACTGTATAGTTTAGCTAGATCAGTTCTTCCTAATTTACTGGAAAGCAGGTGATTGTGCTATCTGCAGTATTCTTACGTGGTTTATTGCCTGTGTCCTCTGTAGTTTGCACCTAAAGCTACTTGGTGTGTACTGGCCGTGTGCTCTGTAGTTTGCACCTAAAGCTACTTGGTGTGTACTGGCCGTGTGCTCTGTAGTTTGCACCTAAAGCTACTTGGTGTGTACTGGCCGTGTGCTCTGTAGTTTGCACCTAAAGATTCAGGAGCAGTGATTTTAATAATGCTTAAATAAAAAAAGAAAAAAAAAAAAAGAAAAATTCCTTTAAATATTGTACCTGCTGGGTGTCTATACTATGCCTGTGAAAACGTCTTTGAGAACCCGGGTCTTGCCCAAGGGAACATGTATCAATGGAAAAAAAAATGTTTTAGAACCGGTCGTTTAAGGAGTCCTGAAAAAAACAACAGTTTTTAAAACTTTTTTTCAATTGATACATGTTCCCTGGGGCAAGACCCAGGTTCTCAAAGACATTTTCACAGGCATACTATAGACACCCAGCAGGTACAATATTTAAAGGAATTTTTCATTTTTTTTTTTTATTTAAGCATCATTAAAATCACTGCTCCTGAAAAAACAACCGTTTTTAAAACTTTTTTCCATCGATACATGTTCCCTGGGGCAAGACCCGGGTTCTCAAAGATGGTTTACGACAATAACTTGCATTAGGCTTTAAAATTAGCACTTTTGAATTCGAACGTTCGAGTCCCATAGACGTCAATGGGGTTCTAAATGTTCACGCGAACATTCGGTCCGTTCGAAGGATCTGGTGCGAACCAAACGGGCCTTTGTGTTCGGCTCATCCCTACTTGTTAGTCATCATGAGTGCAGTGTATGGAAGCCACCATTACTTTTATGGAATAAGTCTTGGAACACAAACAGACCTCCGAAATGCGCCGGGACTTAGTGACATCATCCGGGTCGGTGCTGCATTTCAGCCTTTGCTTTGAGTTCTTACCTGCTCTTACTATCCAGCCCACCGGAAAACAGCCTCTGCAAGTGGCGAACTGCTATAGCGCAGGCTTATGAAGCCCCTACTACACCTTCTCACATCCCACAGATTTCTCTTTCCTGTGACATGAATGTTTTTAACTAATTTCATGTGAGTTTTCTACTTTAAGCTCTTATTAAATTATCTTACAGTCAATACTCTAGACAGTATCATGTTTCTTGCACACTAAACATATTGATACAGTAGGATGGATTTACTAAAATTGGAGAGCGCACAAGTGGGTACAGCTGTGCATAAAAACCAAACAGCTTCCAGGTGTTTTTTTTATTTTGCTGCTTTAACCAAACAAAATTTGCATCTTTATTTTCCCCGCAAATAGCGCTTTCTTTTGGTGGTATTTGATCACCTCTGTAGTTTAATTATTTGCGATATAAACAAAAACAAAAAAAAGACAGAAAATGTTGAAAAAATAAATCATACATTTAGGCCAAAATGGATTCAGCCACGTGTCTCGAATAAAAAAAATAAAAAAAAATAAAAAAAAAATCAATAAGCCTATATTTATTGGTTTGCACAAAAGTTATAGCATCTACAAACTAGGGTACACGTTCTAGCATTTACACAGCTTTTAGTTTATGACTGCCAATCTCACAGCACCACCACCATTTTGGAAAGTAGACACCCCAAGGCATTTGCTGCAAGGCATGTTGAGCACATTAAATATTTCTGACCGTACGTTGCTGGTTTTTGTTGGGCATATATTGCAATGTTATTTTTTTTTCCATGCAGCCTGTGGACTGAATTGAGGGGGGAGAGATTAATCGGTGGGTATACCCACCATTAAAATACCACCCTGCACCCACCCACTTCTAATGATGGGCATACACCATTTTTTTGCTATAGTGGTGAAATCACCTCCTATAGCGCTGGAGTCACTGATTTATGTATTGTGAAAGCAAACACTGTCTAGATAAATAAAATCAGGGCTGCAGCTAAATGGCATACCTGAAAATAAAATAATGGTTAACAATAAAACACAGTAAAGTATAAAAGCATTACATACCTGAAAAGCAAACATGATAAAAAACATAGTAACAATAGAACATTGCAGTTACAAAATATAGTAAAACGAGACAGAAAGAGAGTAAAACGACAAACTATTTTTGGCTTTTTTATTTAATTGTTTTCAACTTTTATTTGTAACAGTTGTAACGGTTCCAGGTTTGAGTCTCTAAAAACTCAATGTCATCTTTGGAAACCCTTTGAATTGGGCCAGTCGTGTCTGGGTAAAGGGAGGACAGAACTTCAAGCAGGCTCTCTCCCCCCACCTAAGACAGAAATCTACAAGCCATTGGGGCAAGTCCCTGCAATTGGATCGCACAATGCCACATGCGCCAATACCATTATCAAAACAAGTGACTAAAAAATGTCACGCTTGTGTAATAATTGTCCACATAACAAGTGGAACCCCTTTCCGAAAAAGGGCGATACCGAGTCCCACACAATCTTACCAACTTTCCCTATGTAGTCTGGGCAGTTCTCTGGCTCTACGTAACTAGCTCTTCCCTCATAAAACTATATGTATAGCCTGTTGACCTGTCACAGAGAGTATATATCTTGACCCCATATGTGGCACGTTTGCTGGGAAGATACTGTTTTAATGACAAGCGACTCATCAACGCGGAAAACTTGATCAACAAGGCTGCAAACTGCTGGTTGAAGTGGTTTACGAGGGGCCGCATTTTGTAGAGCCGATCAAATTCAGGTATAAATATACAAAGACCTTGCGAGCTGCCAAAGAATGAAATAAAAATTAAATAAAATGGGAAAAAAATAATTATATATATATAAATAAATAAATAAAACTACTGCACAGCAGCCAGCACTCCCCACACTTCCTCACAATGTGAAAATGCAAAAACACATATACCCAATGTGCAGCGATCGTAACAATTTAAAACACCTCTAGATTATTAAAAAAACTCAGGTAAATCTATATCACAATGTATATAGTCTAAAAACAAATTCCTAAATAGCGTGCAAGTGCTTTACATACATACAGCTAGATTCACGTACAGCCGCCTATCTTTAGGTCGGCGTAGCGCATACCATTTGCACTACGCCGACGTAACATAGTGAGGCAAGTACTGTATTCACAAAGCACTTGCCTCCGAAACTACGTCGGCATAGCGCAAATGGCCCGGCGTAACCCCGCCTAATTCAAAATAGGCAGGTAGGGGGGTGTGTTGTATGGTAATGAATTCACGATTCATTACCATACATGTAAATGAAGTGCCGATCGTACGGCGCATGCTCAGTATCACGTCGCAAATACTCCTTGCTTTCGACGTGAACGTAACCTACGCCCAGCTCCATTCTAAATCGGCTTACGCAAACGTGAAATTCGACGGCTGTCTGACGTCCATACTTAACATTGGCTGCTCCATCTTTTTGGTGGTTTATCTTTACGCCTTACGTAAACGGCGTATCTTAAATGCGACGGGCGAGCGTACGTTCGTGAATAGGCGTATCTACGTCATTTACTTATTCTCGGCGTAAATCGACGTACACGCCCCTAGCGTAAATGTGCAACCAAGATACGACGGCGTAGGAGACTTACGCCGGTCGTATCTTAACAACATTTAAGCGTTTCTCAATTTGAGCATACGCTTAAAGATACGACAGCGCGGATTCGGACTTACGATGGCGTATCTACTGATACGCCCGTCGTAAGTCTTTAAGAATCTAGCCCATAGTGTCCAATTTAAAGTGCAAGTGCTCATTGTATTTATACACAGCCCTTAGTAATATTATTAAAGCAAAAATAGTGGTAATACTCCATAATGGCTGCAAAAAATATATTGGTGTCTAATAAATTATGTGCACTCTCCCCCACCAGGTGCACCCTCACCTTAAGGGCTGTGAAAAATTAAGCCTGTAGTGAAAAACCACTTGAATGATTCTCTTATGGTTCCCTAGATGAGACAGCTTCAAAACCCAGACCATATATTCCTTCCACCCCTTTCCTCCAGGTTTAAATGTTGATCAAAAAGTCAATACTCACTCCTAGGCTTTCAAATGGTCACCTCATATACATGCAGAGAACAGAGGCATACAATAGTGTAATTCCCTTTAAAAGGGGTTTTAATGGCAACTATAGCTTAAATTGTATAAGCTATAGTTTCCATTAAAAACCCCTTTTAAATGGAATTACACTATTGTATGCCTCTGTTCCCTGCATGCATAAGATCTATAGAGATCTTGCGTGAAAAACAGCGAATAAAACGCAAGTGATGTAAAAATCAACTGTTTTCACCCGAATTCCGGGTTGGCCAGTGAATGGGGGGGGGGGGGGTAGTATGGGTCCTGCAGAAATGGTGGGCTCCCAATTCAGATTGGCAAATGCAGCAGGAAGAGCACTATGGGCCCATCTTTGTCTTCTTGGGGCAGCGGGACACTAGTTGTGCTAGCTACCTCACCAGCTTGAACTGCACTTGTGGGACTCGCCACGTCACCACGATACTGCAGTGCTAGTTTGACCATGACCAGGACATACTAGGTCACTGGTACTTGCCAGTTCACCAGAAAGATGAGGGGCACTAGTACTGGCTCTCTGCTCCACACGAGACCCTTGCAGTTCTTGCACCTCAACAACAGCAGAACTGGGTCGAGTACGCCTGACCTGGGTAGGGACCAGAACTCCGTCATTAGAGCCATCTGTCAGGGTGCCGCTGCTGTCTACAGGATCGTATTCGGAGTCTGAATCTGACAGATGGGCGACTTCCTCTTCACTATCTGTCATGCTCAGAAACATGTAGGCCTCTTCACTAGCGTACCTTTAATTGGACATTGTGGCCTCTAAATTTACTGGTACACTAGTGAGACTCACAGGAAAAAAAGAAAAAAAAGAAAAGGAGGAGTACCTGTCAGCAACTGTATCAAATGCTACCAAAAATACTAGGGTAGGCCCGATACCACTTTGAGACCGAGTACAAGTACCGCTCCTTTTTTTCCCCCAAGTACTCGCCGATATCGAATACCGATCCTTTTTTTTTTATGTCATGTGACAGTGGCGGTATTTTTTTTTTTTTACCATTTTTTTTTACAGTGATTTTTATTTTTTGTTTTTTTTTGGGGGGGGGGAGTGAATTGTCAGTGTGTTTTTATTTTTTTATTTACATTTTATTTTTATTTATTTTTTAAATTTATTGCAATTTTTTTTTTTTATCAGCCCTGTTGGGGGTCTTTGGTGAGATATCAGGGGTCTTAACAGACCTTTGAAATCTCCCCTTTAAGACAGAGAAAAGGACTAAGGACACAGATTCCCCAGTCCCTTTTTCTGCAGCCTCAGCTGAAATGAATGGAGGGAAGCTCCTCTCCATTCATAAACTGAAGCATCGTAAACACAGGTTACGATGCTCAGTTATGAGTTATGTGAATGTCCATTCGGAAAAGGTAGGAGCCGGGTTTAGCGGCTCCTACCTCCGCTCTCCATCCTCACAAATTGAGGGGGGAGAGCGGCACGGACAGGGGGAGAGAATAGCATCACGGACGGGGGGGGGGAATAGCGGCACTGAGAGGGGGAGAGAAGAGCGGCACGGGGGGGTGGGGTGGTGAGGAAAGACTGCACGGAGCACAGGAGGGGAGGAAAGACTGCACGGAGCACGGGAGGGGAGGAAAGACTGCACGGAGCACGGGGGAGAAGACTTGCAACTCCCCTGCCTACCCAGGTATCGGATGAGGCATCGGAGCATTTCCCCCCGAGTACAAGTACTCGGGGAAATGCTCGGTACCGATACTAGTATCGGGACATACCTAAAAAATACTGTTAGCGTACACAAGGATTAGGCTTGACTCTGCTAAAAGCTGCAGTTGTGTTTTGTAAGTGACAGCGATAGATTCATAGTGCACTCGGGTGGGCTGGGCAGAGGGGCTGAACTCAGGTGCTAGCAGGTATCTGGGCTAATTCCGCTAACACTGCATTTTTGGGAACCCTAAACTATTGGGGACGCTAGTATAGATCTGATCAGATGTCGATCCGTTCAGACACTATACTACTAAGGGAGGTGTATGGTGTGTGCATGTTGGCGCTACTGGCCCTAATCTGACGTTGCCTGGGGCGAAGCAGACCCCATCCAACGCTAAAAACCTAACCAATATCACCCACCAGTTGACCAGGGGGTTAAACCTTTATTTAGGTAATATATGGCAGGTGCCCCGACGCTATAAAAAATAAAATAAAAATCTAACTTGCATCACCTGTGACACCAATACAATGATCACTGGTGGTACTCAAGGGGTTAAACTTGTATTAGGGGTGTACCCTAAAGCTATCTGGGCCTACCACTAACTGCCCTAACACTGATTAGTATCACAAATGACACCAGTACAGTGATCAGTGAAAAATCTGACAACTGCACTGGGTGACACAAACCTAGAACAAGCTGAAGTCAGAAGCCGATTGGCTACCATGCACAGCTAGACCAGATGTTTCACTCTGCGGTTTTAATAAATCAAATACCATTGTGTTTTAGCCATGTGTATATGAGTGCAATACTTACACACTGGATGTTTTTAAATGATTCTATTGGGGACAGTTGGTGTTTTTCTATTGTTCTGCCAGTAAACCCCCCCCCCCCCCCTGCATGTTAAACTAGATTTCCATGCATTTAGAGACAGGAAGGAAAGAGGAAAAAAAAGGAAGGAAAGAGGAAAAAAAAAAAAAAAAAAAGACACTGGCAGCATGTTCAGGAGCAGCAAAGTCTAGACACGTTTACAAGGGTGAAGCATTTTTTGATGCCAGGAGGAAAGGTGTCTAGAAAAAAACATGCAAATGCCCTGTGTGCATGAGAGCTTATGGTGTCCATGATGCACAAGACACTCACCTCCATACTTACCTATGCTAAAATTCTTAAAGTGGAACGTTAGGCTGCAGCCCTCCCTGTGGCAGCAGTACGGGTAGACTTTTCCTGTACTAGCCATCACTTTTTAAAATCAGCGTGGCCATGCGGGGCGGCTCTGCCCACACAGCGCATCATTCATTCACACAGCTTTGTGTGTGAATGAACTAGTCCAGACATGATATGTGCACCGCTCAGGCAAGTAATGAGTTGCTGACTGCTGCAGGCGCTCGCCCCAGCTCACCACCGTCAATTTGCAGATAAAGTAAGAGAGATGGCCACATACCACAATGGAAGCAAAACCTTTCAAAATCCTTTGTCACCGCGCCAGACAAAAGATAGGAACACCATTGACGGCTTTCACACTTAATTAAAACCATGTGAATAAACTACAAGCCCAACCTCCTTTGCAGATGTCAGCTTGTAGTTCTCGAATTACCACATCGCTGTAAAGTGCCGTGGTAGTTTATCGATTTCTTCCCGTCAGTGTATATGCCTGCCCATGTGAAATGTAGGAGTATACTGACAGATCGGAAGGAGACCTGTGTGGCAGCTGCTGATCGCTGATGCAATGCTTTACAGGCTCCAAAATAGAAAAAATAAATGCACATTTTTTTTACCTGCAAAAAATGTGCATTTATTTTTTCTATTTTGGAGCCTGTAAAGCATTGCACCAGCGATCAGCAGCTGCCACACAAGTCTCCTTCAGATCTTATTATTATTATTTTTTCTACAAAGTTGAACTTATCCTTTAAGTCCTGATAGATCACTTTAGGCTGGCTCCTTTTGCTGGTACAGCTATATAAAACATGTTTACAAATAAGTGCCTATACTGTTTAAACGGTTTGTAAACTCTCATGTTTTTACACCTTAAACACATGCTATGCATTAAAGGTGAAAAAACTGTCAGTCATCCCCCTGTATTACTTACCTGACCCCCGTATTTCCCTTGGAGGAGACGCACTGTCCCTCTCTGCAGGGGGTCCCGTCTCTTGATTGGATATATTGATAGCAGTGCAGCCATTGGCGTACGCTGCTGTCAATCAAATCCAATGACGCAGGCGCCTAAGGGCCGATTCGGCATTCTTGTGTATGGCCAAATGCTGGACTCGGGAGCATGCCCACAAGGTAACCCCCCGGGAGAGCGCTTCTCTGAGGGGGTTATCTGATGCAAGAAGGAGCTACCAGCGCCGCTGGGGAACCCCAGAAAAGGACGACCGGGGCCACTCTGTGCAAAACGAGCTGCACAGTGGAGGCCAGTATGACAGATTTATTTAAAATAACAAGCTTTACAATCACTTTATCCACTTGCCTACTGGGCACTTTCATCCCCTTCCTACCCAGGTTTGCCCACTTTTAAGTACTCACATTTTATTTTACACAAATATAGCTTTCTTTTGGTGGTATTTAATCAACACAGAACACTGATCATCAGTGCCAATGTCCCCCTTTAACACAAACCGTTATCAGCTTGTGTTTACATCTGTGAAGAGCTGTCATTGGACACAGCTGATCGCGTGGTAAAAGGATCACAGGGGACATGTGGGCACTGCAATCACATGAAGACGTCAATAGATGCCCTTCCTGCAAAGTAATCCCATCATTTGGCTATAGTGCAGGCAGGAAAGGGTTAAAATTCAGTATTGCACTGTCTCACTTTGCTTGTCTGATCTTTATTTTTAGCACTGTACCTAAAATCAGAGCCACTAGAGGCCGATCAGCTGGCATTTTTAAAGGATCGCTAAAGGATTTTTTTTTTTAGCTAAATAGCTTCCTTTACCTTACTGCAGTACTGGTTTCATGTCCTCATTGTTCGTTTTTGCTTTGAAGTAGCTGTAATTCTGCTGTGATCTCCACACTTCCTGCTTGTCTGGCTCCTTATGAAAAAACTCATGGGAGCTTCTCACTGTGGTCTAAAACTCCTCAGAACCAATCAGATTCATTTTAAAAACAAAACACTGCCCTGGATTTGTTTGTTTTTGTTCTGTGGGTCTCTTTACTTCAC